>NC_044306.2:30626020-30973060 GCF_007474595.2 Lynx canadensis | reverse complement strand
AAGGCTATGCAGAGTTCATTGCCTATTTGATATCCACTTAAAACAGAAAACTTGCTTCCAAGTTCTGTGCACTGGTGTTTGCATGAGGGCAGGGGCTTGGTAAGCCACAGCGACAACTTTCCATAGTGTAATGGTTCAATCTGGCACAGAACACATTTCTCAAATGCCTCTAGTTTTCTAGGGACTGAGTTGGCCACTGGCCTTGTCAGAAACACGTTCTGTCCAGAGCAGTCTTTACCTCTTCTTTATAAAGAGATAACCAACCCACCTATAAGCTGGCCTCATTCCCATCACGGAGATAATGAAAACAGGGTGCATTCTAGCTGAGTTAGTACTTCATGTCTGTCAAGCTCAGCTCAAGTTCAATTTCCTTCCATGACCTTCCTCAGACCATGCAGCCATAAGGCTGTGTTTCCTAAAAAAAATGAAATGAGGAATGCCATGATGACTAAGATGATGTTCTCATGGGAGGATCCTTTGAATCTATTTCCAGTTGGTGGTTGAGTGTTTCTGACTGGCAGGCAGTTCTGCGTGCCATATTCAGAGACCCAGGCTCCTTCCACATGTGGCTCTGCAATGTCCTAAGACCCTGGGGTGACCTGGATCCAGGAGCAATGGCAGGACCACAATATGACTTCCATGGTTCTAGCCACCTCTGCCTACATGGGCTCCATCTTTCACACAGAATATTACAAATTGTATTGTAGGACTCAGTATAAAGATGAATATATCGTGTGTTAATATACTTTTGTGGAACTGAAAATTAATTTTTGCATTTGGCTTTCTGAAAAAATTAATACATTTCCATGAGCCCTTACAAGTCTCATGGTCCCTAAGGGCTGCGCTCAGCTAGTCTGTGCTTATTTCCTCCTGGTCCAAATCTCCATGGCGCCGGCTGCCCCGTGTTCTTGGGACCCAGTTCATGCTGCCCTGGTCTGCCCCCTTGATACGTACACGTCAGTCTCACCAGACAGACAGCAGGACAGCAGGACAGCAGGACGTTGGGCCTTTTGCTTGCATGTTGCCCAGCGCTTTGCCAAGGGCGAGGGCTCTAGTCGTATGGATGACACAGCTGTCGTGGATTGGGCAATTTCCTTCACTCACCAAACCTCAGTTTCCTCATCTGTAAAATGGAGTGCTAGCCCTGAATCCCCCTCACGGTACTTCTGTGTGGACGAAATGAGGTGATTCATGCTTAGCGCACCATCTGGCCCTTGGTAAGTACTAAATTTGGGGAAGCAACGTTTTTATCATTATGACTTAATATGACAAGAATTCATATTTATAGAAGCTTGGGTTCTCAAAGAACTGCCACGGGATGATAACATGGCTGAGGTTTTCACGTCTCAAGCTTGTTTACGGGAGACGCTGAGGTTTAACAGAAAGGTTCTGGAGTGAGACCGACGTGGATTGAAATCCCACTCCGCCAGTCACCAGCTGGGTGGCATATCACACATACTTAATCTCTCCGACACTCTGCTTTCTCATCTGTGAAGTCGAATGACTTCCTTTACAAGTACCAAAACATTGTCCTTGGTCTCCGCGTCACCAGGCCGCCTTCCTTTTCTGTTGAGGAAGACGATTAGTGTCTAAAGATCTCCTGTTGTGGTTATGAAAGCCTCAAGGTTCTTACAGGAGGCCCGGAAATTTGGTGTGGAGATCCAGAGTGCTAGCTCTCTTCTCTGTCCCTAGCCCTGTTAGAATAACAACAGGAAAGTCCTCATCAGTCATTAGCACCTTTACCTAAAATGTGCTTCTAGTCTCCAAAAAGCAGGTTCCATTGGCTGAGGAAAGGAGGGAGGATTTAAGAACCCAAGGCTGGGGGCAAAAGGTCTGGATGCCAAGGGCTGTGTTATTTATATTTTATAATATATAAATATTATATATATATATTTTTTTTTTCTGTGATACCGGCATTGCCACAATTTGATGAAATCCTCTTGGTTTTAGAGTAACTACACTCCCCGTAGAGCTCTCTACTAAATGAAGTCGTAGGGTGTGAATTCCAATTCTTTCAAGTCTCAGTGGTTAGTGGCCTAATATTCACCTGACCTAAACCCTGAAAACAGCAATCAGGCCTATCGCCTAGCGAGCCATCTGCTAGGGACGTGTCACAACCACCTGCAGGACGATCTGGGTGAGAATCCAGGACCTGATTCCAGTCCTGTCTTTGCCACGTACAGCTCCATGAGTTACATCACTTGGTCCTGGGATTCCTTTTTTCTTCCCTTATAATCTGCACAATAACACAGTAGCTACCTTGTAGGGTTGTATGCATGAGGTAGCACATGTCAAGTTCAGGGCGTCTGGCGCATAATTTTGCAAAAGCATCACATCCCAGTACAGCAGAGGGACACTACCTAAGCGACTGCTGGAAGCTGGGAAACACAATTTAGGAGCCTTCTAGCTGTCACCTGAGCCAGGGACTGCACCATCACTCACACAGAGCCACAGAGCAACCTGCAGCATAGCACGTCTGTCTTATTTGCTGGCAAAGCCGGAGTCTGGATAAACCCTGCTGGATTCAAGACCATGTGAAAAGAGGGAGAAATAGAGGGCCAGCAAAAAATGACCACAAAACAAGGCAAATTCAAATGGCTTCTAGTAGTATCCATAATGCAGAGCCTCCTGGAAACGGAATAACAGGAAGATAAGACGGGTCCCAAAGAGCATTGGAAAAAATGAGAAAATGAACATATGCAGGCTCCTTAAAGCATGCAACCACTACCGCGAAGATTTCAATTCATCCTGTATTTTTAATAAATCTAAAATAATTGGAATGGAATTTTCCTTGGTACTTGCAATTGTGTTATAGATTTCACCGGTTAAGAAAAAATGGCAAGGGAAAGATGGGTGGTTCAATAAATGGAGGGAGAAAACAACAAGAAGCAGGGAACAATAGGCAATATGATAAGATGCTTAATCACACGTCAAAGGCATGCAGCTACAAGTCACAATGACCCTTGACGCCACTTGTGAACACGTGCAGCTTGCATTTGGAGTTTATTATGAACACGGGCAAAGAGGCAGCAATGAGAGTCAGAGGAACAGCCCAATGAAAAGTGAAAACCTAGAAAAAGATCAGTAATTCCATACCCCACCATCCGCCTTAGAGACAGCTCTGTGCGCACCTGGTAAGTTTCTACAGATCGGAAAAAATTATCCAAGGAGCAGGCAAGCTGAGTGCAGGCAGATTCATTAGGGACGTAGTGCCTCTGCATCCCTAACTACCGAGGGGAGATGGGGGTATTGCAAACCCGAAGACAGCAGCAGGTGTGTGTGAGAACGTGCCTCTGCTAGACTCCATTCAACAACCTGCATCAGAGACACAAGGACCCACTACAGCATACACGAGGCAGCGTTTCCGGGCTTTGCCTAAGGAGCTGTAAGATTAATAACCTTCCTGGGTCTTTCTCATGCTCACCAAAGTTTGAGAAGCACCACTTTATTTATTTTTTTATTTTTGTAACGTTTATTTATTTTTGAGACAGAGAGAGAGAGAGGACAGAGCGCTAGTAGGGGAGGGGCAGAGAGAGAGGGAGACACAGAATCCGAAGCAGGGTCCAGGCTCTGGGCCGTCAGCACAGAGCCCGATGCGGGGTTTGAACCCATGGTTGGCGAGATCATGACTGGAGCCGAAGTCGGACACTTAACCGACCGAGCCACCCAGGTGCCCTGAGAAACCACCATTTTAGCACCTCCCACCCAGAGTGTCCCTGCCAGACGGCAACAGGCTGCTCTTGGATCCACTGGTTCCTTGTGGGGAGGCAGAAGACTAGGTTGACACCCAAGACCACTCTTACCAAAAGAAGCTCTGTGACCTATTCTGTCTGCACCCACCCTCGAACCTTGGAAGCAGCCGTGCACCCTTTTCTTTCAAAGAAAGGGGAGGACGTGGAGGAACTTGGCTGTGAAATCATGATGCTGTGATCTCATTCTTGTCAATCTGGTTCTGAGCCTGGCTTTCTTCTGCTGTGTCCAGAACCCCAAACTTAATCATCAGGACGCCCTGTACTTGAGTGTGAGGATGACACACATCTGGAACCACAGGGAAATGGCCATGAGAGGCTGAGGTTGTACAGCCAGACAATATTCTTTTAATGCAAAGAGGGGAAGAGTTGACCAAAGGTAAAACCAGAGATGGTTTGCCTGGGGGGTGGGGAGGGGACAGCGCAGTCAAATCCTATCAGTGTGGCTATGGCAAGAGCTTGCAGAGATGATGGTTTACTTAAGGAATTAACAGAAAAATAAGCTGTTCTGCCCACAATCATCTCAACTGCCAAAACCCCAATTATTTCTTACCCTGAAATGATCCTAGGAAAAGAACAGTCCAACTTCTGCCCCAGCGTCAACTACTCCCTCTTGACCTTGTGGTAACTCCTTCGGAATATTAAAATATGATTCTTTAGCCTCTCGAGCTGACCCGGGCTATTGCAGTGTCTTCCCAGATGGGGTCAACTGGGGTCTCTCTCTCTCCATCTCTCTGCCTCTTTCTCTCTTTTCTCTTTTTCTCACGTACACACACACACATTTTTTTTCTCTCTCTTCTTACTTATGTTCACAATGCTAAAGAATTTGTCGAAAGCCCAAGATATTGGTCTTCATATGAGTCTCACTGACGCATGTTCCTTTCTGGACTTCAGGGGACTGAAGTCTTTTAAAAAGAAACGTGCTCAGGAGAAGGGTCGGTGGGGCGGGGAGACCGTGGGGCTCTGGAGCGTGGGTACCTAATCATGTATCCTTGGCAGCTACACCAAGAACCCCTGCTGACTTGTCAAACTCTCACATGGACGTTAAGAAGATTAAGATAATAGCATGCCTAACATAGCTAATAAGAAAGATTTGAAACAATTGGCAAAAATAGATGGAGTTATGAAACGCTTATTAAGGGATAATGATTCCATGTCACAATAACGGCAATATAGGGTCGGCTTAATTTCACACACCGAGAAGAGAGATGTAGATGATATGGGGGCAGAAAGAGACAGAATCTGCAATGTTCTGTGCCCAGTGCCCGACGTGGCAGGCAGAGACACACTCGCCTGGGAACGAGCGCCGCCCCCCCCCCCCAAAACACCCTCATCACCGATCATGGCCAGGTTGGGAAGGGTGTGCAGGTCACAGAGCTGTCCATTCACATCCGCTGTGTTGGCCACTGGAGGAGGTGTATCTGTGTGTCCAAACAACTTAAACAGATTTCCCTTAATTTCAGAGTAGTCACATCGACCTTCCCCCTTTGTAGCCTGGGCACATCATCAACATGCCAGTTCCCTCCCTGTTTGTTTTTTAGGGACAAGAAGCACGTAATTCCACTCAAAGGGAAGTGGCTGAGGACCCCTTCGGGCCCAGAAGGGTGAGGAACACACCGAATGCAGCTCCTTCCCATGCCCATCCCTGCCTCTCCAGGGAGGAGCCCCTGCGTCGGGACCCCTGTGCCCGGGGCAGACCGGACTCCGGGCAGGCAGGCTGGAGCACGAGGGGAGGTCCTCCTGGTCTCCACTCCGTATTTCTCATCCATTTAGAGGAAACAGCCAGCTGGAAGCCCAGGGACTTCCTCAAGCCCATTGGCCTTGTCTTTCCCTCACCAAACTCTCTTTCCTTTCAAAAGGGATGGGAGCAAGCTTCCGTCTGCAGCGAGAAATGACAAAGACCTGAGCAAAGATGAGGCTTTTGATCCTCAGATGGGATGCTCAAGGTGGGAAGACAAGCAGCGGGTGACTCTCCCCCATTGCTGGTGAAATGGTGGACGAGAGTCTTAAGAAGATTGTCTGCAACATGATTTAAAATCGAACGCAAGCATACCCTTTCCACGAGCAGACCTCCTCTCAGGAACCCATCTCACGGAAGCAGCAGCACTCACATACAGAAGCACCTCTGTAAGCCATGCGCGCTGTTGGGAGGCAAAAGTCTGGAAACCAGGGGAGCACCCGTTGACAGAGGAGCCAATGAACGCGATAGACCCCAGATGGCTTCCATACAGAACTAAACGAGCAGAGGAAAAGCACAGACACAAAACACGTTGTGAGCTGACGTTAGTGTACAGGACAAGAGATGGGAAGGAACTGTGCCTCCCTCTGGCCCCTCCAAAAAAGAATAAAAGGAAAGGCTGGCACTAACCATTCAAGCATGTGGTGTAAGTCAGAGAAGCGGATTGACTTTTGGGGACGTGCCGTCAAGATCATACCTGTTGGGGAGAGACGTAAGCTGGATCTCTGCCAATCCCCGTGGAGCTGGTAGTGCTCTGGACAGTTATCCCGAATTAGGATAAAGACCAGGCATTGGACTCAGGCTGCTCCCGGGAAGGAGGCGGCTCCCATCAGAAGAGGGAGAGCACCCGGACGGACGGGGAGCCCGAGTCAACCATCCAGCACAGGGATGGCGCTTTAGTCCTGGAGGGGAGGGGCCCGACGGCCAGACACAGCAGCCACCGGAGGGGGCATCATCACATGCCTGAGTCTGTGAAATTATGGATACCGTGCGCGCAGATGCACAAAGAAAAAGAGTAAAGAGAAGAGAGGCCTCTTCGATTCTCAAATGTTAAATTTATTCCTCACATGGACAGTTCTGAAGCCAAGCCAGCCTCCATACCAAGGGGCTGTGGAGTAGTCTCCCAGCCTGGGCAATTCTGGTGGTAATACTGCCTGATGATTTCCCCTGACGTCGTTACAATGGAAACCAGGCGCCAAGCTCCCGGCTGAACTAATGTCCGCTCCTGAGAACTCTGACTGCCTTCTATTTTTGAATGGGTTGGAAATAGAACCAAGGGATAAATTTTGTCTCCCTTTTGCTTGTCAGGGTTGGGTACCTTGAAATCAAGCATAAAACACAAAGGAAGGCCCTCAGAAGGACAGGAGGGCAGAGCTACATAGGGGGCTGTAAACTTGAAGCAATTGTTCCAACCCAGCCCTAACTAGGAAGCCCAGTGGTGACTCAGGCACCCCTTGAGGCCAATTAAGATGCTATAAAAAATGCAGGAACTTCAAAATTGGACACGTAATGAGTCCTTCAATATCATCTTCTCCTTCTTGCACCATATTACTAAGGCAAAGTGGAGACAACGCATTCTGTGTGCATATTTCTCCCAAGATTACCTTCTGCAATCATCTGAAAGATTTCATTTCTATCAACAAGTGTTAGGAGAACAACAGAGAGGAAAATGAGGCTGAAGCAAAGCTTCAAAGTTCTGTGTTTCTACTGATATGGAAAGAAAGATCCAGCAGCCCGTCCTCTTGCAACAGGATATCCTCATTTAATTAACATTTTTCTGGAAAGAATAATGTAATTAGCCAAGAAAAAGGTAAGTTACACATATTGGAAAGGAGGACGAGAGTTAGTAAATGTAGATGATTTTTGTATATCTGGATATCCCAAAAGAATTAGCTGGAAAAAGACCTCCTATTACTATAATAGGAAAGCAAGGAGGAAGCTGGTTGAACGTTAACTGTATTAGAAATCTATAGCTTTCTTTTATACTAGCGATAATTAGAACTATTGGAATGTGATGGGGGACAAGATTCCATCACAGGAACAATGAAAATATAAAACACTTAGGTTTACATTTAAGTGGAGACGGATAGAATAAACAAAGAGAAAGCTAACAGAAAACTAACTGCCTTCAATGAAGCGGGTTGGAAAGTTTTTATGTTGCAAAGATAGCAATTCCATTCATTTGAATATGTAAGTTAACAGAATTCCAACTAACAGTTTATTTGGCACTAGACAATTCTAAATTTCATCTAGAGGAATAAATATGGATGAAAATCCTAAACGAAATGGCGGCTGTCCTATTAGATTTTAAGATACTCTTAAAATGACAGTAATTTATAAAATATTGATACCAAAATGGAAAGGCTGCCTGCTGATTGATCATTCAGCTACTTCCGATCCCTCCGGGCATGGCAATTAGCATCCTGTCTTTTCTCAGTTGACCATGGACCATGGGTGGTATTTCGCATCGTGGCCATCTTCTCCTGGGTCCTCCCAGCCCAGGAAAGGAGCCATCAGCCCCCCCTGGTCCTCAACACCATCTTAGGAAAAGCAGTTGTAGCCCTAAGCTTTGGACCTTTGTTCCTTTTGATGATGCTGAGTCAGTCTCCAAGGTCAGAACATGTCCTCTGGTTGTCCCTCCAGGACACCAAACATCTGGGAGAGAAGTGACCCATCCAGTTGGAACCAGCCGTTCTGTTTTCCAGCTTCCTGTTGGCCTTTCACTGGATGAATAAAATATGCAGACTCTTACTTTAATTTTTCACTTGTCTCCTGGACTTTCGATGCCTCGCATACCAGAGCTTCTCAAGTCATTTGTGTGAAGGGCTAGTTTTTTTTCCAAATGCATCGTGTACTAGCACTTTTTTTTAAATGCAAGAGGAATAAATAACCAAAAAGAAAAAAAAAAAAGAAAAGAAAAAATGCCAAGCAAATACAAGCCCAAATTTTTATTATATTCAACCGACATAAAATTCCTCTGTTATATGGCTCCAAATGCCTCTAAACACTCTTTTCACAGGCCAGTGACAAACCATCAGTACCAGGCCACCTGCCACTGACTGTACTGTCCTAACCTCGTCATCAACAAACCGGCTGCCACTGTAGCTAAGGATTCTTCACACCCTGTGGCCCGTGCCACAAAACCATCTTCTACTTTTACAACCCTTTACTTTCGATAGCACTCAAATCCTCTCCCTCAAAGGACTCTCCAGCATCATTCTGAGGAATAACTGGGGCAACTTCTTAAGTTTTAGGTTTTTTTTTTTTACATTTATTTATTTTTGAGAGACAGAGAGAGAGAGAGAGAGACAGAGCACAAGTGGGGGAGGGGCAGAGAGAAGGAGACACAGAAGCCGAAGCAGGCTCCAGGCTCCGAACCGTCAGGACAGAGCCTGACTCGGGGCTTGAACTTGCAAACCGTGAGATCATGACCTGAGCCGAAGTTGGATGCTTAACTAACTGAGCCACCCGGGTGCCTAATTGGGGCAACTTTTAAACAAACCCCATTTGTCAGGCGAGTGATGCAATTCCTCGTAGACACTTTCAGCGATGTGCCCACTGTGGTCAGTGATGAAGCTGGAACTCACCTAAAGTGTCCTGATTCCTGATCGCGGGTTCTTTCCATCCCCCAGGGGAGCCATGTACGTGGTGATAAACGACAAGCTGATCTATTTGATGAGTTTATCCCGTGGCCCTAGCCGGCCAAAACACTTTATGTGCAAATACTGCCAAAGTCCCTTTTTGCCTTTCTTTACCCCATATATTCTTGAAGAAAGCTCCCCACTCCAAATTGTCCAGCGCCCTTGGGCTAATGGTATTGTTCCTACGCTGCCTCACTGTGTTGAGAGAAAAATTTCAAATGATCCATAATTTTCAAAAACAATAGCAAATCTCAAACCACAGCAATGTCACTAAAAACTCTCATTAAACTCTTCAAGAAGTGTAACAAATTAGTTAGGCTCCATGGCCACAACCAAGGTGGCCTTACTCACCTCCTAGCTGCGCTTCCAAACTGCAGGTGCGGTACGTTATGTAGGAGCAAATAAGCAGCCTCTAGCATCCCAAGTTTGTAAGTTAAGCTACGAAGATTTCAGGAAATTTTGAACCAAATCTCTGCTTATTATTCAGAAGGGGATGTGTTTCTCTATCTTCTGCAGGAGGGGTCAGCGGTGAGTGACAGCAAAGCTAAGTGCTCACGTCACCGCGGGGTTCATGCAGTTAAATGGAGTTCTAGAGAGCTTCAGGGGTGCAATGCTCCAGCTCAGGAAGGCAGCGTGGGGCAGGGGAAAGGCCTGGGTTCCAGAATCACAGGGTCCTAGCTTCCAACCCAGCCCTGCCACTCCCCAAATGGGTAATGGGCCTTGACTCTGGGATGCTAACAGAACTGTGATTATGGAACAAAGGTATATGTGTAAAATGGCTTAGCACATACGTGCTGGAAATTACTTGTCTTTGTAAATAGAGAAAAAGCGCAAAGAGTTCACCTTCCACTACCAGGCGTCCACCTGCATCTTTTCAAAAAGCCCCTCGGAAAAGATTTTTGATTTATTTTTCCTCCATACTGACTCTATCGTATTAAAATAGCTTCAGGTGAGGTGCAGAAGCTACATGAAAAAAACACAGTTAAAAAGAGCAGTGAGAGTCACATTAAAGTCTACAATAGCCATTGGGCACTCAACTAGACAGCCTGAGGGCTGACTGATATCCACAGTGAGGATGTTTGCTAGGACGGGATAAAAAAAGGTTTGCTTTATGAAACAATTTTGCATTGGCTGTTCTGACGCCCACTTCAAGAAGCTAACTTGTGCGGGGGCTCAGTCGGTTGAGCGTCCGACTTCGCTCAGGTCATGATCTCACGGCTTGCGAGTTCGAGCCCGGCATGGGGCTCTGTGCTGACGGCTCAGAGCCTGGAGCCTGCTTCGGATTCTGTGTCTCCATCTCTCTGCCCCTCCACCACTCACGCCTATCTCTCTCTCTCTCTCAAAAATAAAGAAACATTAAAAAAATTAAAAACAAAAAAAAGCTTACGTGTCTGAAGAAGATGTATTTCTGGCTCAGAGTGCTCCCACCTTTGCTGGCTTTGATCCCTATTCTAACACAATACCTTAGTCTCTGTCAGGGCAACTCAGAGGACAGGGGAAATAAAATCATCTTTAAGTTACTGGAAGCACTACAACATACAATAAGGACGTTTCGATTTTCTTTTTTTTTTTTCTTTTTTTTTTTGGCTTGAGTTGTCCCAGTTGGCTGTCTACACTGATCACAAGACTCCTGTTTCTCAGGACTGTGGAGAGTGAAGCCAAGAAACTGAGTACAAACCAGGACAGGCATTCCATCATACAGATGTTTCACACCATGTTTTGTTTTCTGGAACCAAAAGACACACGAAGACTTAAGTTTGCAAGACCATGTTTGAGCACTTCGGATACCTGAAGTTTTTTTCTTTTTTTTTTTTTTTACCGCTTATTTATTGTGAGAGAGGGAGAGAGTGGGGGAGGGGCAGAGAGAGAGAGGAAGAGAGAGAGAATCCTAAGTAGGCTCCAGGCTCAGCAGGGAGCCCCACGAGGGGGCTCGATCTCACAACCGTGAGATTGCGATCTGAGCCGAAATCAAACAGCTGGACGCTCAACCGACTGAGCCACCCAGGCACCCCTGAATTTTCTCCTTTTATGTTTAAATGTTTTACGACAGGAGGCCCAGGCCTGTCTTTGCCTGCATGTACATCTGAAGAAGCAGACTGGGCCCAGCTGAAAGTCACTGATGCCACCTTCCTTCCGAGTGTCTGTGGCAGGGGGAAACCCCAAGCCCTCGGCTCCGCGATTCGTACAAAACGTGGTACAGTTGGTCGGGTTGTCTGCGCTCTACGTTGAAAACAGTTTTATCACCTCACATGTCAAACTGGATTTCGGGTCTCTTTCATTTACTTCCACAGATGTTTACTCAGCACTTACTACTGTGCTTAGGCCCAGAGGCTTCCGAGCTGATCACGACTGACTCAGGTTAGGCCTGTAGCATACAATTCAGAGCTTACGAGACAATCATCCAAGCGGATCCTGTCGTTCTGCTGATGAAGAAGAGAGGCCTGGAAAGAAGAAACCTTCCCAGAGTCACACCGTAGGCGAGTGTGAACCGTTCAAAGTCACGCTTCTACGCCAGGGCAACTCAAGAGTTTAAAATCACAGTTACAATGTCGGTGCCATTACTATCAAAGAAATGGCTGAAAATAAAAGGACCACGTGCCAGTCCCCTATCATGTAGCTTCTGGACATAGCTGTCAATTCATTTCTCCATCTGGATACAGCATAGCAGCTGTCTACACGCCGTCTGCACACGTCTACTCGTCTACACGTCTACTCGCTCAAACTGCCCGTGGATCTTCCAACTTATCCTTTGTTTCTGAAGGCAGAGTCAAGGCCACGATGACCCTCACTGTGTTCTCAGCTTTATTCTAGGTGAGTCAGATATGGAGCCCTGAATAGCAGAGACCGGGTTTTCACACTCAAGATTTTTATAATCTAGGGAGACACCAAGCCAGACTTGCATGCAAATGTGTGTTAATAAAGCCCGTGTTTAATTATGGAATGTGCGTATCAATAATGTTAGCAGGCTATGGCTCGTGCTAGTCAAGTTGTGTCTTTTAGGAAGCCTTTTGGACACCCTGCCCCCCAAATTGGAAAACCAACCTCTTCCAACTGTGCCTTTGTGCTTATCGTGACCCTACGTGGGGCTCAGTTATGTGTCAGTCTCCACGTTGAAGTCAGGGTCCGCTTGTATCTGCCACCCAGTAGGCTCTCAGTATGTTTCTTGCATAAAGTAAATAAAAGATATTTTGAGATCCTAGTCCACTCTGGGGTAGCTTCCCAGAAGAGGAAAGCTGGGATTTATTTTAAGACATGGAAATGATTTGGTGGAAGGAGGCACATTTCTTCCTTAGTTCCCTTCACTATGCCTAGAACATGGGAGCAGGGCTTGGGGTGGGCGTAGTCAGAAGGGCTTGGGGGAGAGGTGAGGCAGACTGTGCCTGCGCTTCTTCCGTGACTGGAAAGAAGTCCTCAGGGGCGGGCTCGCTCCGCCAGAGTCAAGGGTGAGAACAGGAAACGAAGTCCTGACCCTCGACCCCGCTTCACCTGCACCCTCCTACCATATGTTCTCTGTACGAGACGCCATTGTACCAAACTTTGCAGTGACCTTGGGAAATCACTTCCATCTGGAAGCCTGGGTGAGTCACAGGAAGGCAAGATGAAATTTCTCCAGTTTGCATTTGGCCCAGACTGTCACATCTGCATTTTGACCCTTATGAAACGCTATTACCCAAGAACATACGGATGGCTGCAACATTGTAAATCAAAAGCCTTGCGGCTCCAATTCCCTTCCAGCGCACACGGTTAGACCTAGAAGTCACAGTTGCTTACAGGCTGCAGTTGGACTTTGAGAAAATGGCAGGCTCTGGAAAGCTCTGGGCACTTGGTCAGGACAGTAGCAAAGTGCAAGGGTTTGGGAAGGTAGTGGTTGGGTGGGAGAGTGTGTTGCACGCAATTTTTTTCTTTCTGGTTTTTGTCCCAGGAGATCCATTTGATATTGACACCTGAACTTTGTAACACAGCCGGGTCCTGCTCCACTGGCTTCTACACAAAAAAACATGATGCAAAGCAGCTGGGGTAAAAGCAGTTACCATGGAAACCCCAGGCTTTAGTTTGGAAAGTAAAAGTGATATTTGTGATGACCGCAGCTATGGTTTGTACCGATGCGCTTCCCGGGAAGTCTCTTTTTATCCTGAACTTTAGTATTCCTTTCTTTCCCGCCTGTGGAATTTGGCAAAAGAAAAATTTTAAATCAGATTGGAAATATTACCTTCCCAGTTAAATAGCTAAAACAGGAGACCTTGATTTATTCAAACCATATTTGTTGAAGACAGATTTAACTCTAAACGGGGAAACTGCTTAAAGGTCAAGTTTTGTCTTGGATACTTTGAAAGAGTTGCTAAGCATTTTGTCCCCCAGGAAGGCTGCGCTGACACCAGGAGGTGTTACTTGTTACTTCCCCACAACCATTTTCCACCTCTCAGGAATGAGAGGAGAATTACGGCCGCAGAGAGCAAACACATCCTTTTGTGGGCATGATCGCAATTGTGGTCAAGCCGGTCATGGCAGCAGGAACAGACCGGTCGCCTTAGAGCACTGGCCTGAGATACAGAAAACATTAAGGGCATGGGCTGGGGCACCAGAGAGAGCCAGGATGCAATTCCTACTCTGCCGCTAGTCCTTGCTGCATGACCTTGGGCAAGTTTCTTAACCAGCCTCTACCGCAATTTCCTCGTCTCTGAAATGAGAATCAGAAAACCTACCGCTCCAGTTTGCAAGGATTAAATAAAATAATGCACACAAAGCATTTAGTATCAGCACGTTATAAACTATAATGCAAAATGAAACCAAGCTGGAACCACTGTTTACCCTCTAATGGCAAGGAGGGTGGATGATCTTGGGTCAGTGGAGTTGCCAATACCTACGTAACACTCGTGGATACATGCACGCACGTACACACATTCAACTGTATACGTCGATTTTAAAAAGCAGCTCTTCAAATACAAGCGTAATTACCGATCTTTATAACTAAACAGTATTGAATTAATTGCCCATATGTTCACAGTAGTGTGATGAGCCCTGTGCAGCACAAGTAAAACAAAGCCTGTCCAGGGGCGCCTGGGTGGCTCAGTCGGTTAAGCATCTGACTCTTGATCTCGGCTCAGGTCACGATCTCACAGTTCGTGAGTTCAAGCCCAGCGCTGCACGGGCTCTGCACGGACAGCGCAGGGCCTGCTTAGGATTCTCTCTCTGCCCCTCGCCTGCTCGCTTTCTCTCTCTCTCTCTCTCAAAATAAATAAACATTCAAACAGCGAAAACAAAAACGGAGGCTGTCCTTGTTCTTAACCATCCTAAACCGATGACACGGACATGGACAAAAAAACAGGTGGATGGGTATAGGTGCCAACAGTCTTAGAGAAATCTAGAAAGCCAGGTAGGGACACTATGCATAAACGCAAAAGTCTAACGCATGAGGAAAAAAAAAAAAAAAACAATTAAAATTCAATCAACCAAAAGGAAGAATCAGGTGGAAGGGAGGTAGGGAAGACAGGAGAGCAGAAGCAAGCAGACCAAACTGACACATTCTCTGCTTGAAGCAACTGGTCCATCTCAGAGCGCAATGGCCACAAGCCTGGCCCAGCTCCCCCGATGCCCGTCTCTGAGCCCCTCAAAATCCAGCCCGTCTCCTCGTGTTCCCTTTCTCATTCCATCTCAAGGGCATCTGGTTGTCACGGGTAGCCTCTTACCCGGCCCCCAATGATTCCCTCTTCTTTTGTACTCATCTTCCCTTTCTTGGAGAAAAAAAAAGCAATGATTGACTATGAAGCCCTCGGCAGTGACAGTTCTTGTTGCCAGGATTTTCTGCCACACTGAGCCTTCCACTTTTCCAAACCTCAGTGCTTGTTCCTCTTCTGTTTCTTTCTCCCAACTTCATACCCGTCCCTAAGTGCAGCCCTGGGCCCGTCTCCTTGTCGGAGGGCCCACTGACTTAGCAGCACCGGTTCCCCAATCCCATCACGAGGGCTGGCCCCTCACCAAGACGCAGATATTCACCACTGATCTCTGGATCAGTCGTGTCCAACTGAACACTCTGAGATGATGGAAACAGTTCGATGCCGGGGCACCTGGATGGCTCGGTCGGTTAAGCGCCCGACTCCGGCTCAGGTCGCGATCTCACAGTTCGTGGGTTCGAGCCCCGCGTCGGGCTCTGCGCTGACAGCTCGGAGCCTGGAGCCTGCTTCGGATTCTGTGTCTCCCTCTCTCTCTGCCCGTCCCCCATTTGCGCTCTGCCTCTCTCACTCTCAAAAATGAATAAATGTTAAAAAAAAAAAATTGGAAAAAAAACCCAACAGTTCGATGCCTACACTGTCCAGTAGGGTAGCCATTCATCGTATGCGAATGAGCATTTGAAACGTGGTTAGCCTGGATGAGGAACTGAATTTATAATTCTCTCTTATTTCCATGAATTTAACTCAAATTTAATTCGCCACATGTGGCTCGTGGCTACCACGTTAAACAGCACAGTTCTACATAGTTTCACTAAAGCTCCGTGATTTCAGGTGTGATCTGGTCACAGCTAAAGGCTTTCCAGAACGTGTTCCTCCCCCTGGCATCTCTCTGTCTGCACTCTAGGCTCAAATGCTACCTTTTGTTTATCCCACTCCGATTCCTCATAAGCAGCCTCTGATTCCCACTGATTCCCCCTGCAGGCATCCCCGCTCTCGGCATTGCCCCTCTGTCCCACGGCCACACCCCGTCCAGGTCCTCGTTCAGACCTACACAGTCAGCTGGCTCTCTCCCTTCAACACGCCCTGCCGTCGCTGCTGAGCTAACCTCTCTCCAACACTGCTCCACCGTGTCACTTACCTGCCTCAAACCCGCAGTGTGGTTCCCCACATTCCCCTACTTCAAGGCCAAAATCCTTGTCTGCTTTTCAACAAAACACCAAGAGAACGTGGTGCCACGAAGCGTGGTCATGCTGCCTTCCACGGTTCTCCCTGCACGCACACACAAACACACACGCAACGCACGCACAACTACCCTTTCCAGGCGGATCATCTCACTAGCCCATGGACATTCCACGCTCACTCCTACCTTGGGGCGTGGCTTTGCAAATCCTACCTTTCAAGATCCAGTTGAAGACTCCCTCCCTCCATAGACATTTCCAAGCCCCGCCTGACACACCTTGCCTCTGAATTCCTGGAGCATTTATAGGGAATGCCATCTTGTCCTGATAATTACTGTTTCATGGGAACTATCCTTTCCTTCCCAATTAGACTTCAAGGCAGTGAGTCGTTTTCTTCAGTAACCCCTGTAAGACGTAGCTCAGAACGGAGCGTGAGGTAGATGTTTAGTGCTTCGTGAACACTTCTCAACTAATCGGTACGTTCAGGATAAGAGCTGGACACGAAAACGTCTGAGAACTCAGTGAACATTAAACTCACACCGTTCATAATCGACTCTCTGCTCCCCCTCCTTCTTGGCAGCTCCCTCTACTTGTCCTCGCCTTTGCCAGCCTCTATTCCCTTTTGTGTCTAACCTCTTCCAGGAAATCACATGAGCTAATCATGACAGGTCAGGGTACAGAGTGTAAGAGTTTTCCATCGTCTCCTGAGGGCGTGGGCACGGCTGATGCTGCTTATGCCATATAATCAACGTGTGTCTGTTGAGGAAGTCACGCTATAGCGTATAGCGGTAAAATCATGACAGATCTCTGCTTCTTACTGGTTTGGTGTCACTGGATGAACTGTTCAACCCTGATGAGTCTCACTTCTTGGGCAGGTAAAACAAGGATAAAAATACTTCATTGTACATTTACAGGGAAACCACAAGTTAAATAAAATCACACTTGAATCTTTGAACGGGCTAAAGATAGAGGATTGGATATGCCAGACACAGAACCACATGGATGACCGAGGCGTTTTCATTTTAAAGAATGATCCAGAAAAGCCATGTTTAAACCAAAAGAACTCCTTAAAGTGGAGTTGGTCTGTGTCAACTAATCTGAAGGAGAAGGAGCATCTGGAAATCACATACAGCCCACGACGGCGGCACAGGGCCACACGGAGGTGAGAGGAATCTGAGCAGGTCTGCTTCCTCTCGGGAGTGACGAGGCGGAACAAAACCGTGAAGGGAAAAAAGCAGTCCTCATACAGAGGCCAGAAAGGACAGTGGCTACCCAACAGCAGGAGGAAAAACACTCTTTGGCTTATCAGCCACAGAAGCTAAGCAGGACCTTGAATTCGGGGTAGCGATTCCCCTTTCAGTTTCTCCTGATAATAAAAAGGGGCTCAGGAAAATCCCTCCCAACTTTTTACTGCCGAAGGTCACTTTGCTATGTTTCCCCACAGAACCTATGCTCTGAAAAATTTTAAATGATATACAGTAGACGAAGGGCCTACGTGTTGACCAACACAGATCAACTGTGCTGTAGATGTTAGTTACATGAAACACATGACTATTTGTTTCTCATATTTTTCTATACACTGTACGTGCACAATGGGGTAGCAGCCCATTAGCATTCGCAGCATTAGCGCGAATATAAAATCTATAAAACCTATTCCGTACTCTGAAATCTAGATTTTCACAGATCTCATAAAATCTGTAGAACCATGTGAGTCCAGATTGGGCTCTCTGCCAAATGAGTTCTGATCAGGCTAGGTTTTTGGCCCTAAATTAGTAACGTCGAACTCTTTATCTTCAGAGTTTTTGGACTTAGGAATTCCAAAAGAATTGTGTTTATACTACTCTATGTAGTTTTCTAAAAAAGAGGTAGTCTTTTTGAAAGATTCCGTTAAGCTTTACGAAATGTAAAAACTAGTGAGTAGCAATTTCAAAACTTACTACAAAGCTACAGTAAGCAAAACAGCCTGGTACTGACATGAGAATAATAGATACCTGGAATATGGAAGAGAATTGAGAATCCATAAAGGAATCAAGTTATCAATCATTAACTGAATTTTGGCAAGGGTGTGGGGGAAAGAATAGTTTCTTCAATAAGTGGTGCCTGGGCAGCTACATTTCCACATGCACAAGAATGAACTTGGAACCTTACCTCACACAAAATATAAAAATTAACTCAAAATGGATCCAAGGCCTAACTGTAAGAGCTAAAATGATAAAGCTCTTAGAAGAAAGCAGAGTGAGGGGCGCCTGGGTGGCTCAGTCGGTTAAGCGTCTGACTTCGGCTCAGGTCATGATCTCATGGTCCGTGAGTTCGAGCCCCGCGTCGGGCTCTGTGCTGACAGCTCAGAGCCTGGAGCCTGCTTCCGATTCTGTGTCTCCCTCTCTCTCTGACCCTCCCCCATTCATGCTCTGTCTCTCTCTGTCTCAAAAATAAATAAACATTAAAAAAAATTTAAAAAAAAAAGAAGAAAGCAGAGTGATAAGTCTGTGACCTTGGATTAGGCAATGTTTTCTTAGAAATGACACCAAAAACATAAGCAACAAAAAAGAAAAAGTAGAAAGATTGGACTCCATAAAAATGAAGACATGTGTCCATTAAAGGACACTCTCAAAAGAGTTAAGGACAATCCATAGACAGAATGTGAGAAAATGTTTGCACATCCTATATCTGATAAGGGTCTAGTATCACAAATATATAAAGAACACCTACAATTCAACAACAAAAAGACAAAAAACTTAATTTAGAAATGGACAAAGGACTTGAACAGAAATTGCTCCAAAGAATATATGCAAATGGCCATCAGGTACCTGACAAGATGTTCAACATCATCATTAGTCACGAGGCAAATGCAAAGTAAGACCACAAGGAGATACTACTTGACATCCACTGGGGTGGCTGTAATTGAAAGGAAGGAAAGGAAAATAAGTGCTGGTGAGGATGTGAGGAAACTGGAACCCTCAAACAGTGCGGGGAGGTATATAAAATGGGGCAGGCACTGGGGAAAACAGCTTTTTGGTTCTCCGATAAGTTAAACATAGAAGTACCATATGACCCAGCAATTCCACTCTTAGGTATGGACCGAAACGAATTGAAAACAGGTATTCAAGCAAAAACTTTTGCATGAATATTCATGGCAGCACTATTCACCAGAGCCAAAAGGTAGATACAACTCATATGTCTATCAGCTGATGAAGCAATGAATAAAATATGGTATCCAAACAATGAAATATTATCCAATCACGCAAAGGAATGAAGGACTGATATGTGTCACAATACGGGTGAAGCTTGAAACTATTCCACTCGGTGAAAGAAGTCAGACAAAAAGGTAACATGTTATATGTTTCTAGAATTATTTGCACTTTTGAGATTAGGCAAACCCAGACAGAGGAAATCAGATTGACGGTTGTCAGAGGGGAAATGAGGAGTGACTGCTAACAGGTACAGGATTTCATTTGGGGGTGGACATGTTTTAGAAGTTAGATAGTGGTGACAGCTGCAGATCATTGTCATTGTACTGAATGTTACTGGATTATACCCTTTAAAATGATTGACACGATGAGTTTTATGTTATGTAAATTTTACCAAAACACAACAGTGGGTAGACAACTAGTAGCTTTTTAGGGACCCTAAGGCATCTGGAAACCTTCGTTTTTTTGGAATGACTGGCCAAGATGTTGGAACACAGTAAAAAGAATCAAAATTATTGACTATAATTAAACGTGTTTCTAAAGATTTTGATAGATCTTAGGAATTCCTGTCCTATAAACCAGGGTTTATCGGTCCTGGCACTATCGTCATTCAGGGCTGGTCACCGCTTTGTGGTGGGGCTGAACTGGGCACTGTGGCAGGTTTAGCAGTATGCCTGGCCTCTACCCACTAGATGCCAAGAGCACCTCCCACCCCAACTGGGACACTGTGACAACCAAAAATGCCATGTGGCCAGATGTCCCCGGGGAGCAAAATTGCCCCTTGTTGAGAACTACCAGTTATGACTTCCGCAGGACAGTTTCTTTTTCTGGGATTTCACCTTTTCCCAGAGTCTCCTCTGAAAGAATCCACTTCTGCGACTGTCCTTTAGTTATTTCCTAAGGAGAGTGAAATCACGTTGAAAAACAACACAGTTGTTGACTGCAAGTAAGTTTCAAAAAAAAAAAAAAACATTTCTCATTATAAGGGATCAACTACGTGATCAACTCACAAGCAGCAGGTTTCTCGCGGGCAACCACACGCCCTGGCAATAAGCTAAATGTGGATAGCACACTCGCGCGCGCGCACACACACACACACACACACAGAAGAAAGAAAAAGTTAGTGTTCAACATTCCCTTTTCAAACCCTTTTTGGGCAAAGGCTATGGGTCTGCCAGCATTCCAGAATAATGACAGCTGATGTGCCTTTTGTCAACTATCCCTCCTTCCCTTTTGAAAATGCAAACCTAACTCCTTCCAGAACCTCTTCTGATACCCTTTACTGAATCTGGAATCCGATACCCTTGGCACAGACAGCAACCTGTGCCCCAGACCCCCCTTAGCGGCCATTGCCGGGGAGGCGAGGCTACGGGTCCAGGACGCCAGTCCCCTATCTGTTTCATATCTTGGACTTCTGAGTATTCCATTTGAAGCTGGAGTTTCATTTGAATTCATGCGAACACAAGGAGTTCTGAAGCTCACAAGTTTGAAAGCCACTGGCCCCGCACAAGCCCATTTTACTACAGATGAGGAAACAAAACCCAGGCTTTTAACTCCTGGCTGGACCACTCTCCTCTCTTCCAGGGAAGCCGGCCAAGCAGCTCCAGCAAGATGTCACTTCACTTCTGTTGTGCCTGTTTCTGCTTCTCTGCATGAGCACCCAACTTCTTGTTGGGTTCTGGGCTTGTTCTGGGAATTAAAATTGAGGCAGTAAAGTGGCACAGGAGCACCATTGCTATGGACTGAATATTTGCGTCCCCCTCCAAATTCACATGTGGAAGCCCTCACCCCAACGGGACAGTATTTGGAGGTGGGGCCTTTGGGAGGTGATTCGAGTTAGATGAGGCCATGAGGGTGGGGACCCCATGATGGGATTAGTGCCCTTGTGAGCAGACAAAGCTCGTCTTTTCTCTGCCACATGAGGACACCCCAAGACACCAGCTGTCTGTGAACCAGGAGGAGAGCCAAGCCCCTGACCGTGCTGCACCCTGATCTTGAACTTCCCAGCTTCTAAAATTGTAAGAAATAAATGTCTGTTGTTCAAGACACCCAGTCTGTTACAGCAGCCAGAAGTGACTAAGAGAACTATCTATCCCATCAGATATGTGAACTACTTTATTTCTTTTTCCTAGGAAGAGACATGTTAACTCTTCACATGATTCTTTTTAAACCCCATATGGGTCAGGGTCACGAGAGAAGGCTTGGCCTTCTGGACTATCCAAGGACTCTGCCACTGTCTGACCCCATGGGTATCTTCCTCTAACTGCCCCGTCTGGAACCACAAGCTTCCACGGTGCCAAAGGAAATGGCCACACACGGGGTCGGTCTAATTTCTGCTTCACACGCTGATATCAATGGAAGAGGTACCTGAGCCTAGGTGGTGACGTCAAGGTTAAGCTGAACTTCCTCATCCCCTTTCTAAGTTCTTAGTAAATCTAAAAGAATGCACACAGTTGATATTTTACGGTGATTTATCACCGCCGAAAGACACTAAGGAAGGGCAATATCCGTGAGCCAGAACCTCTGAGAAATTTCTGGCAATTACAGGTTGGTTGGTCATGAGCAGCTTCAATGAAGGACAGATAAGTCCTCAGTTAATCTCCAGAAAAGAAGGTAAAGGTAAGAGGTTTCCCAGAGGCTGCTCAGTGATACCCCCAGGGGCTTTGAATAACGGATGCTGGAGACACAGGTAGACCGGGGGGGGGGGGGGGGTTCAAAGACAAATCTCAATTGTACTCATGTGTCTGAGAAGAGTATGAATGCTGAGGTTCACAGGGGGCCGGAGGCCCCTCACTTTTCCCAGGCAAGGTCAGCAGACACGTAAGGGGAGGCTCTCCTGGATGGGGATCCCAGGGGGCCAGTCATGCCACCCGGAGGACAGGCCACCACACCCCCTGTGCCAAGCAAACAGGACAAAGAAACCCTGCTCTGTAAAACTGAAACCTTTTCCTTCTATCTCCTTCTCTGCTCCCTATGGATACACAGGTCTGTACCTTAGCCAGCCTAAACTACTGCAAAGATCATTCGTTTCCTTCTCCCCTTGATCTGGGTCTGAAAGATTTGCCCAGGGACCCACCCAGGTCCAACTAGAGCCCATTTCCTGTTTCCTGACCAGTTCATCCTTAATGAAGGTTGCACAAAAAAAGGATTACTGCTCACGTGAAAGGCTTCAGCTGTTCTGTAGATGAGATGGGTCTGAGAAGTCAGAGGGACGGTCCACCTTAACGACGGTAATCCGGAAGAAAATCTCTAAATTGCATTGAAAGGGGACGTAAGGGGTTTGTAGAGTGAGTGTAGTTAAGAGTGACAAGAGAAGAGTGTGCCAGTAAAATGGAAAGCTAGAAAATATATACATATCCAAAGAGAATACTTGCCAAAAAAAAAAAAAAAAAACCAATAGGCTGACGTTAAGTCGTTTATAAAGCACAAAATACCAAGAGACAAAGGAGTAACAACAGTATTTTCAGATTAAAAAAATATATACGGACAGCTGGGTGGCTCAGTCGGTTAAGCAGCCAACTCTTGATTTCAGTTCAGGTCATGACCTCACGGTTTGTGGGTTTGAGCCCCAAGTCAGGCCCTGCGCTGGTGGTGCGGAGCCTGCTTGGGATTCTCTCTGTCCCTCCACCCCTCCCCCCCCCCACTTGTGTGTTCTGTCTCTCTCTCAAAAGAAACAAATACTTAAAAAAAAAAAAAGAAAAAAAAACATAACTCAAGTTCTATACTCCAAACAGTTGCCGTGCATGTGTTTAGGCTCCGGCATGTAAGAAAGAGCTTAGAAAATATGTTTTGCCTATGTTTTCACTGATAAAATTTTATTCGGTCTTATACTCTGCTATAGTAGCAAAGTAAATACTTTAAACCTTGTGAGCCATGCAGCCTCTGAAGCAACTCAAGTCCGCCGCTCTAGTATGGAAGCAGACATGGATGGTGTGGAAGCCAGTGGGCATGGACGTGTTCCAATAAAACTTTATTTACAAAAACAGGCCATAGTTGGCTGGTCTCTGTTCTACATGATAGACAAAGCAAAATCCAGAGCCCATGAGTGAGGAAATCACAGTATAAAAGGGCGAATTAGTATTACTAAACTAAATTATAGAAAGAGACAAAAAGCAACGTAGGTAATACAATCATTTAATGGCAATACTCTAAATCTAAAGTACAAATATTAACCCAACGATGTGAATTTCAGGAAGAAAGGAAAATCAAAGTGTGCTAAACTTCTTTCCTTATGTGGGCAAAGGTGACTGACATAAGTTGTGGTAAGACACAACTGAAGGTTTAAAAAAAAATGCTTCTGAAAAGCTCTAAGATAACTTCTCATAGAACTAAAAATAGGAGACAAAACGTTTCCAAAACATTGCAGAATTAAAAGGCAAAGGGGAAGAAAATGGTTCAATTTGCAAGAGACAGAAAACAAAAAAAAGGAAGAAAGTATAAAGCAAGAGGACAAACATCAAAGCAAATGTATCTGTTACAATCGCTGGAAATTAGTTAAATCCTTACCAGGAGACAAATACACAGACTAGACAGACACATAGACCATAAAAAATTTATGTGATGCAAGATACACAACCTGATACATAAAAAGGCAGGCAAAGGTATGTTGGCAAATGCAAACAGAAACATATTAAAGATTACAGTATTAATTTTTTATATGTACATATCAAGGAAAAATAAATAGGATAAAAAGTCTATATTTAATGGAGATATTATTGACCCAGTCTTTTAGGTATCAAGCAACTACATCAACATACATAAAGCAAACCTGTTAAAAATAGAAGAATAATTGGAAGACTTCTTCCCAGTAGCAGTGAGAATTTAACCATACCTCCCTCAATATTTGACAAATGAAGTAGATGATGAGTAAAGATAGAGAATAGAAGTTCTTAAAAACACCACTATTAAAGTTTAGTTAACATATGCTTATTAAATATGAAATCTATTAACTCTGCTAATTATTGATCATATATTAAGTCATAAAGAAAACCTCCATAAATTCCATAAGCTCGAAATTATTTAGTTCACATTTTCTGACCACAATGCAGTAAATCTGAAACTGATTTTCAAAAGTGGAGGATTCAGAACACCAGTTATTTGTAAATTAACAAACAACAAGAAGGCCACGACGAATCCTCTTCTTTCTACATAGGACAAAGGAGACATTGACAGTGGAAAGACGGAACAACCCAATGAGAGCCCGGCCTAGCAAAACATAGGGCAAGGAGCTTAAGCTTGCCTAAAGGAAAAGGTACAGCTTTGACTGTCTGAATCTTAGGCAAGAAAGAATTAAAGTACATGAAGCAAACATTCTGCACAAAGTTATACAAAAGGGCAAAATATAATGAGAAAAAGTATAAGAAAGAAATTTCTACAGATTAAATTATTGCGCCAGAAAACAGATTAAAATGATTAATAAATCCAGGTCATGGGTTCCTAGAAAAATCTAGTAAAATAGACAATCTTCCAGGGCTATCTTGGTGAAGACAAAAAGAGAGAGACAGACAGAGAGAGAGACAGAGAGAGAGAGAGAGAGAGAGAGAGAGAGAGAAAACATAACCACAGGATTGGGAAATGAGAAAAATAGAATATAAATGAAAAATTAAAGAATTTCCTGGAGAATTCTATTGTAAAAATGTTAAGCCTCAATGAGAAGGAAAATGGAAAATAAGAAAACAAAGATTATCAAATCTGACAATCAAAATAGACCACTATCCATGGAAGAAATAGAAACTAGTCTCCAAGAATTGCATCCATAAAAGGAGCTGTGCCCAAATGTTTTATGGGCAAGTTCTTTCAAACCTTGAAAGAACACATAATTCTTATGCTATTTAAACTGTTATGGAGGGTAGAAAAAAAAAAAGAAAAGTGTCACAGTTGGCTTTATGATGTTAACATAAACTTGATACCAAAATGTGACCAAAACAGCATACTAAAATAAAACAATACAGTCACTTCACATAGAAATATAGATGCAATCCAGAAACAAAATATTCAGTATATTTCAGTAGCATCAAAAAGAATAATGCCACTGATCAGATAGAATTTAATCCAAGAATACATGGATAGGTTAATACTGTGAAATAAAATTTATCAGATCAGTGTCAGTGATAAAAGCTGATACTGATGCGTATCAAAAAAGGAGCATTTGATAAAATTAAAAATTCAGTTTTGGTAAGATTTTTCTATAAACTACAGAAAGGTACTGCCTTGGTATGAGGAAATACGTTGATCTAAAACCAACAATGGGTGCCATATCTAGTGTCGAAACACTGAAGCAGCCTTTCCCAAATCCCCTACAATAATCACTTTTCCAGGACATGTTAGCAAGTGCGATGAAAAGTACAATGTAAACAATCGTTCAAAAGTCATTTGGGAAATAAATGGAGTGACATGTCATATTTCTCAACAGGAGGTCTTGGCATGATAAAGATGTCACTTTTCAAATTAATCTATACATCCTAATCAATCATGATCGACCCGTGACAGGATTCGTGTGTGGTGGGGGCCAGTGAGTGACAGGGTGTCACTTGGCAAAATGAGTCCAGGGTTCTTCTGGAAGAATAAACGTGCAAGGATGGACGAGATAGTTTTGAAAGAGAATATTCTTCCAGGGGCCTTAAACCAAAAACTATTAAAATGTATTATGAAACCACAAGAGTTAAAATAATGTATAGAACTTTCCAATCACTGTGATGTATACCTGAAGCTCACATAATGGTGTATGTCAACTATAATACTACAATGAAAAGGGAATAAACGATTTTAAATGAAAAAAAAAATCATGGGGCACCAATGCTAGAGCGGAGAGACAGGTAAATGGAACAGAAGGAGTCCCAAGATTCTTTCTAATATCACAAAGGTGGCTTTCCAAATAAGACAGGAAAGGGTAGATTATTCACTAAATCTCTCAAGAATACCTGGATAACCATTTCGAAATCGATACAGTTAGACATCACCTACCAAAGTGCAAAAATAAATTTCAGATGGGTTACAAATGATGCCCTAAAAGAACTAGGAGAAAATAGAGGTTATCTGACTGGCATCGGGGAAGCATCTCTCCAAGCATCCCCGAGAAGGCACAATTCATGAAGGAACAGATTAAAATAGGTGACTACATAAAAATTTTAAACGTCCATGTATTTGCAAAACCCACAAAAACCATAAAATGTGAGAAACCCCATGGGCAACATAGTTGCTAATGTACGTACAAGAATTATAATACCATTAAATACTCCTCATCTTTATTCTCATTTTAGTAAACCTCTCTGTCTTTCTGTCTGCAATCCATTTGCCATTGCTATTCCACAGATGGTGGATGCCACCCTGGAAAGGAGGACATGATTCAGAGGAGCGTCCCATTTAGCCAGAAAAAGAAAGGGAAGGTCTTCCCCATCTACCCTCTATGGGTGGACTGTGTGGGGAAACGGGGAAGGAAGTAGTGGGAAGAGGCAGTCGGATGTCTGCTCTGAGCTCCCCTCTCAACAAGGACCTTGGGCATTTAAGAAAAAGGTGGGAGTGAAGGTGGTTTTTCCCACTGTCCATTCTGGGCATCTGGGAGATGGCACGTGACAGGCCGTACCTATGAAAGTCACAGCCAGCATGTTTGAGCAGAGAGCAAGCCCAGTCAACGCGCCTGTGGCGTGGTGTGGAAGGCACCCACGGGACTCTCCATGCCTTGAGACAGGGGTGAAACAGTGTTGAGGATTTTAGGAGCAAGAGGTGATCAAGGGGGGGCAGTCGGGACAAAGTGACTCTCTGGCCAATGGCAACAGAGCAGATATCTCCCCAGCCAGGAATGAATGGAGTCACAGGCCAAACCTTGAGAGTCTGAGGTCCCAGGGAGGACTCCGTGGGGCTGGGTCATCAGGTGGAGTAATGGGCCACCACGACCAGCCTCAGATTCATCAGGGCACAAGAGCATGGGCTGGGGGCTGGTGGTAAGTCCCTAGACTACACCAACCTCCCCAGTGCAGGATACTAAAAATCACACTTAAGGGTCAGCCAAGCACCCTAATTTCCTATCTACATACCCACGAAATCGTGTGAGCCCCTGGACCTGATCAAGTTGAAGGCAAATCTGAAAGGCTTGTGTTATTCAACAGAAACTGAATATATAAAGACATTGCTTAAACGATCGGATCAGGCTGAGCTTATCGGATTTGACTAAAATTGTGTGTGTGTGCGTGCGTGTGTGTGTGTGTGTGTGTGTGTGTGTGTGTTTCTGAGGAAGTTCATGAAAAAGATCGCATCGGTTTTTGGAAGATAAAGAAGCTACATTTTCTCAGCACTATCTGATCATGGCATGAGAAAAAAACTGGCAACCGGGTATATACCACAGATAAGTGATTAATGTCCTCAATGTATAAAAAGAGCTTACAAATAGAAAAGAAATAAAAAGGAATGGAATTATAAAAAGTGGCCCCAAAGCACAGACAAGCAATTTCACATTACAAGAGTCGAAATACAAATAACTAATAAGAAAACAGGGGGGACTTTTTCTTTTCTTTTTTTTTTTTTTATTTTTTTTTTCAACGTTTATTTATTTTTGGGACAGAGAGAGACAGAGCATGAACGGGGGAGGGGCAGAGAGAGAGGGAGACACAGAATCGGAAACAGGCTCCAGGCTCTGAGCCATCAGCCCAGAGCCCGACGCAGGGCTCGAACTCCCGGACCGCGAGATCGTGACCTGGCTGAAGTCGGACGCCCAACCGACTGCGCCACCCAGGCGCCATGGGGGGGACTTTTTCAAGTAGTAAAGAAACACTTGGTTTAAAAAGGAGAAGCCGCTCTGAAAACGTCCAGCTGGCCAACCAACTGGCAGTGTTAAAATACAGCGAACCTGCTAGACAAGGAAAATGCCTTAGAAACAGGTCCTCACATCCGAACCTGAAACCGTGAGGCCACAAAGCACAGCAATGCCTTAGTCCCTTAAGTGTAGCCTGCTTCAAAGTAATGGCTTGCCTGTCTGTAGCCCGGTTGGAAAGAGTCGGTTCTCGTTCAAAGCATTGTTGGAACTCATTTTAGATGTTTTCTGAGCCTGCAGCACATTCTTTTGAATATGACGGTAAATCTTCATTGACAGTTTCGTCTTGTGGAAAGAGCCAGAATTAATTTAAAGCCAAGTCTGGTTAGACTATTTGTGATCAGAGAAAGGTTTTCTCGTAAATCTGCCCTGGAGGCAATGACAAAGAGGCATTCCAGAACTACGCAGCAGCTCACGGAAGTATTTGCAACCGTGAGAAGAATGGTGCATCTTTCGCCTGTCCTGTGTAAAGGTCTCCCGTTGGTCTGTCCACAGTCTTCCTTCCACTAAGCCTTTGATAGTTTGAAATACAGGCTTGTTCCTGCTCAACCACTCATAAAATAGCTCTAAAAGCCTACTTAGTCTGGCCCTCTTTCTCCAGTTTCATTTGTTACCAGTTATCTCACAGCCTCTCAGTTCTGGCTACACTAGCCATCTGGAAAATCCTCTTGGACATCAGGCCAACCTTGTCAGAGTCCTTGCCCATTCTGTTGCCCCCCTCACCCTTTTGGCCACTGAACATCTCCCCATTCTGCACATCCTGGCTCAAAGGTCAAGCCCTCCTTTGCAGCAAGACTTTTCTGCACTCCCTGCCCCGGGCCACTCACCTCCACAGTGCATGTTCTCAAGGCACCACCCACACCCTCTTCATTGTACGTAGTCTGGATTTTTTAATCAGACATTATCTGATTAATATCTAACTCTCCAAAGAGATTAGAAGCCTGCAGGAAGGCAAGGACCCAGACTGGTTTTACCTGGTGCATTACCTAAAGGCCAGCGTGTAGGAAGCTCTCCATAAATAACTAGCAGGTGAAAGAGAAATGCAATTTGATATGCTTGTGTGGCAGACAAGCCACAAGATGGTCAGAATCACCCTCCCGCCCTCCGGGCGTCTGCCACTTGCCCATCAGGACAGAAATCCGTGTCCTTGTCCCTTGCACCCATGCTGGCCTTGTGCCTTGCTTTCACTGCAGAATGAGACAGCAGTGACACGGGCCAAGTCTGGGCCTAGCTCTTCAAAGGCCTGGCCGCCTCTGCCCCGGCCCGCTTGCAGACAACGGCCACGTTGTAAGAAAGATGGTCTATACCCCTGGAGGAAGACAGGCTGCCAATTCTGAGAGCCAGCCCCAACAGTCACACGTACTGGCCTTGACTCATCCCTGACCCACAGAATCCACGAACCGTAAAAGAGTTGCTGCCTTAGGCCACGAAGTTTCGGGATGGCGCGTGGTACAGCAGAAGTAACAGAAACCGGCCTCACGTCTTAAAATCGTACCGGTTCTGAGATCGTCTTCACATCACATCTCTAAGAGGTCAACCTTCTCCGTAAGAGTCAGGGGCCTGATCCCTCTGTGCCTGCAGCCGAGCCACATAGGGTCTGGTCATCTTGGGCATCCATAAGAGTCAGAGCCACTGTATGTCATTTATACATTACACACACTTGTCCTTTTTCCCTGCTATGTGTCACATATCACCAGCTGAAAGTCTGCTATGTATTTAATTGCACAGATTTCCGGCTCCATTAGGGGTGGGATTTTTTTTTTTTCTTGTCTTTAGCTCCAATGATTCTCTAGCTGCCTGGGACATAGGAGATGCTCAATGAAATTTGCTGAATGAATGAATCCTTTGCCTCACTGCTTCCCGCTGATTCGCCCCTTGTCAGCTTTGCCTTCCCTCTAACATCCCATCTTTTTTTTTTTTTTATTTTTTTTATTTTATTTTATTTATTTTTTATTTTTTTTTCAACGTTTATTTATTTTTGGGACAGAGAGAAACAGAGCATGAACGGGGGAGGGGCAGAGAGAGAGGGAGACACAGAATGGGAAACAGGCTCCAGGCTCTGAGCCATCAGCCCAGAGCCTGACGCGGGGCTCGAACTCACGGACCGTGAGATCGTGACCTGGCTGAAGTCGGACGCTTAACCGACTGCGTCACCCAGGCGCCCCTAACATCCCATCTTAAAACACATGCTGGGGCGCCTGGGTGGCTCAGTCGGTTAAGCGTCCGACTCTTGGTTTCAGTTCAGGTCATGATCTCATGGTTTTGTGAGTTCGAGCCCCGGGTCGGGCTCTGTGCTGGCAGCTTGGAGCCTGCTTGGGGATTCTCTCTCTCTCTCCCTCCCTCTCTCTCTGTCCCTCCCCTACTCCCACTGTCTCCGTTCCTCTCAAAATAAATAAATGAACTGAAAAAAACAAAACAAAACAAAAAAAGAAACCACATTCTCCCTCCTCACTACCGCGTGCCCTGTTATCTTTTTAATTTTAACATTAATTATCAAATATTCTATGTTTACGTGAGCCACAGCTCAGCCCCACACTGCCTCCTTTGGCTCAGAGATAACAGCAATGCCTACGTCCAATAATAATAACGCCTGTTTTGGGGCGCCTGGGTGGCGCAGTCGGTTAAGCGTCCGACTTCAGCCAGGTCACGATCTCGCGGTCCGTGAGTTCGAGCCCCGCGTCAGGCTCTGGGCTGATGGCTCGGAGCCTGGAGCCTGTTTCCCATTCTGTGTCTCCCTCTCTCTCTGCCCCTCCCCCGTTCATGCTCTGTCTCTCTCTGTCCCAAAAATAAATAAAAAACGTTGAAAAAAAAAAATAATGCCTGTTTTGCATTTCAATCAGATAACCTGTCCAAGGTTCAGACACACAATTATGCAGTCAGTAAATATTGCCCCCTTATCCCTTTCTTTCCAATGCTCTCTCTTTCTCGGCCCTCCAAGGGGATCTAGCCCTCACAGCAACGTCCTTGTATGTCAGTAATGGTCTGCAAGTCACATACATTCTGATAAAATTCACATTTGTGGCCATCACAGCACTGTGCTAGGCAGTTGACCTGTATAACATCTCCTATTTTATGAAGAAGCAAGCCTAGCTTTAAATCTCAGGCCATGGCTCCCCCCCCCCCCCCCCCCCCGCTGCCTGCGCACTGACTCTGGGACTAGCGGGTTCTAGGCAAAAAGATGAAATAGGCAAAGATGATGTACATGCTTTAGGCGCTGGAGCGCCCCCCTGAGGCACATTTTTTACCCTTCCTTCTATCACAGAAGGCTGACACCTTCATCTTCTCCCTAGTCATCTCCATGATCAAAACCTGGCTTTTAAAAACATTTACTCCAAGGTGTCCATGGCTGATAACATCATCCTCACATGTGACACCCCTCCCCACAAGGGGTTCCGAGTTCCAACCAGACATTTAGGATGCAAAAAGAAAACGAAACCAGCAAGATGTAGACTTGGAAGTGGGCAGGTCAGATTCATACCTGCAGTCACACTATTCAGTCCAGCAAATCCACCCAGCCTCGAGGGGAGGAGCAGGGGAAGAGCAAAGCGCCGAGTCTGTGAGGAGCCATTGTCACAATGTAGAGGAGTGACCTTCAGCGATAGAGAGCGCTCACTCACCTGGCTATCCCGGGCTGGTTCCCACACATGTGGGCACTTGGCTTCTCAGCTTGCTATACCACGTGCATCCCTGCCTGGCTTAGTTTCTACTCCCGCTATTCTCTGTCATACTTGTCATACTTAAGAGCTTGTGTCCATTGTGTATGAGAATATAGTGGCATGTGTATTCTTCTGTCCACACTTTGCAGGAAAAATGTACTCAAGACAGTTACTAAAGACAAATAATACCTCGCTGATGGCCCAGTGGAAGTAGGGCAGGCTTCAAGTCAGCAATGATACTTCTAGAAGCTTCCACAGTGACCTCCAGGCACCGTTAACTGTTACAGTCCTTAGCACTTCTATTTTTATTTTTATTTTTTAATTTTTATTTTGAGAGAGAGAAAGAGGGAGGTAGGGGGCAGGGGGGAGAGCAGAGGGAGAGAATGTTAAGCAGGCTCCATCCACACCCATCATGGAGCCCGACGTGGGGCTCACTCTCATGAACTGTGAGATCATAACGTCAGCCAAAATCCAGAGTCAGACGCTGAATCAACTGAGTCACCCAGGTGTTCCCTTAGCACTTCCAATACCACCTCCTACGCTTGTGATAATTGCTCCTAATTTGTTTTCTTAACTAGATTGTGATGCCCCTGAAGGCAGGGAATGTGCTTTATGCATCTTTTTCTAACTCAGTGCCTGGTACTTATTATACAGTCAATAAACCTGGAAGAAATAGTCTCTTGCTTGTTTGGTGCCATGAAGAAGCTGTGGACCACAGATCTGGTAGGTTTAGGGATCTTCTGCCATACGGGGCAGCAGGTCAGACTGCCAAAGAGGAGTTTTCAATTTCCCTCCCGCGGCACCCCATTATCAGGATTTAAAGGAAGCCCAGTGATTCTGGGTGCTCTTGTCTTGCCATCACTCCCCTCCACTGTAATACTTCAGCTCAATGTTTACTAACTCCCCAGGAGAGCGGATCCAAGAGGAAGGCCATGGTTAGACCAGAGCCCCCCTTCCTCTGAGTGAGCTTAGGAACCAGCCCACCTCCCTGGACAGCTCAGCCACCACCAGAAATCCCAACCCCCCAGTCCCCCATCATCACCTGAGCTTAGTCCAACATCTGACTCTATAGGACTCCTAATCTGTTCCAGTTCATGTCCCTGCACAAACACACGTCTTTACTGTGGTTCCTACATACAGTCATTGGCAACATTACCCATAACCCTCAGCCTCTTAGCTGTTGGAGAGTAACGCGCAACCTTCTCGACTGGTCTTACTTTCAACTTGTGACTGGCTATAAATCTCAAATATGTCCTCAGGACTTCCTGGTGACTCTACTAAATTTCCATAATCTATTTACTCTCTTGCCTCACAGGTGAATATTGCACATCTTCTTTTGCTCCTCAAACCAACAATCATTTCTTATTCCTTTCTCGCTCGTAGCTGATGATCTTGCTTCTTATTTTGTCGAGGGCATAAACATACACCAAAGAGGGGATTACCTTTCCCTCTCCGTATGTGCTTGCCTCTGGGCTTATAGACCCCGGCTTCACCCTCACTTCCCGACCCTCACTTGGGCACTGAACCCCACCTCCTCCCTTGCCTATACCATAATTCCATCAGAATGGTATCCTATCTCCCACCTTTGGAAATTCTCTCTAGATCCTTCCAGCTATACTCTATTTCTCTGCCCCACTGTCTAGGAAAACCTTTCCCAGGAGCTGTGTCTTTTCACTGCTCCCACTTCTCCATCTCTCATTCTCTCTAGAAAGCACACAGGCAGGCTTTTCTCTCCATCATTCCACTGAGACTATTATTCTCAGAGGACCTCATCATATCACCAAGGACCTCCACATGGCCAAGTCCAATGTGGAGTCCCAGCCCTCCTCTGCCTTGGCCGAGCAGTCGCCCGTGACACAGCTGAATATTCTTGTGAGGCAAGAGAGTAAATAGATTATGAATACTCTTGCCTTCTTGAAACATTTCCATTTGGCTTTGGGGTCAACACGGTCTCTTGGTTTTCCTCCCTCTTCCTTGCCACTCTCTTCCAACTTCTTCTGCTAATTGGTTCTCCTCTCTCTGGCCCTCAAGTACAGGAATGCCCCAAGACTCAGTCCTTACCTCTCTTTTCTCTGTATTATGTTCTCCTTTGTAGACCCTTTCACTTCCATGGCTTTAAATATATGGATGTGTTCCCAGTGTATATGGTAGCCCAGCTCCAAATTCATGTATCTAACTGCCACTTGGCATTTCTACTTAGATGTCAAATAGATATGTGACTATATGGCATGGCTACATGGCTACACAAAATAAACACTTATACTTCACGCCCCTGCCAGCCCCTTACAATCCAGTCATTCTCTGGTTTTCCTAGAGTAAAATGTGCTGTTTACCCTGGTGCTTAGGCCCCAGACCCGGAAGTTATCTTTATTTCCTCTCTTTTTTCTCATACCCTATGTCCAACCTTGTCAGCTCCACATTTGGAATAAGTACCGGATGTGATCACTTCCCACCACCTCCACCTGTTTCACCCAAGTGCAAGACATCTCAGTCTTTCCACCCTTGGCTTCTCTAACAGCCTCCCAACCGGGGTCCCTGCTTCCACAGTCGTCCCCCCAAACAGCCCACTCTCCAACCAGAAACCCGAGTGATCCTTTAAAAATATAAAACCAGCCACATCCCTGCTAACACCTGTCCAATCGGATGGCTTCCCATCACAATTAGAATAATATGCAAATTCTACTTGGGCCTAAAAGACCCACATGACCTTGTCTATTTCCACAACCTGTTTCTGGACTTGTCTGCCCACTCATTCTCTGTAGTTCAGCCAGGCGGTGGTCTTTGCTTTGCCTTGAACAGGTCAGGCTCTTTCCCATCTCTGTACTCGCCGTTCCTCTGCCCAAAAGGTCCTTCCAGACTTTGTAAAGTTTGCTTCTCACTTCAGTTAGGTCTCTGCTTAAATATCACCTCTTCAGAGAGGACTCGTCTGACCACCCACCCCGTTGTCCTACAAATCTCTATCCTCTGATCCTGCTTAGTTTTTTATAGTGTTTAGCAACCCGTGACTTCTTAATACATATTTATTTGTCTATCTCCCCCAGAAGAATGCAAACATTTTACTGGCAAGGAGTCTGCTGCCTTGCTCAAACTATGTCTAGAACAAGTGCTCGGTATACACTTGATAAGTACATGGATGCATGAAAAAATACGCAAACTTCAGAAGGAAGTAAGAGATGGGATGCAGAAAGATAGGGAAGCAGGGGCTCAGGTAGAGTGCTATTGAAATAAATTCAAAGCTGTGATGTACTTCTAGGAGCAGAGTCAGCAACAATGATGGGTAGGCACAATGGAAAGTCAGCTAGTGAACTCAGAAGGGCCTCTCAAGCAGCCCTGTCGGACAGAAATTTCTGCAGCGATGAAAATGTTCTATATCTTTGCGGTTCCCAAACAGTAGCCACTGGCCAGGTGTGGCTACTGAGCGCTTGAACTTTGGCTAGTGAGATTGAGGAACTGAATATTAATTTTCTTTAACTTGCATTAAATAGCCACATGTGACCGGTGGCTATGGTACTAGAGAAGCTCCGGAACCTTCCCCACACTTGTGATTTCAGAATAATAATGCAAACCTCACTGAGTTGTTGAGGGGATGCATGAAATAAAAAGCCTGGACAAATGAAACCAAGTTGGCCCCCAAAACTAATAGCTATTATTACACGGAGTTGCAAAGTAAAGTGCTTTAAATACACGCTACTTAAATTTGGCTCCAAGGTGCCAGAAACAAACTTCTATTAACTTTTACCATATTTTTTTTGTTTGTTTGTTACAGTTAGTGGATAACCAATGTGCGGGTCTATACTTGAGCTCCCAAACTAAAAATAGCCAACAACCATCTCGGGATCTCACGAAGGCCTTTCGGGGATAGATGACTATTCCAAGTGGATCAGCTTGCTGATACTTACGATGAGCTAATTAGTTTTGACAACAGCTAATTTAGCATTTGCAAAAATTGGATTTGTAACATTACTGCATTATTTTCAAACAGTGTCATCTGCAGCTTCCAGAACGCTCTTGGACAAGAGGACTGTCTCTTTTGCTACTTACTGTTAAAATACAGGGGAAAGCATTTACTCATAGGAAACATGATGTTGAATTCTTTAAAGCTTAAATTCTTCTGGACATAAAATCATCTTTTTTTTTCCTTGTCAGGGGCTCACCACACTTTCTTCCATACCGAGTCCAGAAAATAAAATTAACACAGATATAGAACTAAGCAGACCATTATGACTAACCCTTAGGAATAATCTAATCTAATAATAAAATTACACATTTGTTCAGAATAAGCACAGTGCTTATTTTTAGGCCAAGAGAATTTGCAGTTCAGAGCAGCAGAGGTGAAAGTGGAATCCCACAGCCTAAGAGTGTGGTGGAGACTCTGAGACTCCAAAGAAGAGAGGATCTGTTTAAATTAAACACATGCTTACAGGCATTAAGAAAAGCTGGCGTTCTTATTAAGGAGACCAATTAATCTGCATCTGTCGGAAGCAGCTTTACAGTAGTCGAAAAGGTGCCTAAGGACATACCGTAAATGAGACTGGAGAGGAAAGGAAACTGAAATTTACTTCTCTACCGGGGAGCATTTCCTACCTGCTCCCCTCCCCACCCCCACCTCTGGCTTTGCTGTTTGAAATGCAGATCCTTTTTCTGCCACCCCTGACCTTGAGTCTAGCAGAAGGGGAAGGGGATGAGGAACCCTAAATACAAAGATGGGGCGTTTGAAGACTTACCAATGGGCATCACTAGGAAAAAAGGCAGCCAGCAGAGGACGAAGCAGCCGACCACGATGCCCAGTGTTTTCGCCGCTTTCTTCTCCCGGGAAAATTTGAGGAGCCTCACGGAGAAGTGCGTCTTGTTCTTGGCGCTGGACACCCCGCTGCCTCCTACCGGGGCATTTTTCCGATGGATGCGGAGCGTCACCTGCTCCGAGTCCGACTTGTCAGTCTTGAGGCCGGACTTGAGGCCCCGGCTTTCCCTCTTGGCCACCACGTAGACCCGGCAGTACATGACCAGGATGATGGTCAGTGGCACGTAGAAGGAGCCCAGGGCCGAGAAGAGCACGTAGCCCGGCTCCTCGGTGATCTGGCAGATGGTCTCGTCTTCAGGGGCCGGCTGCCTCCAGCCAAACAGAGGCCCGATGGAGATGACGAGGGAGAGCGCCCAGACACAGAGCAGGGCCATGAGACCCCTCTTCTGGGTGACGATGGTGGGGTAGCGCAGCGGGTAGCTCACACCGATGTAGCGGTCGATGGAGATGATGCAGAGTCCCATGATGGACGCGGTGCAGCACAGGACGTCCACCGCCGCCCAGATATTGCAGAAAACCCTGCCAAAGGCCCAGTAGCCCAGGATCTCAAAGATGGCAGAGAAGGGCAGCACCGTGGAGGTGAGGAGGAGGTCGGCCACCGCCAGGTTGACGATGTAGTAGTGAGTGACCGAGTGCAGATGCCGGTGGCAGGCCACGGAGAGGATCACTAGGATGTTGCCCAGCACACCGAAAATGATGAGGCCCCCCAAGATCACCCCGAGCAGAATGGCCTTGGATATGTTCACTGGTGCCTGCGGATGGGTGCAGTTGGAACTGTCGGAGGCATTCCCAGAGAGAAACACCATGGTCCCAGCCGGGGCCGGCGAGGTCCGGCTCTCGGGAGCCACCCCCGGGCGAGGGCGGAGGCGGGAGCGAGGGAGCAGAGTCAAAAGGTCTCGGCTCTGGGGAGCCTTGCCCGCTGGGGTTAGCTGGGGGTGAGAGAGGGCGTGTGGGTGGGAAGCAACCCCGGCCTGCCCTGGAAACCCTCAGAAGGCCACGCAAAAGGGCAGGGCATTAAAGGCGACATGGCCAGGGACGCACACGCGGGGCTACCCGCGGACCCTATCCACCCGCGGCGCTGGCCTTCCGGCCCCAACTCCCTCCCTCCCCCAGGCTTGGCGCGAAGCTCGAGGAGACACGTTGCAAAATGCAATCCCAGAACTACAGGAGCCCGCTTCTCCGTACTGTCCGATCCGTCCTGCTTAGAAGACTGGGCATTCTGCGCGTAACTGGGAATTCAACAATCTAGCGCCAGCCTCCCCGCTACCCACAATCTAGTACCGGTGTGCCGTCGACTCTCAAAGGCGGGGACCGCCGGCATCTGGGCGCTTCTCCCGGCCCGCAGTTACCCACGGTGTGACCGGCGCGCGGTGGACTCGTGCTAGATCCAGCTTCTGCGCGCGCAGGCCGGGGGAAGTGGACGCGGAACGCTGGCCAAGACCGAGGCGGCTGCGGGGCGTCGTCGGCCCCGCGTTCCCCTGAAAGAGCGCAAAGAGAAAGGCGGGGTGTATACCGGGCGCCCTGGGGAGCGAGGCCGTACCGGGCCCGGCGGCTGGGAGCCCCGGCGACTCTGCGGTCCCGGAGCGGCGTGCCCTGCTGCAGCACGGGCGGCGCGGAAGGGGACCGCGAGCCGCTGGGAACCTGCCTTGGCGCGCGGCCCCGCGGCCTCTGGCCGGCTCCTGGAGCCGAAGCAAACAAACCCCGAGCCGCGGCGGCCAATTACGCGCGGCCGCACAGCGAGATTAAACCCCGCGAAGCTCGCTTAGGCGGGACTGCGGCTGGTGCGTACGTGTGTCGCGCCGAGCCTGGCCGGTGGAAACTGGAGGATCCACCCGGGTGCCATTTAAACAGGTTGCTTCTCAGTCACCTGGAGGGGGCGGCCTGGGAGAGGGAACCGCTGCGACCCGGGGACCGCGGCCAGCCAGTGCCACGCGCACGCTCACGCCGGTGGAATTCACACTTGGGTGTGCGGTGCGCGCGGGTCTGTCGACCCGCGAAGCCGGCCCGAGGGCCAGGTCCCGAGAAAAAGCTGGCGGGGCCCGAGGGCTGAACGCGACCGAGGTCGGTCCAGGAGCCCTTTTCCAGCCGCAGGAGCAGCGGTGCCGGAGGACTTGAGCCTCCGGCCACACCCGGACGGGCTGCGGGGGTGCCGGGGGAGAAGTGGTGGAGAGGGCGAGCGCCACTCTGCAGAAGGGGCTTTGCAAGTGGCGGCCACTGCGGATGTGGTAGGCTTAAAAATCAGGAGGATGCGGGACGCTTCGCTTTGCGGGGCTGGGGGCCACGGTATTTGTGAGATACTTAGGTTTCCACGGGGACTGAGGCAGGAGTGCGAGGAGTGGGGACCCATCTTGCCTTCTGACGATTCTGGGGTCGGGCCCTGAGGCCGGACTCCCAGGCAAAGGCTATGGTGAAAATGACAAGTTCAAGAGCTCACAGGTGGTCCTAAAAGCCAGCAACTGCAGAAAGCCTCTTTCCTCTACCTCGGGGCGACAAATACGGACCAAAAGACACACTTGTTAACTAGGAGGTAACTTTCCAGAGTGTACAAGGGAAACGGGGTGGGGTGGGGATGCAGGTGTCAGAGCGGGTTAAAGAAGCGGGGGGCGCACGGGCAAAGTGCGGGTTCCGTCTCAGCGGGAAGCGAGGGCGATTTGCCCTCATCCCCGCCCCTCTGGACGCCCGCGCCCCATGCCGCAGCGGACTCACCTGGAGCGGGGAGAGGACGGGGGTTCGGTCCCAGGAGCAGTCCCGCCGCCTCCTCTCTGGGGAAAGAGGCGACCGTCCCTCCAAGGAACCAATTCTTAGTCCTTCTGCACCCGCTGACTCACCCCTCCTCTACAGATGTCTTTAAGCTCCCGGCTCACTATCGCTTTACCTGCAGAATTTACAATAAAGAGTGAAAATAGGAAAAGAAAAAAACCCGGCCAACCCATAACTCCACGTTCACCCTTTTAATTTTCAGCTCCCCGACATCAGCAAAGAACGGCAAGGAACTTTGCAGCTAGCTCTCGCTGACGTCACACAGGCAGTAGCCCCAGCGAGTACGGTGATCGGCTGTTTACCGTATTACTCTGCGGCAACAGGCAGAATGCGCACAACCGTATTTCCCCCCCTCCTGCTTGTCTTGGGTGGATTGCGTTCTCGCTTTACTTTAAAAAGATGTGTGTGTGTGTGCGTGGTGTGTGTGTGTGTGTGCGTGCGTGCGCGCGTGCGCGCGCGTGTGCGTGTGTATTTTATTTATAGGAAATAACTTCTTTAAATGATACGATTTTAAAACTAAAGAAAAATTGACACCTGCCTGGTAGATATTACTGCGGATGTGGTGTGTTCACAGAAATGCCCCCAAAGTTACTTTTGAACAGCTTTATTCAGTTAACACTTGGACTCGGTTCTGTTAAAATCAAGAAGAGCATATGTTGTTATGCCAAATACACGGGTAAATTGTATTATTTGAAGGTGTTTCAAGATGAGAGTAAAATCAGATAACATTTAATGAATCTGATTGTAATAAAGTTATGATTCCTGGAAGATGTAAAGGGAGCATATTTAAACTTTATGAAATATGATCCATTTCTCATTTCTCGGACCTTTCTCTCATCCGTCTCTCATCCATCTCAGATGGATTTTAAAAACATTATAGTCCCGCTGTAGTTTCTTACACAGTTTAGTGTTGGTAAAGTTCACAAATTCTTTTCCAGCTTTCGTAAGAAAATCTATTTTTAAAAGGAAAGTTACTTCTGTTACTCTTGTCTAATTCTCTTTGATTCATTAATAGTTGGCGTATGAAAAGCTGACATCACCAGTTTTATTGATTTTTTTCTTCTGGTAAATTCCATGTTCTGTTTACCTTACAATTGAATAAACCCGTATGTGTTTTGGGATATTGGGAAAACACTCGAATTTTCTCCACTTTGATTCCCACCTCCTACATCATCCTCCTTCGTCTTTATTGATTTAGGAAACATATGCTGTTCTTAATGTATTTGCCAGGTACCCTTGAACCTAGTAACAAAGAGATAACTTTGACCAGGGGTAGGCATTAGAACTCTCTTCCCTGAACAGAAGTCTGTTAATATTGTTTCTTTTTCGAAAGGAGATGTTTGGGAGGCTCTTTTATAGTTATATACCTCTAATGCCTTGGAGGAATGTCCGTGGAAAGATCAAGAAGCACTACTTCATTAGGAAGTATTATCTCATCCTCAGATACGTCTATCATGTATGTTCTTTAGCAATGCCATCCACCAGAGAGATATTTTATTGTTGAGTTTCATATTCATTAACCTTATACCATAAAGGCGAGTTCTCTATTAAGATCTGTTCTGTGGTAGATAAGGGAAGTAGTGTTATCAGCAAGAAAAGCAACCAAAAATTGCTCAGCTCTGCAAGGTTAGAATGTACAAAGGTCTTTGGAACTCCCAGTCCTCCAGCCCCCAACAAACAAGCAGAGCACCCTTCCTTTCCCCCACCAGCTGACTAGCTGGAGCCAAGGCTGAGAAGAGCTGCTCTTTATTTCTAGCTTGGCCCCAGGTGGATCTTTCCAATCTGCTTCTCGGCCAGTGAACATCAGTTTTTGAGACACTGACTCTCAGAACCAATTATTTCCTCACTAACCATAGACCCACAAACAGGAAACTATCTATTGGTGGGTTACGCTTTTAAAAATGGTTGAGGTGGATGTCCCGGAAGGTGTTCGGTTAGACCCATGGGGAGGTGGGGTGAAGAAAGAGTAGGCTGTAGAGTCCTAAAGATGCTGTCCCTGCATTCCTGTAAGACCAGGGGCAAAACCCAGCTTTTCTGAGCCTCGGCTTCCTAATTTTTAAAGGGACACACACACCACACACACAAAAACCCCAAGACTGTTATTAGGACAGAGTGAAATTATATCTCATGAAGCTTATCCATCCTCCTGTTATTAATCTTATTAACTAAAAACTCTGCTCATTTTGTGCCCTACGTTAAAGTGAAACACACTTCTAACCCAGAGTGGTCCCAATCCCACATTTAACAAGAGCACTATGTATTCAGCTGGAGAAATCTGTGAAATGACCTGAAAATTACGCCCAAGCCCACTGCTGTAAGCAGAGTGACCCAACATGGCAAAGCAAAAGAATGGCCCCGTTCACTGGCTGCTCCCCCTTTCTTCTCACTTTCCCTTGTCCCACATCTTGAAGGACCATGAAAATATGTACAAACACTTCCATCCATACATCCAGACAGCTCTACCTTGGCCTTTGGCAGTGGCCTATAATGTGGTCTGCCCTTGAGAAGATGGGCCCAAGAAAAAGGCCTAAGGCCCTAAAAGTGGTTGTCCAAAACCCAAGTTAGGAATCCTCTTGCCTGGACCTAAGAATGCTACTGTCTAGACTTTGGGTGTGATGGAAGCTGAGAAATTCATTGCAGGAGAGGTTCCAGGAAGGCTCTTGGGAGGATATTGCTTGATTTAGGGCTTGCAGAATAAGTAGAATTTAGATGGGTAGGCAAAAGTGAGAAAGGCAGATCAACAACAGGTGTAAAACAGAGGGGGGATGTGTGTCTATACATGGGTGCATGCATGTGTGTGCATGCGTGTGTGTGTGTGTGTGTGTGTGTGTGTGTGTGTGTGTTCAGGGACACTGGGGTCTAATTGGAGAAGATCTTGCAATCACCGTACACCCAATGACTTCGATTGGCAGGATTCTGTTAGTGACTAGTGAGACAGTCCGCAAATATAGGAAGCTTCAAGAAAAAAAAAAATCTGTCAATCATTATCTTAGAAGACAATACACAATGGAATTAGGAGCTTATGATTCCAAGTGACAGAGTAGAGGGCTTAATGTTAATATCTACCTAAAAGACCTGGCTTTTCAACTAATTCGCGTAAGGCTTAAAAAGTTAAAGTGGAAGGAAAATGAAAAACATTGCTCAGAATGATATTGATGCAGGTATCAAGTCGCACTTCTCTAAACAGGCATTGTCTTCTAATCCTTCTAAACCACCCAGTGCACAGACACTACTGAAGGAAGCCTCGGAAGGGATAATAATTCTGCCCTTGTCATCATTTGTCCTGCTTATTCTCGTTGCCCTTGAGAAAACAACTTGTTCCAAGCCTCTTATGAGTCATGGAGCCCATCCCTACATTGTAGATTATGGTGGGAATATGGGGTCAAGTCAGCCTATAGCTAAATCAGGTAAATTATTTCTGTAAAGCAATAAATCTTTGCTCTTGTATAGCAAATGTGAGTTGAGTCATATCGATCAAATTTGTCAATATCATCTAAAAGGGAAGGTAAACACCAAAAATCAATATCTGTACCAAATGTAGAAATGCTTTATGTCATTTCTCCACCTGCTGATGATGTCTATGGGGACATTAAAATGCTTATTGGCCTGTATTTCATTATAAAATATATGATTTTAACAGCATATTTTGAAAAGTTGGAAATAAAAATAAGACATAATCTATAATTCTGCCATTGCAGAAATAACCACTGTGCAATATTTGATACATTTTTGTCATGTGTGCAAATGATATACATACATATCTGAAATATATTATATACATGTATTTATGATATGTGTGTATATATATGTATTATGTATAATACTGTGATCATATTGTGTCTCTAGTTATATATCCTGCTTTTTCATTTAATGTTATTTCTGAACACTTATTCATATTAATAAATTTTTACAAAAATATGATTAGTAACAGCTGCATAGAAATTCCATTACATATATATGTCATGATAAATTTGACTATTTGGATATTTAGGTTTTCCAAAAAATGTCCTATTTATAGCTTGTACTGTGATAAATGCTCAGGTATAATTTTTTTTGTGTTTTGTTTAAAAATTTTTTTTTACTGTTTATTTTTGAGAAAGAGACAGAGTGTGAGCCAGGAAGATGCAGAGAGAGAGGGAGACACAGAATCCGAAGCAGGCTCTGGGCTCCGAGCCGTCAGCACAGAGCCCGATGCAGGGCTCGAACCGACCAACAGCGAGATCATGACCTGAGCCGAAGTCAGCCACCCAGACGCTCCGTACTCTAATTTTTCTTTAGATTAACTTCTATAACTGAAATTAGAGGATCAAAAATTAAGAAAATTTGAGAAATTATACTTTGCCCTCTAGAAAGGTTTTACAAATGTACATACAAAATGTAAACTCGTGGGGCGCCTGGGTGGCGCAGTCGGTTGAGCATCCGACTTCGGCCAGGTCACGATCTCGCAGTCTGTGAGTTCGAGCCCCGCGTCGGGCTCTGGGCTGATGGCTCAGAGCCTGGAGCCTGTTTCCGATTCTGTGTCTCCCTCTCTCTCTGCCCCTCCCCCGTTCATGCTCTGTCTCTCTCAGTCCCAAAAATAAATAAACGTTGAAAAAAAAAAATTAAAAAAAAAAAAATGTAAACTCGTAAGAGTGGGGTATGATAGAAACTTTCTTTGTGGTGGTGGTAGTTGATTTTTGCTTCTTGCCAATCTTGAGTGTTTCATAATAAAATACACAAGTACATAAATATCTGTAAATTAAACAAACTTTAGCCAGTGTGATAAGTAAGAAATCTCTCATTAAACATTTTTATTCTTGGGACGCCTGGCTGGCTCGTTTGGTAGAGCATGCAACTCTTGATCTCAGGGTTGTGAGTTTGAACCCCACGCTGGGTATAGAGATTGCTTAAAAATAAAATCTTAAAAAAAATACTTTTTAATTATGAGCATATTTTCATGCACTTACTTGACACGTGCATTTACTATGTTGGGATTTGCTTGGCTTCTATCAGTCAGGATTTAGTCGGAAACTGCTGTAGATATTTCAAGCGGGAAGTGACTTAACACACGGAATCAGAGGCTTGTAAGACAAATAGAAAAGCTTGGGAAACAGGTCAGGGAAAACCGCTATTTGCTTTCAAGAAATCTGGAAGTATAGGAAGATTAGGAAATCACAAAATGAGCTCAGCTGCCTGAAGCATCAATAAAGTACAGGACACCCAGAAGCTCCTGACAAAGCCTCACCTGGCCTGTCGGCTGACACCTTTGTTCCTGCACAACACTGTTACGGGACAAATAGAGTATCTGCTTCTCCTTTACTTTCAGAATGTCATAGAAGCTCCTCTCTTTGGTGGATGTCACCAGAACAATGATGACAGAGATTCTTCCAGCCATGGCAATTCAGAGAAGCGCTTAGAAGGGGAGAGATGGTTCTGAGTAGGCGTCTTAGTATAATGTCCACTGCCTATTTTTGTATGGGTGGTTTCCCCTTTTATCCTATACGTTTGTGAAAACTCTTTATATGTCATGGCAGCCATAAAAAATATACCCCCCCGGATCTCCTGCTGCATAATTGGGCATAACTGAAGGACAGCCTCAGATTTTGTCCTTCTGGATCCATCCCTGTGCTCATGCTACACTTCCTATAGGCAACAGCTAAGCATGGCAGAGGTTCTGATGCAGGCAGGCCCCTTATTATTAGACACAGGATTTATCGAAGGGGAGACTTTGTCTTGAGGACTTCCCATCAGTCAGCCAAAACTTTCTTATAACTATGCAACAATCTGACACTTTTCTTTCCTAATCCTCCTCTCCTCCCCTCTGGCTTGGATTATAGTCAGAAGGCTCTCCTTCTTTGACTCTCCTTTCCTTCACAGGAATTTCCTCCAATAAATCTTTTATATGATTAATCATGTGTTGGTGTCTGCTTCTTGAAGGACCAAAATTATACATTAAGGATTTCAGTCCTTTTGGATATTTGTTGTCATTTCTTCCTGTCACAGATATTTAAGGGTAAAATACTTAATGAATTTCTATAAAGAGGGAAGCTGTCCACATGAGTTCTCTCATAATTAATAGAAAGTGACATATTTATACCTTGGCAACCTATGAATGTAATCTGCCCAACATTTTGTGCATATTTTATAAGAGTTTACTGGTCAGTGACTTTTTTCTTCATGGTCAGAGTGGCTGACCTCACGAAAGAGCCTGAAGAAGCTTCCTTATTCCTCTCGACTCAAGGAATTTTTCTTCCACCCCTAGGATGTCTGACAAGACTGAATTTAACCCATAAGAAGTAGATGTGAGTCTGCACTCGTTTTAAGGTTATTCCAACATGAAAATCTTAGACAGTAAGCATTAAGGAGAAGTCCTTTAATTTTCTCTGGCTAGAGTTCAGCAGAAAATAGATGATAATCCTCAAGTCTGAAAAAGGACAGTGTCTCTTCTCTTTTACTGAAGGATAAGCTTAAGTTCTGGATAAGTATTCAATGGTTTTTATCCAGTCTTGTTAATTTTTTTTTTAATTTTTTTTTCAACGTTTATTTATTTTTTGGACAGAGAGAGACAGAGCATGAATGGGGGAGGGGCAGAGAGAGAGGGAGACACAGAATCGGAAACAGGTTCCAGGCGCTGAGCCATCAGCCTGATGCGGTGCTCGAACTCACGGACCGCGAGATCGTGACCTGGCTGAAGTCGGACACTTAACCGACTGCGCCACCCAGGCGCCCCATCCAGTCTTGTTAAGTTAACTGCTGTTAATGTAGTTTCTTTGCCTTTTGTAAGTGATGGCACGTAAATTGACAAAATGGTCACGTTCCTCTGTCCAACATCAGAAAAAAGCAAAACAAAACAACACTTACTATTCTTTCCTTCACTTTCTGACGCTGTCATCATCATTTTTGTTTACTGTCTTATAATAATCAAATGATTCCAGTTAATAAAGTTAAAAAAAAGCCATACATAAGAAAAAAAATCAGGAATCCAACCAGTCTGATTTTATCAGAAACATCCATTGTAATTGGGAAGTTCTTGGAAGGAAGAGTTAAATTATTTATTTATTTATTTATTTATTTATTTATTTATTTAGAGAACAAGCAGAGGAGGGGCAGAGAGAGAGAGGGAGACAGAGGATCTGAAGTGGGCTCTGTGCTGACAACAGACAGCCTGATGCGGGGCTCGAACTCACAAACTGCGAGATCATGACCTGAGCCAAAGTCAGATGCTTAACCGACTAAGCCACCCAGGTGCCCTAAGAAAACACATTTTTAATGAAGCAAACTAAATACCAATTTAGAATAGTGTAGAGAGTTTGGTTTCCCATTAGCCTTCTCTCCGTGGCTCCCCTAAAGACATGAAGTCTAAATTTAAAATGCGCTTGCTATGTAAACTCAACTTCAAGGCAAAAACCTTAGGCTTCTCTCCAACCAGATTTGCACTTCTCAGTTCCCATATATAGAAATCATGTAATGACCAATGGTCTATGTCAGAAAAAGTAAAATGGATAATCAAAGCCATGATTATAATGGGAACATTAGGGAAACTAAAATGTCCAAAATGATTCTTGATCTTGTTTAAATTTATTGGTGAGATACTCAGTTTGTTACTTCCTGTATCGGCCAGACCCCAAGCATAGTGTCAAAGATTCCTAAGTGCTTTTACACTTAGTTTGTGATGTATCTTATAATCACAAAATGCATGTGTTAGGTTACCTTTGCTCAAGCATGATTACTGATGGCCTTGAGTTTAATGATAACGAATCAACAATATATATTAAATAAGCTGTCTCTAAACAGAAATACACATATAACAAAGTTGTGTATTGATCAATTGATGAAAATATTGTGACCAGAGGCTTGTAGGAACCTAACCCTATGTTTCCCATAGGAACAATGGTTTAGTACTCAATAATTCAGTGTTTGTGGTGACTTTATAGAATATAACTACCACAAATGGAATAAACTGTGTGAGTCTGTATCACACATATATACTTGTGGACACACACACACATATGTAATCTAGGATTTATAATTGTTATGTGCAGAAAGATTACTATGACAAAAATACTCCACCATTTCCAGAAGCTAGAAATGTCATTCAAATTTTAATGGCTTTGTTGGTTTCCAACAAAAATCTTATTAGATGGTTAATTGGAACAAGAATTAATCTGTGGAGAATTGACATCTTTATGATAGTCACATCATCTACAATGATATATTTCTCCTTTTACTTATAATATATTCTTCAATAATACCTAAACATTTTTCGTAAGCATCTTGCATGACTTTGTTTCATTGTTTTAGATAACTTACAGTTCTTTTTCTTGACATAAATGGTGTCTTTTCTCTATTAAATTAAAAAAATTCTTTTGTTGACATACAAGAATGGTATTAATTTTGTATAGTGATCTTCTTTGCTGAATCTCTTTTATTTTTTTCTCTTTAAAAAATGGATTCTGATTTTTAAATTTTGAATTATCTTAGATTTCCTACAAAGACAATTATCTATATTTAAGGACAATTTTATGTCTTTCTTTCAAATGTTATACCTTTTATTTCTTATTCATCTGGTTTGGTTTTTTTTTTTTGTATTTTATTGGCCCCAGTATAATGTTGAATTTTAAGGATAACTATAGGCATTCTTGTCTTAATCCTTACTTCATAGGGAATTCTTCCAGACTTCTAATATTTGGCATGATGTTTGTGTGTCTTTTAGTAATAATCTTATCAGTTAAATGAGTTCCCATCTATTTCTACTTTGCTAACAGTCTTCTTTATTTTTGTGCTTTTAAGATAATCATATGGTTTCTCTTTTTATTTTATTAGTATGGTGAATTACATGGATTCATTTTCTTATACTAAATATTCTTTCCACTCTTGACGTAAATACTACTTAGCCAATATAGTATTTTTTTACATACTTTTCATTTCATTTTTTGTAATTTCTTTAGAATTTTTTCTAGTGCTACTCATTAGTAATATTGGACTGTGGTTTCCTTATATTGTTTTTGTTCTGCTTTGAAATTATAATTGTACTTGCTGAAAAAAATAGTATCTACTTCTCCGTATTTTTCTGTTCTCTAGAACAGTTTAAATAAATTTGAACTTAAAAATAAAAAGAGCTTTAAAAAATAAATAAAAACAGCTTTAGAGGGAACAGTTTTGTCTATCAGTTCTGTTTCTTTAATAGTTTTTATTTTACTCTGGTTTTAATTTTTATTATATTTTAATCTAACTTTTTATGGTTATTGGCATGTACATTTTCATGATACTGTCTTACAAATTTTAAGATATTTACTCTATTTATATGTCTTTTTTAAAAATTCCTAATATTGTTTAAATGTCCTTTCTCTCCTATTTCTTAATTAGTCCTTTAAGAGGGCAGCTTTTTTCCCCCCAAAACGCTGGTTGGGATTTTATTGGTTACCTTTTTATTTATTCATGTATTTTGCTTATTCGTATCTATTATATTAATCTCTGTCGTTATCTTTACTCTTTCCTTCCTTCTTCCTTCTTCTACCTCTGGGTTTACCCTGCCATTAGTACCTTAGTTTTTTTATCATTGAACAACTAATTTCAGTCTTTATATTTTAAAATGAATCTATATTACATTTATATTCATTTCTAAGTGTCACTTTGGGCATATTCTGGAAGTTTGAGACCTGTCCTTCTCTATTCAGTTGAGATAACACTTAATTTCATCAGGATTTTTCTTTAATCAGTTTTTCTAACTAAACTTTGTATTTTTTTAATGTTTATTTTTTCATATTTGAGAGAAAGAGAGAGAATGTGCACGTGCAAGCAGCTCAATGCAGGGCTTGATCCCACAGACCATGAGATCATGACCTGAACCAAAATCAGGAGTCGGACGCTTAACTGACTGAGCCACCCAACTTTTTGCTTTTAAATAGTTGTAGATCATATGCAGTTGTAAGAAATAATATGGAGAGATGCCATGTACCCTTTACCCAGTTTCCACATTGATAACATCTTGCAAAACCATGATACAACGTTACAACCAGGACATTGATATAGAGCCAAGGTACAGAATCATTCCATCCCCACAAGGCTATCTCATGTTGCCCCTTTTATAGCCACTCACATCCTTTTTCCTGGGCCACCTGCCCCATCCTCTTGATAACTCACTCTTTTCCATTTCTAAAAATTTGTTATTTCAACGTATTGTAAAAAGACTGACATAGTATGTGACCTTTCTAAGGTGGACTTTAATGACTCAGCCTGATACCTTAGATATTTATTGAAGCGATTGCATGTAAGAATAATTCATTCCTCTTTATTGCTGGACAGTATTCCATGATGTACTACAATTGGTTTAACCCTTCACCGTTTAAAAGACATATGGGTTGTTTTTAGTTTGGGGCCATTACAAATAAAGGTGCTATAACCACTTGTATATAGGTTTTTATGGGAATGTCAGTTTTCACATTTCTGAGATAAATGCAGAAGAACGCAATTGCTGGGTTGCATGGTAAGTACACGTTGCATTTTATAAAAGAAATGTCAAACTATTTTCCAGAGTGGCAGTACCATTTTACATTACCATCAGTTCATGCATAAGTGGTCCAGGTTCTCTATACCTCTGTCAGCATTTGGTACTCTCATTCCCTTTTTTATTTCAGACACCCTGGTAGGTGTGTAGTGTGTTTTCATTTGCATTTCCTTAATCGTTGGCGATGTGAAACATCTTTCTATGTGCCGCCTGCGTATCTTCTTCAATGATCTCACTGAACGTTTCTTCGTGCCTTTTGCCCATTTTCTATTTGGATTGGCTTCTTTGGTTTTTTTTTTCTATTCAGTTTTGAGATATACACATATATATCTGGAGTATATATGTTCTAGATACTATTTCTTTGTTGGATGTGTGATTTGCAAATGATTTCGCCCAGTTTTTTTAATTTGGCACATATATATTGCAATATGATTGCATCGTAGCATTAGCTAATATCTCTGTCACCTCACATAATTATCATTTCTTCTAGTGGCGGGAACAATTAAGATCTAGCCTCTTAGTAAGTTTAATGTTTATAACACAGTTTTATTGTCTATAGTCACTGTACTGTGTATTAGATCCCCAGGACTTATTTATCTACTAGTTTAAACTATGTAACCTTGAATAATATTTCCCCCATTCCCCCATCCCCCAACCACTCCACTCTCTATATTTTGAATTCATTTCTTTTTAGATTCCACATAAAGGAGATATCATACAGTACTTGTCTTTCTCTGTCTGACTTCTTTCACTTACCATAAGGTCCTCAAGATCTATCCACGTTGTTGCAAATGGCAGGATTTCCTTCTTTCTCATAGCTGAATAGTATTTCATATATACACCACATTTTCTTTATCCCCTAGTCCATTGACAGACACTTAGGTTGTTTTTATATCTCGGCTATTGTGAATAATGCTGCATAATAAACATGCGGATGCAGATATCTCTTTGATCACCTATTTTTATTTCTGTTGGATATATACCCAGAAGTGAGAGTGCTAGATTGTGTGGTAGTTCTATTTTTAATTTTTTTTTTTTTTTTAAGTAGGTTCCAAGCAGGGGCGCCTGGGCGGCTCAGTCGGTTAAGTATCCAACTTCCGCTCAGGTCAAGATCTCATGGTCCGTGAGTTCGAGCCCGGTGTCGGGCTCTGTGCTGTCAGTTCAGAGCCCGGAGCCTGCATCAGATTCTGTGTCTCCCTCTCTCTCTGCCCCTCCCCTGCTCATGGTCTGTCTCTCTCTGTCCCAAAAATAAATAAACGTTGAAAAAAAAAAGAAAAGATTTAAAGAAACCATCCTTTTATTGTTGATTTCGAATTTAATTGTTTTGGGATCGTGACACATGCTACTCTGCTTTTCCTTCCATTGTTTTTTTGACCTCTCCTTTACTCTCTCTCTTTTTTTTTTTTTTTTACTTTATTTAGTTTTACCGTGATGTTATTTTTCTGGCATGTTAGATACACACAAATTGAACATCTTTCTCACTTATTCTCAAAACAAATGTAATTGCAGTGATAATTTACCTCTAAATTCCCCTTAACACAGCCACAAGTTTTGACTCGTTATGTAGTGCTTTCATAGTCACGCAATTCCAAACATTTCCCACATTCCAACATGTTTTTCTTCCTTATTCATGAATTAATTAAGAGTGTGATCTTTTTAGTCAAAATTTTAAGCTGTTGTTTTAATGTTGATTCGTAATTTGATCACGTGGAAGTCTAGGAAAACCATCTGTACAATACTGACTCTTTGGAATTCTTCAGGCTTTGTGATGTAGCGTATGGTCAGTTTTGAAATGTTTCATATGTGCTTGAAAAACATGCGTATTCTTTCTTCCTTTATTTATGTATGGGATCCCTATATGCCTATTACATCAAACACAATTTTGTTATGAAAATTTTACGTACCCTTACTAATCTTAGGTCTGATGTTTGATTTACTCATTTCTGATATAAGTGACTTAATGTTTTATACCACCATTATGGTTACAACATTTTCTCTTTATAATTTTGACAGTTATTGTATTCTATCTGTTGGTATTATAGCTGGGCTCATCCCAATTCATGATTATTTGTCATATAATTCTCATAGTGTTGAGGGTAGACCAAGAAAAAGTCCGTGCCACATCGTAACGTAATGTCCCTCCATTTTTTCTATTAAGGATCTTTACCTGAAATTGCATTTGTTCTAATGTCAACATTGCAACACCAGCTTTGTTTTAGGCAGCATATTTCTTTGATTAATGTCTTTCTAGATCTTTATTTTCAACTTTGATGGGTCATTTTGTTATAGGACTGTTCTGTATAGGTACTATAAAGCTTGGGGGTTTTTGTTTTTTTCTAAGTAGAATCTAACACTTCTGTATTTTAATGGGTAAGTTATATCTGTTCACATACATTATGATTATAGATTGTATTTATTTGTTTGTTTTTGAAATTGGATTTATTTCAATCATATTTTGCTTTCTGATTACGATCATTTTCTCTGCTTTTCCTCGTTTCTCTCCTTTCTATTGTACTGATAAAGTTACTTTGTATTCATCTGACTTTTGTTTGAAGATTATTTAATTATTCCCTATTCTGTTAGTAGTTACTATCGAATTTTTGTTATTTGTACTTACATTTTTACTATTTGTACTTAAATATATGTTTTTCAAGCAAAAACTTAAAATTACCTTCTGTTTCTCTTTTCTCTTCTAAAAGTAATCATTTTCACAAACTCTAATTACCCATTGAACCACACTTCCAATTTTCTCTTTATTGCTAATTATAATGTAGTTCCATCTTTTAAAAACAAAAAAATTAACAATGAATCATTATAATGAAACTTGCTGGAGTATTTTCTAATTTTTCCTCACCTTGCTTGTGTCTACCTTTTTTCCCCTCTGAGTTCACTTTTCTTCTTCAGTCAGTAAATACTTACTGAGAATTTCCCCTAACACTGGGTGCTGTTTTAGGCAGTTGAAACACATTGATGAGGAAACTAATTTGACAATAAATTTCATATAATAAAAAATGAATAAATAAAAATAAACGTCACTGAAAAACAAGTGAAAAAGAAAACATTGGTGAGCAAAGGAGCAAAGATCTTTTATGAATTTTTACATTCTTGTGAAAACATAATCTTTAACTGTTCTTTTACACAAGCTTTGTATGTGATATAAAATGTTCTTGACCCGTGTGCATCTGTAAACATCTTTATTTCCGACTTACTCGTGAACAGCTATTCTGTTGATGATAAAATTATAAGTTTACCATTTATTTCCTTTATGGTTGCTCATGCTTGAGTCTTAAAGGGGGTCCCTTTCCCAGATAATAAAGACATTTCATGCTGAAGCTTGACATGATCTTTGTTCTATTATGCATATTCCTTCTTAATAAAAAAATTTATATTAAAAAAGTTTAATGTTTACTTTTTTTCTTATTTAGAAGATTAATCTTTTTCCTACTGTTATTTGTTTTTGCTGCTGATAATTTTGCTATCAATTTGTAAGTAATCTGTTATCTCTTCAGTAGCTTTTATTTTTACCTTTTATGTTTTGTAGTTTCCTAAAATATGAACTTGTTGATGTTCTATTGGGTGCTATTGTGTCCTTTCAACGTGAAGAGTCGTGTAATTTTCATTAACAATTCTTATCTGTCATTCTTTGTTTAAACGCTTAAAATGCAAATAAAACACATATGCAGGAACGTGTACCAATTTCAAACGTACAGTTTGATGGATTATCACAACTGCCAGATTACCTAATTGATGTGTAATTTTTTACTTAGGGTAATTTTTAAACTTTACTTCAGTCGTGTCTTACATATTCAATCATATCTGGCGTCTTGAGTTCACAATTACATTTGTTGTTCCATGTAAATTATGTAGATCATTTATTGGCATCGCTTTATGGTATTTCAGGGTATGAATAAGCCAATACTTACTTATCCTTTCTTTGTCCAGTGTTTAGCTATTATGGATAATGTTGCTATGAACAGTGTGTAGAAGACTCTGGGTGTACATGTGCAGAATTGCCACAGGGTATATTTCCCAGGAATAAAATTCCTGGATCATAAGGCAAATTGTAAACCCTAAATGCTCTACTTTAGTAAATATTGACACATACTTTTCCAAAGTAGCTGTACCAATTACACTCCGTCAGAAGTGCAAGATTCTCCATGTCAAGTCTTCTTTATATATATATATTAAAAAATTGTTTCAATGTTACTTTTTTTTTTTGAAAGACAGAGTGTGAATGGAGTAGGGGCAGAGAGAGGGAAACACAGAATCTGAAGCGGGCTCCAGGCTCTGAGCTGTCAACACCGAGCCCAACGTGGGGCTCAGACTCACAAACCATGAGATCATGACCTGAGCCAAAGACAGACGCTTAACCGACTGAGTCACCTAGGCACCCCTCCATTGTCAGTCTTCTTAATTTTAGCTATTTTGGTGTGTGTGTAGAAATAGCTTACTGTGGCTCTAGTTCACATTTTCTGATCACTAATGAAGTTGAGCAAGTTTTTATATGTTTATTGGTCGTTTGACTCTCCTTTTTGTGAAGTCTTTGTTCAGGGGATCCAGAGAATAATGAACTGGGATAATAAAATGTCAAACATTCAAGGCTATATAAAAAAAAAAAGAGTGTGGTCTGATGTCTAATGCTAAGGCTTAAAAAGAAAAGAGGAAGGATTTAGAATTAATTTGTTGTACACATTTTGTAAAAACACACACTACTTGTTATCGCCATTTACCACAATTTGTTGATGTCCTTACATAACTTGGGGGAAGAGAAACACCTTAAAAGTCTCATAAAAAGAGTATGAATTTGCTTTTTGTCTTGTTTGTTGCCAAAGTTTTGGTGTTTGGTTCCTAAATGCATTAGACAAGGTAATATGGTCCTTATAACCAGCCAACAGCTTTTAATTGAATGTAATATACTTCTTACCAAAGTATATTACATTGACTTTTAGCAAAACCTCAATTTCTGTCTTTCTAGAGAAGTGAGTCTCACTCATTTTAATTTCAGGAGGACAGAAACTTTGGCACTTGAAAATAGATCTCTACAAATATTCTTTACAAAAATAATTTTTTTTCTTGTGTGGTTTTCTTTTTCAAATGTGGAGGGTTAAGAAACCACAAGGTTTTTCCACATAAGTAATTTCCTACATTAGCAAAATAATAGCTTCTAAGAAAAGTTCAAAGCTTTAGAATAATTCATGATTTGAGCCAAATATTTCTTTGGGATTTTCCCACATTCAGTCGTGACAACTGTATGTATACAAACTAAAACATCATATCATCAGAGTAATTCTATTTCCTATGAGTTCAATAACATTAAGAGTAATAACAGCTAACACTTAAAAAGAGTTTATAGTTGGGGCGCCTGGGGGGCTCAGTTGCCTAAGCATCCAACTTCAGCTCAGGTCATGATCTCACAGTTCGTGAGTTCGAGTCCCATGTCGGGCTCTGTGCTGACAGCTCAGAGCCTGGAGCGTGCTTCAGATTCTGTCTCCTCTCTCTCTGCCCCTCCCTGCTCATGCTCTGTCTCTGTCTCTCAAAAATGAATAAACGTTAAAAAGAATTAAAACAAAAAAGAGTTTAGTTTACACAGAACTTTCACATGCATTATCTCACTGGAACTTTTTTTTTTTTTTTTTTTTTTTTTAGGTAGGGTTCATTCGCAGGGCAGACCTCAACGTGGGGCTTGAGCTCATAACTCTGAGATCAAGACCTAAGCTGAGCTCAAGGGTTGGGTTAACTGACTGAGCTACCCAGGCACCCAGATCTCACTGAAGTCCTTGAACAGTCCTATAAACAGTCCTATGAACAGTCCTCATTTATTGCTCACATTTTTAGGATGAGGCAACCAGAGCTTAGAGAAGTGAAATCAGCTGACCCAAATCACACAGTGACTTAAAGGTAAGAACCTATATTTTCCAAACCTAAATCCTTCACTCTTATCAATAATAATAGGTCCAAAATGCAATGAACTTACTGTTGGGTTGGAGGTCGCACAAAGCAAAAATATAGTGCTCATATCTCCATATCAATTTGACCTTTTACAGGGGTTGGCAAACTACACTCCATGGGTCAGATCTATCACCCTTGTCTATTTTTTTGTACATGTCCTCCAGCTAAGAATACTACTTATATCCTTACAGTTTATCAAAACAAACAGGGGCGCCTGGGTGGCGCAGTCGGTTAAGCGTCCGACTTCAGCCAGGTCACGATCTCGCGGTCCGGGAGTTCGAGCCCCGCGTCAGGCTCTGGGCTGACGGCTCGGAGCCTGGAGCCTGTTTCCGATTCTGTGTCTCCCTCTCTCTCTGCCCCTCCCCCGTTCATGCTCTGTCTCTCTCTGTCCCAAAAATAAATAAACGTTGAAAAAAAAAATTTAAAACAAACAAAAAACAAGCAAATACGCGAAGAAGAGTATGAAACTGATACGTATGTGATCCGCGAAGCCTAAAATACTTAAAATACCTAAAATACCTAAAATGTCTCCTGTAGAGACAGATTTTGCTGATCTCTGTTTTATGGCATGGTTGCACACCCAGAGCACCTGTCTTCCTGGTAAAATGCTCCCACAGGCTGATGAGTTTGGCAGGTGGGTCATCTTAGCTATTTTCAGGTATCTCTGGCCCGTACCTCCCAGGAAGTCTCTAGGAACTGACCCATGTAGTTTCTGAAGTTAGTGAACTGAACCCAAGTGGAAAAGTGTAATTCATTCAGGCCTGGCATCCACCAGGCTTCTGTCTCCAGGGCCAGGCTGGCTCTGTGCCCTTGGTACTGTGCAAATGGGAGCAATTTTGGAATCATTCTACACTTTGAATTTCCCCAGTAATGTTCTGGAATGTCAGGTTTAGAATCTACATCAATGTGGTCGCCTAGAGAGTATTTTTCAATACTCAGCACAAAAACTCAGGCTTTCGCGTTCTCATATTGTTCTTCATAGCAATTGTGTGAGGGAATGCATAGGTGATCACAGACTTGAGTAGGGTCCCTTCTATTTGAAATATTTACTTATCTATCATTTAAAAGATTTATATGGGACTCGTAATTGAAAGATATAGTTTCTCTGCTTACTAGACATGTTCCTGGAGGCAAGAACAAAAGCAAATATCAACTATTGAGACTTCATCAAGATAAAAAGCTTCTGCACAGTGAAGGAAACAATCAACAAAACTAAAAGGTAACTTACATAGAATGGGAGAAGCTATTTGCAAATGACGTATCAGATAAAGGGTTAGTCTCCAAAATCTATAAAGAACTTATCAAACTCGACACCCAAAAACCAAATAATCCAGTAAAGAAATGGGCAGAAGGCATGAATAGACATTTTTCCAAAGAAGACATCCAGATAGCTACCAGACACATGAAAAGATGCTCAACAGCATCTGAAAAGATCACTCATCACCAGAGAAATACAAATCAAAATCACCATGAGATACCACCTCACACCTGTCAGAATAGATAAAATTAATAACACAAAAAACGACAGGTTCTGGAGAGGATGTGGAAAAAAGGGAACTCTCTTGCACTGTTGGTGGGAATGTAAACAGGTGTAGCCACTCTGGAGAACAATACGGAGGTTCCTCAAAAAGTTAAAAATAGAGCTACCCTATGAGCCAGCAATCTTACTACTAGGGATTTGCCCAAAAGATACAAAAATACAGATTCGAAGGGGTACACGCACTCCAATGTTTATGGTAGTGGTACCAACAATAGCCAAACTATTGAAAGAGCTGAAATGTCCATTGGCTGATGAATGGATAAAGAAGATGTGGTATATATACACAATGGAATATATATACTCAGCCATCAAAAGAATGAAATCTTGCCATTTGCAATGACCTGGATGGGGCTAGAGTGTATTATGCTAAGCAAAATAAGTCGGTCAGAGAAAGACAAACACTATATGATTTCACTTACATGTGGAATTTAAGAAATAAAATAGATGAACATACGGGAGGAGGATAAAAGAAAAAAGAGAGAGGGAAACAAACCATAAGCAACTCTAAAGACAGGGAACAAACTGAAGATTGATGGAGGGATGTGTGTGGGGAATGGGCTAGATGAGTTATGGGTTTTAGGAGGGTACTTGTTACTATGAGAACTAGGTGTTGTATGTAATTGATGAATCACTGAATTCTACTCCTGAAACCAATAGTGCATTGTGTATTAACTAACCAGACTTTAAATAAAAATTTGAGAAGGAAAAAAAAAAAAAGGTATAGTTGCTAAAGCTGACTTTTCCATCATATACTTCTATTGAATACTTACTATGTGAAAGACATTGTATCAAAAGCTAGCAATGCAGAGATCAAAAACACAGTGTATTCACCCTTATGAATTCATGGTTTGTTGAAGGAGGTAGTCATGTAAATAATTACGTTAACACATTGTAATAGGTATTAGAAATTTAATGCAAATATGTAAATGCATTTTTGGCATTGAGTATGCCTTGTTCTTGACAATGCCTATAGAGTTTTACAGCTAAAATTAATTTTAAGATAGCCCTTTATTGGGGCACCTGGGTGGTTCCGTTGTTTAAGCGTGCGACTTCGGCTCAGGTCATGATCCTTTGGTTCGTGAGTTCAAGCCCCTCGTTGGGCTCTGGGCTGACAGCTTCGGATTCTGTGTCTCCCTCTGTCTCTGCCCCTCCCTCACCACGCTCTGTCTTTCTCTCTCTCTCAAACATAAGCAAACATTAAAAAATAAAAAAAAAAAAATAAGCCTTTTCTCAATGACTGGTCAGTGCAGGTCCAGAAAAATCTACAAATATTCACTAGGAACACTGTATATATCAGACAGGCCTTTTCACTCCCATCTGAAAAATTTCTAGATAAGATGGGCAAGTAGCACCAATACCGAAAGCCACTTAGGCCTCCAATTAAGTGTTGAGCCAGGAATCCCACCACTGCTTAAGGACAACTCAGACAGGCACTGGCGGCAGTCAAATTTGTTTGCTGCATCAGCCTGAGAAAGCGATAAGAAGCCAAGTGATAATCCACATCTAGCAACCAAAGTGAGTATGAGAAATGGGAGGGTTTGGCAGAGGGAAGTCGTTGGGGCCCTGGCACCCTCATATGTTTGTTACATGACAGCTACTTGGGGTGGCTCGGTCCTTAGTGTTTTGAATCACATGCAAATGTAACCTTTATCTGCTGCCATCACAGACCGGCTCTGCTTTTTCACTTGCCAGTTTTGCCTCCTCACTTTCAGATGTCCCTGCTTCTATTTTCTAACGGAGTAAAACAGTCATCGACACCAAAACCAGATCTACTCGTTGCAATTTGTTTCCCTCTACACTCAGAGGTGCCAAAAGCGGCATTTGCTTCCATCTAAACTAGCCTCGAGTCCCTGGATATTGCCAGCTGGTGCCCACAGAATTACTTTCTCACACTATGAAGTTCCTCTGGCTATCAGGGCATTTCGAGTTGTCCCAGGCTTCCAGATGAATTGTGAGAAATTGGCAGAGGGACCAGTGGTATCAAAACCAGAGGAGCAAAAAGGGTTGGTGCCAGGCCAAGTACAAATGGAAATAGTCATTCTCCTTTTGGGTCAGTGAAAACAAGTTTGTGCAAAGCATTCAGAGGAAGACTTCCTTCACTGTATCACCCGACACGTATTTACTGGGTGCGTTATCCTGGGCGCAGCATGCACTGGGAGTCTCCTCCTCTGCAAGAAACACGGAACTAAGTAAGTTGGAAAAGTAAGTGGATCTATTTCAAAGGCAAAAGCAAAACTAATTTAAGACATTTTAGAATTCTGGTATTCGTAGGAAGAAATGCAAATCGGTTCTAGTCCCCATTTGTAAGAAAATTTATCCATCCCATGCTGTACTGAAAATGGCTTGTACTGTGGGTAGATACAGTGATGGCCACCCGCAGACGAACCATGACTTCAGGTGTGGGGCACCTGGAAGAGAAAGTTCTTTGAAGAGGGAGAAATTCAGAGGTGCTAAGTGAAAAAGTTCCTTCGCTCTCGGATTATGTCTGACTCAATTCCGTTTGTCCCAACTCATTTTTACGGCAGGTTGTTAATTTAGGCAAGGCTTGTCTATTGCATTCTTTCAGGAAGAGTATGGGAAAGGGAAGAACTGGCCACCAAAGCCATTGAGGAAAGTGGTCTGTCTTTGGAGGACTTCCTTCAGGCTAATCTTCGTGGAGTTTGGTCAGAACCATAGATGCCTTTCCTGGGATGTTCAACCTCTTTGCTCTCTGAGACATACCCGAGATGTCACTCTGTGTAACCACAGTTACACAACAGCAGAGGGATCTGACAGTCAGTCCAAAAAACATAGACATCCCTAAAGTCAGCCTGTGAACTTGAGCAAGTAACTTCAAAGTTCTTTGGCTTTACAGGCACAGATGTAGTTGTATCTATTTTTTGGATTAACACTTGCTTAAGCCCCTCCTGCCGTATTAGAAGGAAAGCAGATAATTTTACCTTCTTTCCCCACTCCAAAATTTTCAACACCATGAGGCATTATACAGTCACAAGGAAGGACATTGGCATCCATTGGGTGAATTCATGCTGATGTCCACTCAGTGGCGTGTAATGGATGAAAGAATGGTGTCTATGGCCTGACTTCCTGGGTTTAGAGCCAACTTCACCATTCACTAGCTATATGGCCTTGGACACGTTGTTTAACTCTTCTGTGCCCGGTTGTCCTCAATGGTGACATACAGCTAAAAATAATGCATTTTTATTGGGTCATCGTGAGGCTTAAATAAGTTAATCTTCCTAGGCTGTTATAACAAAGTACCATAGACTGGGTGGCTTAACCAACAGACATTTCTTTCTCACAGGTCTGGAGGCTGAGAAGTCCAAGATCAAGGTGCTGGGAGTTCTGGTGTCTGGCAAGAACCCTCTTCTTGGTTTTGTAGACAGTCTCATACTTGCTGTGTCCTCATACGGGATAGAGAGAGAGAGAGAGAGAGCAAAAGCTGGTCACTCTCTTTTTAAAAGGACATTAGTCCCATCATTGGGACCCTACCTTCATGACTCATCTAAATCTAATTACTCCCCCCAAATCCTACTCCCTAATACCATCTCATTGGAGATTAAGACTTCAACATAGGAATTTGGGGAGCACACACACATTCAGCCCATAACAAGCCATAAATTGTTTAGATTAGTGTTTGCGTAGACTAGACATTCCATGAAGAGTGGTTCTTCTTATTACCATCTCCTTTGCTTCTCCCCACCACAAAGCGTCATAGCGTCCCATAGTGTCACAGTATCACCATTGAGAGTCGTGTTTTTGGCAGTCAGAGGCTGCTGTCCTCTCTGCAGTGAGGTCTTGTTGGTATAGCTCTGCGGTGGGAAGCCTCCAAGAAGACCCACACTGACTCCTGCCTTCTGGCATTCATCCCCTTGTGTAGTCCCCTACCCTTGAGTGTGGGATGGACCCAGTGACTCACTTTTAATGATACAAATATGAGAAGTGAGAGCATGGCACTTCTGAGAAAGTTAAATTACAAAATGACTCTGGTGTCACATTGTGGAGAGGTCCCTAAAGCAAGGAACTGAGCTCTACTATGACCAATGTGAATGAGCTTGGAAGCAGCCCTCTTGACCCTCCAGTGGAGCCTTCACATGAGGCCACAGCCAAGCTGCCATCTTGACTATGACCTTATGAGAGACCATGAGCTGGAGGTACCCAGCTGAGCTACACGCAGATTCGTGACCCATAAACACCAAGTGAGTGTTTGTTGTTTTCAGCCATTAATTTTGTTTTCAGCCATTAGTTTTGGGGTTAATTTGTTAAGCAGAAATAGGTAACCAATAAGTAGACTGTCAGTCTTCTGAGGGCAGATAAGTGCCAGATGCATCCTCTCAGGTTGCTCCTGCTTGGGCTTCTGGTGCGTTCTCGTGCTTGACTCTTTCCCCAGGTTCCAGGCACTGGAACAAGGGGTTTGGTTCAGAGGTGCTCCTTACATCAGCCTCACTGAAGAAATCAACACTCTTATATGGCAATGTAGGTCCCTATCTTGAATCCTTTTCTTCAGCTTGGACTCCCACTTTTCTCAGGCAAATTGTATTTCTGGGACTTCACTGTCCTGCCCTGTCTCTGGGACCCGGTTGAGGCCACCTTGGTCTAACACACAGGACTCCCTCAGTTCAAATCTTGAGAAGTCTGGGTGATTTGGATTCTATTCTTCCCACAAGGAGGACAACCCCAAATCAGTCTCAACAAGTTTTCTTACACTGTAATTCCAAGGAATGCCAACCCCAAATCAGGCACAAGTTTTCTTACACTGAAATTCCAGAGCTTAGAAGAGTGACTTGGGTTGGTAATCCTTCCAAAGATCTTAGGGTATGCTTTTGTTTGCCTTACCGCTTATATGGTTTCTTTTTGTTTCTTTTGATTTTTGCCTTCTTTTGGACTTATTTTATTATTCCTTTTATTTCTTCTGTTAGTTTGAAACTTATACACAATTTTACTGTTGGTTACTTTAGAATTACTAGTGGCTACCCTAGAAATTTAGCATGTAGACTTGACCTATCAAAGTCTAATATTAATTAATCATTTTACCCACTTCTGTATCAATAAAAGGAACTTAGAACACTTTGCTTTCTTTTAATCCTCTCTTGAGTTTTATGTCATTGTTTATATATATATAAACAATATATATATGTTATTGTTCATATATATATGTGTGTGTGTGTGTGTGTGTGTGTGTGTGTGTATACATATATCCAAACAAGACTTTATTATTGTTTTGTACCATCAATGCTCATTTAAGCTTATCTTTATGTTTGTTGTTTTTGTTGTTGTTTTTTTCTTTCTGCATCTCCAAACTTCTGCTTTCTCTTTGCCCAGAGAATATCCTTTAGGATTTTTTTTTTTTAGTATGATCTCCAGGGGGCAGATGCTCTCATTTTTGCATGTCTAAAAATGTCCGTAGTACAGCTTCGTCCTTGAAGGAATTTCCAGTCAACATAGAATTCTAGGGTGCCAGTTCTTTCCGTTTGGTATTTTTAAGGTGTTCTGATTTCTGACATTGCTAGAGAGGCGGGCTATATAGTCCATCATTCCTTTGAAGATGGTGTCTCTTTTATCTCTGACTGCTTCTAAGATTTTCTCCTTATCTTTAGTTTTCTGCAATTTTCCTATAATACATCTCTGTTTGGGTTTCTTTTTTATGTATTCCACCTGGGGCTTCTGGGCTCCTTAAATCCATAGATTGATTTGTTTCATTGGTTTTGAAAAATCCCATCATTATCTTTTCTACTGTGCCTACGTTGTTGTCTTTCTCTCCTTCTGGGATTTCAATCAGCTCTATGTTAGAACTTGTTACTGAATTTCCCACATGTCTTATCCACTCTTCTTGAATTTCATCCCTTCTGTCACTCTGTCCCTGTCTCTTGACAGAATTTTCTGGCCTGGGTGCAGTTTACTAATTCTCTCTCTCTCTCTTCAATTGTGTATAATCTTTTGTTAAACATATTTATTTAAATTGGTGAATTTCTAAGGTAACCATTAAAATAGACAGTAAGACAGTGTATAAACATCAAACTAATTAAATTCTTAAGTTTGATTATGTTTTTCAGTTCTAGAATTTGGAGGGATTTGTTTTCAACCATGAAGTGTTCTTGTTGTGTTTGAATTTAAGGAGCATTGGAATAGAGTTGTTCAGGAGGGTTTAAGTCCAGAAAAATTTCAGAAGATGGGAGGGAATTTGGGAGTTAGTGCAAGTTCTGACAGCTGGGAAAGGAAGTCCCAAGAGGCCAGTGAAAGGAGGAAAGAACAGGAAAATGGGGCTCAAATCCATTATCTCAGAGAGCCATCCCGAGCAGGACTCCTAAGCATTATTGATGAACTCTGAACCCAAGGGTGATCTACTCTTTACTATATTATAGGCTGCCTGTTGTGGGTCATAGGTCTGGGGATTGGAACTAAATGTAACTAGAAAATAGGAAAAAATCCCACAGCTGAAAATAATCCTTAATTGAGACAAGAAAGCTAAAACTCCTTGCTAAACAATGACATAGGCTGATGAAAGTTTTGTATAGAAAAGTCATCATAGAAGGAATGTTTTAGTAGTATTCTTTCTAAGTGCAGCATTTTGCATACATTTTCAATTATTTTGCCTTTAGTAACTCTCACGATAAACACAAATGCATTAAGAAAGGAAGGAAGGCAGAAAATATTGTAAATCTAGAATGAGAAATTGGAATTAAATTTACAATTTTAAACTCTCCTTATTGATGTGAAGCTTGTAATCAATTTTTTTTGTTGTTAGAATTTGGGGCATTTTGTAATTTTCTAACTGGCCCAAATGCTTTCAGGGCTTTCCTACTAAGAAAACAACATATTTAATTCATGTTATTTCTTCTATTCATTGCTAACACGTTTCAAAGATTAATATAAAAAAAAACCCAGAGTCATTATATTATAGAAATGCAAATATAGTTCAATTACTGTACCTCCATTTTTGGAGAAAATCTACTTCGCTAAAAATGACAACGAACCTTCTCTCTACTCTGATAGAACCTAAGAAGTTAGCAGTGGCAGAACTCTGAGGGTCAGAAGAATTTCTCATTGCTGAATTGCTGGTGGGGGCAGCATCTGAGGTGGGGTTGGGCAATGGGACGGTGTTACCGAAGCTTCTGTAATTCTATAGCAGCAACAGGGACAGCTGTAATGGTCGTGCCCGAGGCCACCACAGCAGATAGTCGGTGGCTCTGGAGTGGCAGCCATGTTTAGCTTAGTTACAAGTCCTGTGTGGGCAGGACAGATTCCAGCAATCAGAATGATACTTGGGAGGGAAGAGACCTGGTTTCTTCTTTGGGTTCTGTCACCGACCAGTTATGGAGCCTTGGATAACTTGTCAATCACTCAAGGCACCAATATCCACATCTCTGAAGTGAGCGTGTTGGAATAAATGTTTTCTAATATTTTTTTTCCCAGCTCTATAGTTCTCTGATATGATCGATGTGTTCTCATGCCTAATATGGTTCCTTCCTCTGGGAAATTTAAAATTTTTATAGTGCAAGGTATTTTAAGCATAGTGAAAAGTAGAAAAAAAATTTATAATAATTCCCTAAATATTCCTCACCTGCATTCAATAGCTATTAACATTTTGCTACATTTGTTTTATTTATTTGTGCTTAATTTTTAAAAATTATGGATGTTTTGGGCACCTGGGTGGCTGAGTCAGTTAAGCCTCCAACTTCGGCTCAGGTCAGGATCTCACAGTTCATGAGTTCAAGCTTCGTGTCGGGCTCTGTGCTGACAGCTCAGAGCCTGGAGCCTGCTTCGGATTCTGTGTCTCCCTCTTTCTCTCTACCCTCCACCGCTCATGCTCTCTCTCTCAAAAACAAAATAAACATTAAAAGAAATAAATAAAATAAAATTATGGACGTCTTGATATTCACCTCTAAATAATACAGACTTTTGCTGATATAACCACAGTATTATCATCACAACTAATAAAATTAATAACAGTTCTTTGACATTGCCTAATACCCAGTCTGCGGTCAAATTTCCCCAGTTGTTCCCAAGATAGTATTTACCTTTGGTTTACTTGAACATTTCGTTGGATGGTTATGCTTTAAAATTCTCTTTTAATACAAAGTAATCTCCACCTTTCTTCATGACATTAACTCGTTGAAGAAAATAAAAATTTTGATGACAGTAAGCTATTAGCTGGCATCCTCTTTGTTAATAGTGATACATGTTGTGCTGCCTTGGGTTGGTTTATAAGCACCATTTAACTCTAAGTCCCCTCTCCAGTAAGCCTGCTCTCAGTAAGAAACAAAACAGAACAAAACTGACATCTTTGGCTCAGACAGCTGTGACTCAAATCAACCAGCTCCTGTCCCCAGACTCTGGGGTCACAATTCTTCAGGGAGTCAGACTGAGGTGCAAGGTCAGTCAGTGGCTGATCACTGCAAAAGGAGACAGAAAAAAAATGTTTTCCTCGCGGAATGGAGAGAAATTTAATGGAGGACATTAAATCTGCAATATATATGAGCATTTCTATTTTATTAGATACAAGCTTAGAGTTTCTTCAGTCCTAGGGGAATTCCTAAAAACATTCAGCTACCTTTTTCCATTACAGAAGCTATAATTTTTACTATGCTTCTTAAGAATATTTTAACCAGAAGCTATAATGCTTTTATTTTTATTGAACACAGGGAAGATGAGATTTGGGGGGAACTCTACATTTTGATCAAAAAATTTGGAACGAGGTAGCTCATTATACAAGAATTGCATTAGTGGTATTTACTTGAACACTTTATAAGTCCCATATTTAGCATTAGCCATCAATTGAACATTTGAATCTTTAATGCTAGCTATATATACAGTCTGTTTACATTCTTCTTTTTCTTCTGCCTTTCTACCCATAATTTGTATATATATTTTTTTCCCACTAGTAGTGTCCTGGTTATGACTTTGTCCTTCAAACAGCTGATCTCCCAGACTCATGATTAATGATTTTTCTTTATGATTAATGATTTTTAAATTCGATTATGCTTTTAAAAACTTGATGAAAACAGCTAAGCATACACAGCAATACAGATTAGTCTTGTTCATCTATCTTCATTTAAAAAGTAATATAAACACATGATAGAAAATTAATTCTTATGGCATAAATATAGAAGCAGAAAAGGACCATCAGTAATCTGATTATCTGAAGTCATCGCTGCTAATATGGTCACATCTTGTTCTCACGTTTAAGCATTTCAAACGTTTACGTGCAAAAGTGTAGAGCGTTACATACATATAATTATTATAGAAAACCTCTAGGCGTGGGCACTGTAATAGGTACTTGTGATATTGACCTACCTTTGCATCATTTACCTACATTTCTGGGTTTCTTTCTTTCACATATGTGGTAGAACTGCAATTCTCTGTCCCCTGAAGTTGGGCATAGGCATGAGGCATCGCAGGCAGAAACTTACAATCAGATTCATGATTTGCTCATTTCCTACCCTCTGCCATGGTGGCAGGTGATGTTACAGACCACAGAGGCTTTGTCAGCCCGCCTGCCCAGTCAGGGATGGTCCGGAGCACAGACCCCACGCAACCCTTGCTGGACTCGAGACGTGAGCAAGAAATAGACTTTTGTCTTTTTAAGCCCATGGGAATTCGGGGGTGTTTCTTACTAGCATAGTTTACTGCTAAAGTTTTTACATATGTTATCTAATTGAACTATCAGAGTGATCCTAAGAGGTAGCTTTCACCATCCCCATTCAGCAGATGAGGAAACTGAGGCTCAAAGAGTTTAGACAACCTGCCGTATGTCACACAGGGAATGAATGGAGGAGCCAGAATCACACACAGGTCTTTGTAAAACTCCTCCCCACCCCCGCATCTGACTGTAGCAAAACACTGTTTTCATTTTGTTCGAAACTCTTCAAACATGTTTGTATAGGCTGCATAGTATTTGACCACACTCATGCCCCGTGATCTGTTTAAGCATTCCCCAAGTCGTCGGATATTTATATTTCTCTGAAGTCTCGTTATTAGGTGAATGTTGTAACAGACGGTTTGTGTGAAATGTTGTGCCTGAACTGCTTCCTGGGAGGGAGGATCTGACTCACACTCAGGTTTCAGGAGCCAGGGGATGAAGGTGGGAAAGTATAGCGCTAGTCTTGCAGCCACTGGCCATGAAGTGAAGACATTGTTGCCAGAGGCAAATAAGAATCAAGGGCTAAAGGAGCTGGGGCGCCTGGGTGGATCAGTTGATTCTTGATTGCGGCTCACATCATGATCTCACAGTTTGTGGGATCAAGCCCCATATAGGGCTCTGCACGGTCAGCTTGGGATTCCCTCTCTGCCCCTCCCCTTTGTGTGCACTCTTTCTCTCAAAATAAGTGAATAAACTGAAAAAAAAAAAAAACTTAAAAAAAAAAAGAACTAAGCAGGCTGCCAAATCAAGCATCATTCCAAAAAAAGATTGCGAAGTGCTCAATCTAGACCCACGGCGATGGAGCTCCAATGGAGATGGTGAGAGAAACCAAGCAGGGACAGGAAGAGAGAGAATCAGGGCATTCTGGAGACGTTCTCTGGAAAGGTGCTGGAAAATAGAGGCAGGGGATGGCACAGAGTAGCTGTCAGCTCTTCTTTAGCACTTTCTGCGTGTCCACTGTTGTTTTAGCCAGTTCCGGCTGCGATAATCAACCCCACACACTGGATGGCTTCAGGAACAGGCATTTATTTCTCACAGTTCTGCAGGCTAGAAGTCCAAGATTGAGGTGCTGGCAGATCTGGTGTCCGATGAGGTCCTCTTCCTGATTTGCAGATGGCTGTCTTCTTGTTGTGTCCCCACATGGTGGAGAGAGAGGTCTTGTGTCTCTTCCTCTGTTATAAGAGCATTAATCCCAGCATAATGCCTCCACCCTCGTGACCTAATCGGACCCTAATTGTGTCCCAAAGGCCTCACCTCCAAAAACCATCACATCGGAGATTAAGGCTTGAAGATGTGGATTTTAGGGGGGACACAAGCAGACGTTGTGCCAGGAACCATGCATGGATTACTCATTTATCCCTAACTACAGAGTACTTTCTGTAGATAAGGAAACGTGACGGTTAATTTAAAAAAAAAATTGTTTTAATTTTTATTTACTTTTGAGAGAGAGTGAGAGAGCTTGTGTGAACAGGGGAGGGGCAGAGAGAGGAAGACGGAAGATGCGAAGCAGACTCTGCATGGACAGCAGACAGTCTGACGCGAGGCTCGAACTCACGAACTACGAGATCATGATCTGAGCCAACGTCAGACGCTCAACTGCCAGAGCCCCCCAGCTGCCCCTGTGATGGTTAATTTTATGTGTCCACTTGACTGGGTCAAATTGGCATGGTGTGCTCAGATTAAACACTATTTCTTTTTTTTTTAACGTTTATTTTTATTTTTATTTTTGAGACAGAGAGAGACAGAGCATGAACAGGGGAGGGTCAGAGAGAGAGGGAGACACAGAATCTGAAACAGGCTCCAGGCTCTGAGCTGTCAGCACAGAGCCTGACGCGGGGCTCGAACTCAAGGACCGCGAGATCGTGACCTGAGCCGAAGTCAGACACTCAACCGACTGAGCCACCCAGGCGCCCCTTAAACACTATTTCTATGTGTGTCTGTCAGGGTATTTCTGAATAAGATTAGCATTTGAATCAGTAGACTGAGTGAAGTAGATTGCCCTCTTCAGCGTCGGTGGGCATCACCCAATCCATCGAGGGCCTGAATAGAACAAAAAGCGAAAGGGAGGATTGGTCCATTTCTTGCCTCCCTATTGAGCTGGACACTGGTTTTTCTCTTGCCACGGGACTAGGATTTACACCATGTGGCTCTCAGGTCTTCAGACTCAGACTAGAATGACACCACTGGCTTTCCTTGGTCTTCAGCCAGCAGACAGCAGATCACGGGACTTCTCAGCTTCCACAGTTATGTCAGCCAATTCTTCATTTCATATATGAATGATTTTGTTTATCTGGGGAACTCTGATTAACACAAGGACTGAGGCTCAAAAACAGTTGAGAGACTCTGCTCAAAGTCACATAATAAACAAAAGAATCTGGGATTTGAATCCCCGGCTTGCCAATTCCAAAACGTATGTGCCAAAACTCCACGCTATCCCGCTCAGGGCTTCACCCATGGGTGGGGAGAAGGCTGTGAAGGGCACAGAGCCCATTATAAACTCTTAGATGACTTTTCACATAGTTTCGCAAAGGTAGAGTAAGAGTCCTTGAGATGGAGCAACGGGCTAAGAAAAACTATTTTAAAATGTAATGCAGGGGCGCCTGGGTGGCGCAGTCGGTTAGGCGTCCGACTTCAGCCAGGTCACGATCTCGCGGTCCGTGAGTTCGAGCCCCGCGTCGGGCTCTGGGCTGATGGCTCGGAGCCTGGAGCCTGTTTCCGATTCTGTGTCTCCCTCTCTCTCTGCCCCTCACCCGTTCATGCTCTGTCTCTCTCTGTCCCAAAAATAAATAAAAAAACGTTGAAAAAAAATTTAAAAAAAATGTAATGCAAACAAGACAGCACAAGTTAAATAACACAGACGCATAGAAACAGAAACTATTTTACCAATTCTTACCATTTCCGATGTATTTCATTGAATTCTAGTTTTTTCCAGGTTTGAGTAGAATCCCTGCCCCTCACTTTTTTTTTCCAAATTCTAAGATTTTAGAACTTTAAAAACTACACCTGTCTCTTTGTCATTAGCACTTTGACTAGTGAAACAAACACCTGGGTCACTACTGGTCAGTGAGGATCCGTATGCAGCTCTATCAACGAGCAATAATCTGCGTTTTTAAAGAAACTAGGCTGACACACGTTTTACAGTCATACTACAACTAATGCTACCTTGTCAAATACATTTAAGTGAATTATACAAGCATCTCAACCAATTTCACGGCTGGTTGATGATTTCAGCTTCTGTACAATGAGGAAGCGTAAGTAGAAGGATGCTGCTTTCAAGAGGAGCCGCTCTGTGCGCTGGGAGCCTCTATCTGCCTCTCTGTGAAGATCAGCCTCTTCACTTCCCACCCCGATCATTCTTGATTCACTTCTCAACATTCCTGAAACCTGTCACCTGGGTCTGAGCTCACCTTGACCTCTAAACCTCTTCCACTCTTATTTCGGTTTCTCCCATTATCCCTGTGGGATCTTCCTTTTACTCATCCATTAAAAAAGAAGGAGGAGGAGAAGGAGGAGAAGAGGAAGAGGAAGAGGAAGAGGAAGAGGAAGAGGAAGAAGAAGAAGAAGAAGAAGAAGAAGAAGAAGAAGGGGAGGAGGGGGAGGAAGAGGAGGAGGAGAAGGAGAAAAAGAAGAAGGAGAAGATGAAGAAGAAGAAGAGGGGGAGGAGAGGGAGGGGGAGAAGGAGGAGGAGAAGGAGAAGGAGAGGAGGAGAAGAAGAAGAAGAAGAAGAAGAAGAAGAAGAAGAAGAAGAAAGAAGAAGAAACAGAAGAAGAAGGGGAGGAGGAGGAGGAGGAGGAGGAGATAGATTTTACTTTTTAGAGCAGTTTTCGGTGTACAGAAGAATGGAGCAGTGAGTTCCCACAGTATCCCTAGTACCCACAGTACCCCCCCTCAGTACCCACTCCCCAGTTCCCTCTATCATTAACATCTTGCATTAGTGTATCTGATTAATACAACTGATGAACCAACATGGACGCGTTATTATTAACTGAAGTCCATAGTGCACATTAGCGTCTACTCTTGCTGTTGTACATTCTATGGGTTTTGGCAAATGTATAACGACATGTGTCCATCGTTACAGTATAATTACAGTGTAATTCATAATAGTTTTGGTGCCTTAAGAATCTCCTGTACTCCATCGATTCCTCCCTCCCTCCGCCGTGACCCCTGACAACCACTAAACTTTTTCTTCTGTCCATAGTCTTGCCCTTTCCAAAATGCCATATCGTCGGAATCATACAGTGGATAGCCTTACACACCCCTCGTGTATTACTAGTCACACCCTTATTACCTGATGAGGGAAACAAAGGCAAGAAAAATGTAGTTTAAATTAAATTCCCTTACAGCCTGCCGCTCATTGACAGATGTCACAGGCCTGCAGTGTCTAACACTCCCCAGGACGTTTATAGCTGCCTTAATGCCTTAATGTTTACACTTCCTTAAAAACTAAAAGCAACTTTATCTTGACAACAGCTAAATCTGCAGGGTCCTGTGAGACCCTGCTTTCAGCATCCAGAAATTCTTTGGAGACCTATGTTATCTATACCTCGCGTTCCTCCATAAACTTGAGAGTATATAGTCAAGTGCTCCTCATAAACCCCGTGCAGCACTTTCTGCCCACGGGTCCTGTCCCCGTGCTTTAATAAAATCACCTTTTCATACCAAAGACATCTCGACAATTCTTTCTTAGCCATTTGCTCGCGAACCCGACTTCAAATTTCATCATTACCTACTCACCCCCAACTCACTCCACCAAATTCTCTTTTCTCACTGCGGTAGCTCCTGACCACTTCCGGTCTTTTATGTGCTGCCGAAGCATTGTGTGCCCAGCAGAAGTGTGGGCCGCCTGGCACAACCCCGGCTCTGCACAGAGAATGGATGTACAATTAGTAATATTTATCAGTCCTCACTTGCAGACTAAGGAGTATTGACTTTCTTAAAAATGGTTTTGAAGGGGGTCCCATGGCTCAACTCTAACAAGGATACTCAACTGCTTTTCCTAATGCGAACAATAAGCTGTTAAAGAGGGAATCGATTCTGATTCTGTTCTTAATCATTGTGGAAAGGGAGTCCACGTCTTTGAAATAGAGTAAGAGAACACCAGGAAGCCCGTGCTTGTAATGCTCTACTTTGATGAAATACTTTGGTTGAAGGTTCTCATTGTTTTGATGTAAATATAAAGAGCTACTATTACTACTATGAGCTGAGCCAATGTGGAAAGATTCCTGGGAAAATCAGTGAAAGATGAGCACGTAGATTACTAAGAGGAAGCACACATTCAAGAAGAATCAGCTATGATGAGGGTAAGGGGCATGAAGTGCTCAAGTTGGACAAAAAGGACACAAATGAAATATATGCAAAATTAATCCTTCAGAATTTCTTGAAGTGCCCATAAAATGTTTGCATCGTATGTGGCTTTTAAACCAGTACTTGGGGCGTCTGGGTGGCTCGGTCGGTTGAGCGTCCGACTTCAGCTCATGTCATGATCTCATGGTTCGTGAGTTCGAGCCCCGCTTCGGGCTCTGTGCCCAGAGCTCGGAGCCTGGAGCCTGCTTCCGATTCTGTGTCTCCCTCTCTCTCTGTCCCTCCCCCACTCATATTCTGTCTCCCTCTCTCAAAAATAAATAAACATTAAAAAAATAAAATAAAATAAACCCGTACAGTAATGCAGTAACACAGTGTATGTATTACTAGTGTTTAAAAACACATAAAATGTAACTTTACGATACTATAAATTGCATTATCTAAACTGTTATTTTCTTTCTTTAAAAAAAAAAATGCCAAGCAATGCTCAATAAATTTATAGAAGTGATATTGGTTGTTAGCTTGAGTTAAATGTTTTTATTATGTTAATGAAATGTTTCTCTGCTTCTTTATTTAAAGTTTGTATTAGGGGTAGATGTTGAATATTATCTTCTTCTTTTTTTCTTTTTATTTTTTTGCCTCTAACTGATGACGTTTTGGGGTGGTGGGGGTTTGGAGCTCATGGCCAAGAAAGAATTCTTGAAAGACATCTTTGGTGCAAAAAGGTGGTTTTATTATAAAGCAGGGAGACAGAATCCATGGACAGAAAGAGCTGCACTGGGGTTGTGAAGAATGACTGGTTATATAGTGTGGAGTTGGGGAAGCAAAGGCAAATCAGAGGCCTCCAGAAGGACTTTGATATGCTAAAGAGGACTCCTAAGATACCTTGTCAAGCTAAGGTTGTTTTCCCTCCTGTGAGGCATTAGCCTTAGGACAGTAGGGGGTTCCTGGAGACATGTTACACTCTGCATTTGCCTCAAGTATTTGTCAATGGGCTGCAGGTTATAAGGAAATTTAATTTTACCTGCCGGTTCCTTTTTGCCTTTGTTCCCCACATCACTATGGAGGGGGGATGTTGGGGCTCCAGGAAATGGAGTCTATGGGTTTCTGGAGATTAGGCTATTGATAATGTTGCCTTTTTCTTGTAATTTACTGATATTTGTAAACTGATGGAGACTGTATCTCTATCAGTTAAACATTTGTTTTCCCCTCTCCTTTGTTCCTGGGCAGTCTGGAGTGCCTGAGGAATATCACATATCCCACCTGGGGCAGAGGGGGGAGGGTGTCCTACCTTGTACTTTGTCCTCAGCCTTGTCCCCTCATCCTAAGGAGACCCCTGTATGGATTTTCTCTTTTTGCTTTATTGATATGATTTATGTCAACAGATTGCCTAACATTAAGTTAGCCTTGCTTTCTTTAGTTAAGCCTTCCTTGACTATGGTCAATCATTCTTTTGAATAATTGCTAAATTTTATTTGCTTATATTCACAAGAGTTTCCTTTCGAGTGCTGTCATGTTCAGAATTGGAAATCAGAGCACCTTAGCTGCATATAACAAATCGGGAAGCTTTCCATCTTTTTGCCATGTTCTGGAACAGGTTATACCACTGGGAAATCATTTGTTCTTCAAAATTTTGGAAGAACACATTTGAGTACAAGCAACATGTCGTAAATGTTGACATGTATAGTGTTTTCATTATCATTGTAATCTAAATAGTCTGGAATGGTGGTATTAATCTCTGACCAACTTCCGAATTATTTAGAACACCGCATTTTGATGTCCAGGAGTTTGAGAATACTTTTGGTTTGTGTGATTTTGTTGTTGTTGCTAAAGATACTTTTACTGTGTTGTTGTCACAGATTAGAGTCTGTACAATTTCTGTTCGTCTCTTTTTATTTTGGTTTTTGTTCTAACTCGATACAAGACTTTTTGTGCATGCTTGAAAAAGAAGGTATTTTTCTGTTTAAGTAGTATTGCTACCATATCTATTTAATCCGTCTTAGTAGGGATATTATTCAAATCCCTTATATTTTGTATACTGATCCATCATAGAGGATTTAGGTCTGAAGTTACCCCCCCCCCCCCTTCATTTCTGTTAGTTCTATTTCTATTTGTAGCAGTTTATGCTTTATATGTTTGGGCACAATATCATGAGGCAGAGAATAAGTTTGTGATAGTTATATTTAAATTATGGATTATATATTTTGCCAACGTAAAATGACTTTTTCCTATATACTCTTCCGATTTGGGTTTCTTTCCATTTTATATTAAAATTTTCGTGGTTTGTATTTGCTCGATATGTCTTTGTCATTTTAAATTTTTTGACTTTTTGTATCTCTTTTGTATTTGTCTCTTATAAGCAGCATATAATTGGCCTTTATTTTGCGACATAGTTTTATATTTTTTGTCATTTAGTGGAAAAGTGTACCTATTTACATTTGTTGTCATTTCTCATATGTGTGGGCTTACGATTGCCATCTTGGTTTACGCTCTATATTAATGGTTTTGAGTGTTTTTCATTCTTTTTGACGTTTTATATACATTATTTTTGTTTTTTTACTTATTTTTCATACCATGTTTATTTACAGGAGTTATTTTTGCCTTTTATTTGTTCTATAATGACAAAGAAGTTATATACTTAAAATATTTTATTCTATTATTGGTTGCCTTTAAGTTTTTAAAAATAATCATATTTAAAACTACTTTTCCTAAAATCAAAGAAAACTTGGAAGAGTTGATTTCCAGACACATACGAGATGAGGAATTTTCGTATTATATTTTTATCACCAGTACCTCTACTCTTCTTCATTCTACCTCTCAAATTTTATTTATATATTGTGGGGTTTTTAGACCCAAGTGGTTATATTATATTATGAATCATCTCTTTAAAAAATTTTTACCCTTGTATTATTATAATTTAATTCACGTGTGTGTGACTTGATTTCAGGCCTTAGTGGCCTTTTTTATGCTACTTTATTTCCTTTTATGAGTTAATATAGGCGAGTTGTTGCTATGTCCTTCTGAGTAAATTCTCTGCCAATATATGGATGGTATACTTTTCGATCCCTTGTAGATGTGAAAATGTCTTTCTGTTGTTCTTACCAGTGCAGAATTCTGGAATCACAATATTTTACCTGAAAATTCCATAGATGTTGCTTCACTGTCTTACAAGTGTCTAGTGTTGCAAAGAGATCATCTTGATTTTCATTCCTTTGAATGCGATTTTTTTTTTTTCATCTGGATGCCATTTGGAGATTGTATTTGACCTTAAAGCTTTTTGTTTTTTTTTAATTGTTAGAATCTCTTTGATCTTGACCTTGTAGACATGAGCTCTTTTTACCCACAGACACAGGTTTACTTCAGTTTAGGTCAATTTTTTTCTGTAGTTGTTTTGTTTTGTTTTAAATTATTATTGTTCTATTCTGTTCCTTTGTATCTTGTAAAACCTTGTTTTTCAGGTCTCATACTTTGTATCCTATTCATTATTTCTCATTTCTTCTGTGTTGTTAGAGAATTTCTCAAGCTTGTCTTCTACTTCACCAGTTACAACTTCTACAGTCTTGAGGCGCCTGGGTGGCTCAGTCAGTTGAGTATTCGACTTTGGCTCAGGTCATGATCTTGCAGTTTGTGAGTTCCAGCCCCGCATCAGGCTCTGTGCTGACAGCTCAGAGCCTGGAACTTGCTTCGGATTCTGTGTCTCCCTCTTTGCCCCTCCCTCACTTATGCTCTGTCCCTCTCTGTCTCAAAAATAAATATAAACATTAAAAAAAGCTTTTTTAGGACTTCTGTAGCCTCTACAGCTACTCAATATTACACTGAATCTCTGAATTCTGCAATTGTAATTCCCATCACCTTTCTCTTTCCTGATCTCGAATAATTTCCTTGCGATGAACACCCACTTTAATCTCATACTTACAGTGCCCTTTTGAAATGGAGAATGAAGATGACACAATTTCTTTAAAATATCTGTTTCTAATAATAACCGTGAGTTTCAGAAGGTGACGTTAGTTCCTCTTGTTATAAAATACGAAGGTTTCAATGGCTTCTGTTTATTCTCCCTTCAGGAGGGAGGTCGAGGTTTGCCCAAGACTGGCTTCAAGAGTTAGGATTTCATGGCTTTATGTAAGAATGAAGAGTTCAATTTCTTTCTCAATCCTTCAGTTTTAGTGGAAAGCAGACAAGACAGCCGAGCTTCCCTCTGTATTGTTGTTGTTGCTTCTTTTTTTTTCGCTGCGATTTCTTGCTGCCACACCATCAGCCCTGCTCAATGCCAGTCATTGCACAGTGGCTAGAAGCCTGAGCCAGGGCTGGGTGGGAGGCATCTTAGCATGGAGCCTTTCCATGCTGAATCCCCAGTGGAGCAGTGCCTCTGGTGTGTGTCCCTCTTGTGTCCCTTCTCTGTGGCTCCAGCTCTGGAGGACATCCCACAGGTGCTGGCTGGTAGAGTGGAAGTGTTTCACTCAGCTATTCAATACTACACTTAATGTCGCACGTTGAAGGTAATATACCTCCATCTCCCTTTACAGCGCATCAGTACCCGTCTTCGTTTCTTCGCTTCCTAGGATTTTAATACAGTCTTGCTCCTCTCTCCCTCTTATTTTCTTTTTTTAAATTTTTTTTTATTAAGTTTATTTGTTTATTTTAATGTTTATTTATTTTTGAAAGAGACAGAGACAGAATGCTAGTGGGTTAGGGGCAGAGAGAGAGGGACACACAGAATCGGAAGCAGGCTTCAGGCTCCAAGCTGTCAGCACAGAGCCTGATGCGGGGCCTGAACTCACGAACCATGAGATCATGCCCTGGGCCGAAGTTAGACGCTTCACCCACTGAGCCACCCAGGCACCCCTCTCCCTCTTATTTTCTAGACATGCAACAGAATACTAGATGGCTCTTTCTTTTCATCCAGTCCCATCTTGCTGTATCTAAATGATTTCTTCAACGCTCCTGGCATATATATAATGTTTTCTTGAACTGCAGCACTGATATCTGCTCATAATCTTTATAATCGCTTCAGTAAGAATGGGGAAGGAACAATTTGATGTTTGTACCCAACATCGTGGCTCATACATACGTATACATACCTCTAACTCGAGGGCAGAGCTCCCGCCTTAGGTTTTCTTACATTTCCCACAGAGAAACCGATGCTTTGCATATCATTTATATTTTATAAACTTTGGATGAATTGGATTGAATTTTAATGCAATCTCCTCCACTTTCCTACTTCCAAACCCAGGCTTTAAATACCAATATTTTTGCTGGCAGGGATTCTTCTAAAATAAGAATGGAGCCTCTAGTTTTCTTTTTCAGTTTCACGAATTAAAAAGGTGATATTACAGCACCAGACAAAAGAAATGTCCTCTAAAGTATTTAATAAAATAATTGCACTAATATGCTTGGATCTGTGTCATTGCAAGTGAACTCCATGCTTCATTGCTTTCGAACTGGGTGAATTACTTGGGGGTGCTGATAGATTGAAAATGAAAACGATAGCTTTTTTTTTTTTTTCTGACGACTCCTGCCTCCATCTGAATATTCAGCTTGTACCCAAAGACTGAGACAATAGGAAAACACTGTTTAAATCTCTCCTGAAGTGTTCAAGTAGATATAGTTCCGCTAGCTGTTGTGAACGTCAAAACTAAGCCGCTGAATTAGTCGAGTGAGTCACCTGTGAAGGCTCTGAGAGTGTGAGCTGACTAAAGATGGCAAGGTGTGGGAAAGACATCATTTGTAACCCACTTCTCAGCTCTATTCCCTACCCCCTCCTCATGATTGACAGCCATGTGGTAGTATAGATTAGTGGCTTGACACCCGCTTTGTGGAGAGGCAGTGACAGAGGAGGGAAGGCCATGGCTTAGTCAGCTCGGCTGCCATAACGAAGTATTACAGACTGGATCTTCTTAAAGAACAAAAGTGTATTTTTTTTCCATTCTGGATGCTGGGAAGTTCAAGATCAAGGTAGTAACAGAGTTCAGTTCTTGGTGAAAGTACTCTTCCGGGCTTATGACCTTGTCTTGTCAGTCCTCACATGGCCTCTCCCGTGCGTTTGCGGGTGGGGGGACAGCAAGACCGCAAGCTCTCAGGTGTCTCTTCTTATAAATAGACCATCTTTATGACCTAGTCTAACCTTAACTACCTCCTGATAGGCCCTCTCTCTAGATACAGTCACAGTGGGGGTCAACACATGCATTTTGGGGGGCACAATTCAGTTCACAGCAGGGTAGGCTGGGGGGTATGGGTGTATGTGGAGAGATTTTGACCAGCAATCAGAAAGTCCTTGTTTCCTCTGGTTGCTATGTGAATTCGGCAAGTCATTCAACATTTTGAATCTTAAGGATCTCATCTGAGGGACTTGCGTGAGAAACGTATAAGCTTGACCCTCCAGGGTTTTATAGTTTATACTAACATCAGACACATTCCAGTCTGTCTAGTAGTGTCACTGGCCTGTCATCACATATGCTTCCTACCTTGACAGCCATTATTCCTTTGTCCATGGACACCACTGTGTCCGGAAAGCCTTTCTGCTACCAGACTATCAAATGAGATCCCTCCCCCACCCCCAGTTCTCCAGAATACCTCATATTCATCCTTTTAGTCAAATAGTGTACACTTTTTTTTAACTGCTTTGTTCCAGGTACCGTTCTAGGTGCTGGGGATGGCCCAGCATGGTGCTCGGATGAACCCTGCATCCTAGTAAGCATGCACGGATAAAAGGAACAATAAACAAATATATGCGGTATGTCAGATGGTCGCGGGTGTTATGGAGAAGGATAAAGCAGGGTAAGGTGGCAGGATGTCCTGGCCAGGCAGAGGTTTGGAGGGTTGTTATTTGTTACCAAATGGTGAGGAAAGGGCTCGTGAGATGATGCAGAGAATGTGAGCGAGGCAAGCACATATGGGGGAGAGGGTTCCGGGTGGGCACGGCAGGAATGCCTGGAGAAGAACGAGCATGGAGGGAGAGTGAAAAGAAATCAGATGGGCAAGGTGGGGCGGACTAGCTCATGTGGGGCCCTGAGTCTACCGGACTTTGTGAAGTTTTCCCAAACCTCAAGTGATTGCATTGTCTCTCTGACCGGAGTTTACGCTACTATTTGTGGGAGACCGATTTTGTTAGGAGTTCACTCTCCTACACTGAATGCAGAACCTTCTGCATTTATATCCTTTAAGTGTAAATTGAATGAGGCAACTAATGCCTAAACCACTTTTCGGTATGAGGTCAGCCTTTGATAGCATGGTGTAAAGGAAACTGGAATTTTCTGTGAGTTTTTGGGAAAAGAGGAGGCTTGGGTGGGTTCTCACCCCTCATCTTTTCTTCTTTTTTGCCTACCAGAGAGACATGCAATCTAGTTCACTCTTGCCTCTTCTAGATCTGTAAAGCTCTCCTAAAATATAATTTTAACGATAGTTCTATCGAAGACAAAATCTGTCTTTTTCCCGTTAACAATGGTTTGTATGATTTGATTTACTTTGTATTAATTGTGTAAGAAAAGCATAATTTGTTGACAAATAAATCAGAAATGGCAAAGTTGTTTTGGTTTGGGAACGGAATGTGTACTAACATGTATACTAAAATGTAATTACTTACTGATGCTTTAAAAATTGACAAAAACTGTCTTCTTGACCAAGAGTTAAAAAAACAACTGTTTTATTTTTTGTTTCTACATGATGAGACAGGAGGTGTTAGGTTGTTGTGTCTCACTTACGGTCTTAGATAAACATTGTGTGTTATTCTTATCCAATAAATGGTCAATTTAAATATACTCATTACTATATTTCTTCTTTTTACTTTTTTTTTTGAAAAAAAATTTTCAATCAGCTGCAAATTGTAATTTAAACAAGCCACAGATCTGGTGAGAATCAATTTGAGATTAGATTGCAGAATCGTTATCATTTTTATTCTCATAACTTGAATTTTGACATTGTATTTTTTTTTTTTTTTGCTTTCTTTAATAAGTGGTCCATTATGTATACAAAAACTCTAAGACTACGATTTAAAGTAATTCAAACAAGGGTCCCTGGGTGGCTCAGTCAGTTAAGCATCTGACTTCGGCTCAGGTCATGATCTCACAGTTCCTAAGTTCGAGCCCCGCACCTGGCTTTGTGCTTTGGATCCTGTGTCTCCCTCTCTGTCTGCCCCTCCCCAACTCACACTCTATCTCTTTCTCAAAAATAAAATAAAATGTTAAAAAAAAAAGTAATTCAAACCATCTTGGCTAGTAAGATTCAGTTGAGTGATAATATGGGTGAGATATGAGTTTGTTCACTTTGAAATTCACTGGCCACAGCACACCTGTTCCCTTGATATGAAATGAGAAGTTAGCAAAGTGTTCCCTTTAAAGGGGAAAAATATTTAAAATCATTGATTTATTTTTTGCTTAGTTTTGAGAAATTTTCCTACTCTATTAACTGACTGATAAAACTGGAAAGGAACAGGTGGCACTGTTGTGAATGACATGACCTTTCCAGAACCCTTCCATCAAATCCCTAAGTGTTCTCAAACCACCAGCTGGGCAGAGCCACTAGAATGATAAAAAGCCAGTGAAGAGATTTCAACAGGGAGTACACTTCATCGGGTTTTCCTTTTAGAAAAGTCACTCTGGATTGGACAATGAAGCCACCGAAGCGGGAAAACAATTGGAAGCTATTGCAACAGCCCCCCCCCCCAAGGTAAAGGTTAGTGACCAGGGCTTTGAAAGAATGAAGTGAAGAGATTTTTAGGAGGTGGAGTCAACAGAACATGGCGATTGAGTTGGAGGAGAGCAGGAAGAGAGATGGAGAACGGTGGTGGATGGTAGAATGCACCGTGGACGGTGTCTTGGTAAGGAAACCAGAGAGGAGAAGGGGACGTGTTGAGTGTCTAGGTGCCTGTGGGATTTATACGTGGACTGGTTCAATGGCATAGGCAATTAGAAATTTAAGTGAGGACTTTGGGGGATACAGTCGTCCTTGCTGAAAACATAATATTTGGGGATTTGGGAATCATACTGTCTTAAAAACATGACTTGGAACTACATGGGAGTATTTTGGGTTATCAAAATGACTAGAAAGATTGCTACTGGCATTTAAAATCAAGGGTAGGGAAAGAAGTTTGCTAGACTCTTCCATAAACCAAAAGATGAGGAACTGACTATTTCCCATAGAATGGGAGAAAATACTTAAAAATCATATCTATAATAAAAATACAAATAACACAATTGAAATGGGGCAAAGGACCTGAATAGGCACGTCTTCAAAGAAGATAAGCAAACAATCAACAAGCACATGAAAAGAGGCTCATCGTCATCAGCCCTCAAGTAGCAAATCAAAATCAAAATAGGAAACTTCACCCCAGTAGGGCACCTAGAATCAAAAAGATCACAATAAATGTTGGTGAAGATATGGGGAAATCAGAGCTCTTGTTTATTGCTGGTAGAGATGTAAAATTGTGGAGTTACTTTGGAAGACAGTCTGGGAATTCCTCAAAAAGTGAAACATAGAGTTACGATTTGACTCAGTAATTCTACTCTTAGATATATAGGCAAGAGAATTAAAAACTTAGGTTCACATAAAAGCTAATACACAGATGTTCATGGCAACATGACCTGCAATATCTAAAAGGTGGAAACAAACCAAATGCCCATCAGTTGATGGATGGGTAGATATAATGTGGCATATCCATATAATAGGATATTATTTGGTTATGAAAAGGAATGAAGTACAATACATGCTTCAGTGTGGATGAAACTTGAAAACATTATGCTGACGGAAAGAAGTCCGTCACAAAAGACCACATGCTATGTGATCCTATTTATATAAAATATCCAGAATAAGCAAATCTATAGAGACAGAAAGTGGATCAGTGGTTGCTTAGGGCTGAGAAGGATTGGGGCTTAGGGTGGGATTGGAATGGTAATAGCTAAAGGGTTTGGAGTTTGTTTCTGCAATGATGAAAATGTTCTAAAATTGATCACGGTGATGGGTACATGGCTCTGTGAAAAGACTAAAGGCCACTGAATTCTAATCTTTAAATAAATGAATTATATACTATACAAATTATATGTCAATAAAGCTGCTACGAAACAAACAAAGTCTCCCGAAGTGATTCGGAACCTCTAACCTATCAATTGTAACCTACTCTTGGAGGACAGAGTGTAGGGCAGAGTGGGCTGTGGGCAGGGACAAACTTACTTCATAAGCGTCTCTGAGCTACACCCTTGAGAAACCAGGTCCATTTGGGCACGGATTATCCTTGATTGAATTACACAGTGGAGATAGAAGCTACGGTCCCCCCTGCCTTGCAGAAACATGGTAGCTTTGAAAGGTTGTTGGAGCAGGAGAAGAAGTGTCACCTCGGATTTGGGGAGAAAACAGAGCCAAGCAGTAGTGGTTTCCTCACACCCTGGTGACTATACTGAATCACAAAAGGAGGATGGATTGAGATAGGAACAGCCTGGACTATTTGCTAATAATCCACGATAGGCCATAATTCACATGTCAGTTGAGATCGTGGCATGCCATTTCTACATATGGGCAATGTCACTCAGAGAAGTGCACAGGGAGAAGAAAAGGACACCATGGACCAACCTGTTTGTTTAATTGAATTTAATAATGTCAACATGGTGCTAAATCAATGGACAAGTCCATCTGTTCAGTAAAAAGATAACCAGTCACAGAATTTTAAAGATGGATTATTCTTTGAGGAAGGTTGACTCCAACATATTTTCTGGACAACAAAAGGTCAGCCGACCACACCAACATTTAAAAATCTACTTCAGGGACTCCTTCCATTTTGAAGTGGTGACAGAAACATTACCTGGACACAAGCTCTATTGTCCCTGCCCTTATATAGGAAACATAGTGTCTGTCGTATGCACTATGGGTTTTGACTTCTCAACATGGGGCATCTGTATGCATTCTTCTTGGTACCTCGGAGCAAGGGTCCTGCACGTACTAGAAAATTCTTAATGCAAGGACCAGGAGAATACGCGGTCATGGTTGTACTTTGCATGGATAATGAAGGTTGAGGGAATTGGCGAGGTCCAGAGCAGCTGGAAGAGGTGTCACAGAAGTGACGTGAACTGAGCTGTGCCTTGAAGAAAGACTGCTTTCCTCAGGTGGAGAGGAGAGAGAAGGTACTGTAGTGGAGAAGGCAGCACGCACAAAGACACAGGTCGGGGATCAGCAGGGAAGCGGGTGGGGTGACACAGAGAAAGTAGCCTGACCGGGACAGAGTGCCTGCTGGGAAACAGGAAGAAACAGCTGCGGGGATATGGTGCCTTAGAAACTAGAGTGAAGAATTTTGACTTCATGCGATGCAACAGGAAATCATGTTCTTGAGCTGGGCGTTCATCTGGTGGAAACAGCATTCCTGAAGAAGTTGTCTGTTTGGTTAGTGTACTTCTTAGAGACAAACAACTGGTCGGAGCCTTGGTCTCCAACAGCTGCCTTACAATCAGTCACCAAAATGATCGTAATTGAATGTATTTCACTTAAACCGTATACAAAAAATTTGATTTCATTCTGCTCCTCGTGTGCTGAAGAAACAAAATCTCCAGACTTTATATAAAGTTTCAGAAGTGGATCCCCATTTTTACATATGGCAAACCGAGGCAATGGTTTCAGAATGTAATGTAACAATGTAACCTGGTATTCTTAAGAAGTGATGTAAGATCATCATTTTTACTTCAGTTTCTATCTTCTTCTTTCAATCATATTGCGATGAGCCTTGAAATGTACTTGGACTCTGGAGATATTTCTCTTTTACTTACCTTTTATTCATGGCCTAACTTTGCAAGGAAAATGCTCTCTTAATAATTGAAAAACTTCAGTATGCTGCCAGTTAACATTTTACCAACATCGCGTCTCCCCAGTGCATGCTTAGGAACAGAGCCATTTCATTGTCACAGCAGAACAATTGCCCTTTTCCAATGCAGCCTCAGAGGGGAGAGGTGTAAAAATAATTTTACAATCAATAGTTGTCAGACCTTACGTATGTAGGGTACATTCCTAAGACAAGTGTTAAGATACTTAAGCTCATTCCCAAGCCATTCTAAGGTTATCCCCAGCTATTAAAAAGAAACAAACGAGCCACAATATCAGAGCCAACTTTATAATTCCTTTAGAAAGAATAAGAAGCTGATGGCATCCCTAAGACGTTTGAATGTAAATTTGAGCATGAATATCCATACGATGTGCACAAACCTACGAGGCAGGTTCAAATGTTTTGATACTTCCCACAAATCACACTACACCCCTTTTTGGCACTGTTTATCTTCCGATCAATGCAGATGTAGACACATCCGTCAGAGACTTGGGAGAAAATTACATATCTAAAGTGACTGACATGGTTCCTTCTTTTTTTCCCCCTTATAAAAGGCTGATATCTGCGTTGCAAGAAACTCGGTCTCAAGAAAGTCATCTTCCCCTTTAAACGGCAGTAAAAGATCTGTCTTCAAGATGACAGCAAGCGGGAGTTGAACTGGAGTGACGGTAGTGCTACAGAAACGAGGGGCTGAAGTACTGCTTCTCAAACTTAGTTGCGTGCTAAAATTACCTGGAGAGTTTTCAAAGATAATAGTGCCTTGATCTCACCCCAGAGATTCTGATTTGATTAGTGTTGAGTGCAGCCTGGGTGTTGAGATTTCTGAAAGCTCCCTGGTGATTCTATTGTGCACTCAAGGTTGAGCCACTGGGGTAATGGCCATGGGTTTAAGTTGAGCACTAGGTGGAGGGTGTTGGGTGAGTCACACAGACTCTAGAAGCCTCATTCTTCCTGTCTGTGAAAATTAGATAAATACCAGTATCTTACAGGGCTATTGTAAGGATCAAATAAAGTAATGGATATGAAATTTCCTTGAAAACTATAAAGGGCCATACAAATGTGCGCCATTAGAGATATATTTAGACCCTCTTGCTCCAAGGAAATAATTTAACGATATGATTTGTACAAAAGGTCATGCTCCAATCACTTCTACAGGAAACAAATGTCCTGCCAATTTTTAAGATCATTTTCACCACTCTAATAGATTCTAAAACCCAGTGACCATTCTGTGTGATATGTAGATTTTATACAACAGAGGAATATTTCAATGCTGTTGCCAAAATGGATTCATGCATAATTTAGCAGTCCACCAAGTTTTTTTTTTTTTTTAAACCAAGTCCCCCAAATGGAAAACTGAGGTAGGTATATTGGCCGTAGGATTTTATCTCTGCATAAATTAGATGTAACCAAAAAAAAGGAAGTTACTGGCACAATAAAGAAGATGAAACCTATAAAGAATGTGCAGAAACCTGCAAAATACAGGGAAATTGCTCAAATAAAAGTTAAGGAAACTAAGGATACAGAGATGGTCAGTGAAATTGATGGCATAAAGGGGAATTGAGATTCTTATGTGGATAATGCCCGTAGGGTAATGGGAAATGAAATTTGAGGAAAATGAGTTAAAAACAAAACAAGAATTTCTGAAAAGGGGAGTGGAGAAAAGGACACAAAATAGAAGGGAACTTTGGGGCCAAGAGAGAGTTTATTCATAGGTACTGGAGCTACGAGAATATACTTGAACACTAGTAGGATTGATTCCTGGAGGTAGGAATGCTCCGAGGAGAGAGAGCTGATTGAAAGAAGGGCTAATTGCAGCAGTGAGGTCCTTCGGAAGGGGTTATGAGAAGCTAGCTGAAAGGAGTAGTGTCCGGGTAAGAAAAGAGGTGGTACATTTCAGAATGGAAAGACTGTTTCAATATTATCAACACAGTGAGAAGTAAGATCGACAACTAGGAGTGTTGGGGGAGGGATTCTTGTGGACAGTGAAGGTATATAATATTGTCCTGGAAAGCATACTTAGAAAACAAGGTAGGATTGCTGATCTGTGTTCCATGTCCGTTTGTTGTTGGCAGTCGTGAATGCTGTATGAGGTCAGTCGGTACTTTGGTCTACACTTGGGAATAGGTGTGGGAAGGTGAGTGTTGAGGTTAAACAGCATGGTGGTTTTACCCGGGGAGGACAATGGACGAGGTTGTCATATTAGTTTAGTTTCATGAGACATTTAATGAACACTCACCAGGGAGTTGTGGGAAAGGCAGGATGCACAGAATGCCATGGTAGGATCTCCTCCTCAAGTGTCTCTTTCTTTTTTTTTTAATTTTTTTTATTTTTTTTCAACGTTTATTTATTTTTGGGACAGAGAGAGACAGAGCATGAACGGGGGAGGGGCAGAGAGAGAGGGAGACACAGAATCGGAAACAGGCTCCAGGCTCTGAGCCATCAGCCCAGAGCCCGACGCGGGGCTCGAACTCACGGACCGCGAGATCGTGACCTGGCTGAAGTCGGACGCGTAACCGACTGCGCCACCCAGGCGCCCCAAGTGTCTCTTTCTTAAATCGGTGCAAGATTTGCCCAGCCAAGAGGCAGATTTGGGATGGGGCCAACTGGGAAGATTCAGAAAGGCAGTGCGCTCTCTGTGGGGCTCAAAATCATTGAAATACATCAGAAATGCAGGGCCAGCTAACTCACTTTTCCACATCTTCTCCTTACACAGCTGGCATGGTGTGTTGAATGGGACCCACCAAGACATGTCCACTGGGAACCTGTCGATGTGATCTTGTTTGGAAAAAGGGTATTTACAGATGTAATTAAGGATCTCTTGACGACGACAACATGGCTAAAAGTGGACCATAAATTCACTGACAGGTGCCTTTATAAAACAAGAGTAAGGAAGGAAGAGCACACGACGAAGGCCATGTGAAGACAGAGCAGAGATTGGAGGGTTGGGACCATAAGGCAAACAATGCCTGGAGCCACTGGAACTGAAAGAAGCGAGGAAGGATTCTTCCCCAGAGCCTTCAGAGGGAGCACGCCCCCGCGGACACGTTGATTTTTGGACTTCTGGCCTCCAGAACTGTGAGAGAATAAATTTTGGTTGTTTTAAGCCACCGAGTTTGTGGTAGTTTGTTATGGCAGCCCGAGAAACTAACAGAACTGGCGAAATGTAAATAGTTCCCGTTCCCAGTAAAATAAACAGTGCCTTCAAGTAAATAGTACAAATAATAAAAATAATAAATCTTGCCAGTGCTGACCTGGGTCTATTGAGTATATTTGTGACACGCCTGTGGCAACTTAGAGGGCGTGACATTGGGCCAGACACTAATCCTTGCCCAGTGGGTTGCCAGTTGCCTGAAGACCTCAACAGAGCCATCCAAAATCCTGAAATGGAATCATGCATGGCCTGGAGCCATTTTCCAAAAAGAAGTGACTCATTCTCATCTAAAATTAAAAAGCACTAATATCCCATCTGAGGACGCTTCTTCCGAAAACCGAGAAAGAAAACTCAAGAGAGAAAAATGACCAAAGAGAAAAGAATGTTTTGTTGTTCTCTTTCCCCCCTCAGTGGAGGTCAATTAGTGATTTTGTGCCTGTTTCTCCGGCTTTGGGTCAATGTTCCTTGTATGGGATCTGACTCCTGTCTCGGTTCTGAGTAGAAATTAGGATAACATTTGATTTTCTGCTGTTTCAGATAATTAACATCAAGACACAATAACTGAAATTGATTACATTAGAGTAGTGTTGTTGTTGTTGTTGTTGTTGTTGTTGTTTCTACTTAAATGGCAGGTCATATGGTCAACTGGCATTTCTCTGCTGCTGACCTTAATGGCAAGGATTCTGCTTGGTGCCTGGGATTGAGCAAACTGATCATATCGTGTCATGAGAGCATGAGTCCCAGTTAATGATGACTTTCTGTCTGTGGCTGGCAATAGGTAGAGAAGAAACACGACCCAGTAAATGGTTGGGTGCTTGTGGGGGACGGGAGGGATATCAAAATATCGGTTTTTCTGTTGCCAATCCTTGACTGAAAGATATGGCTTGAACCTGAGAGAAAATGGGGCATTTTACTCCTGCCTCTGAATTTGATGTAATTGGTCCCCACTGCAGAACAGAGGGCTGAGTTGAATTATCTGCCCAGAGGCTGGCACAGAAGAATCACACTTCTGGCTGGAACAGTCTATATAGTGAAAACCATGCCTGCACACCCCAGGAGGTCTATGGGTATGGAGGACTAATCACCGAACATGAGAAAACCAGAGAAAGGGAGCTTGCATTGTTTTTCTCAACAGGGTAGCAGAGAACGCTCCTGAGACTCATGCCTGTCCCCACCCCACCTACAATCCCGCTCATTGAACTGGTGATGGGGGAGGTAAAGGTGGGGGGAAAAGTTATGTTATTTTCAAGTTTCCAGTAATGGCTGCTTCCCTGAATTGATACATTATAGGAATTGCTAATGGGAATTCTGTTTATAAATTTATCTTGTAGTTAATAAAGTTAAAATTACTCAACTGCACTTACAATCATCAATGTCAAATAAGCACCTGAATTCTCTGTGGGAATTTGTTGGATGTTTTCTGCTATAAAAGTGAACCATGTCAGAAAAACAAACCAAAACAAAACGAAAGAAAACATTTTTCTTCCCAGCACGAAAGGGAAAACAAAACGAACAAAACAAAAACCTCAAACAAAACCAATAGAATGGATTTATTATATCCTCAGTTGAGTGACTGATGCTATCTAGTTATGTGACACACTGTAAAATGATAAGCAATTTCAAATAAGTTACAGCGTTAAATCCAGTGCCAGTCATAAATCCCTTAGTTGGAACTCAGTGAAACACACATACACTTCCATTAATCATTTCAATCAGCGTGTGGACACTGCAGCTCCTGGCCTGGCCTTGCCTGTTGTCATGTGAGTCTGGGCCACGTCAGGGTCTGCAACCCAAGGAAATAGACTGGAAAAGGTAAGTGACAACGGCGACTCAGTGTGTATTATTCCGTGATACTAGGTAGTTCCTGTATGCCACCTCCCCAGTTCCTTCTGCACTTTAGGGGATCGAAACGGTGATGAAGAGGTTCATTATCAGTGGGCACATGAGGTAACTTTTCCCCACCTCACTTGCTGGGGAAGGAGACTTCCCCGGCATTTATTACTTTCTTTTGAGAGGTATTCATGTCTAGATATATTATTAAGACGTGTCGATATCAAAGGACCAGGTTTCTATAAACTTTGAGGTAGTAATGTACTGAATTTCATAAGCTCATACCCTTGACACTTGAAAACATTAAACCTCTGTACACGTTAAGACGAGACCACACACAGCAGATCCGCAAGAACAAACGGAAATCAGAGGTGGGAGGGAATCGCTTTGGTCGTGTTGCCAGGAAACTGACGGCTCTACGTCGTGTTCTTTAGATTCCTATTAGCCCTTAGGTAGCACACTTTACCTACTTTCCTAGTTCCTTCAAGAGAGCACAGACGGACCTGTTCTCCACTACCCTCACTAAAAAGGTGACATCCCTTGCTATGAGGACCCTCGCTTACTGCTTATGGACACCAGCCTTAAGTGCCTGACATTCACTAATGTATTTAAGCCCCACCATAAAGCATATAGTTTCAGTTTTTATGTCATCTTGTGGATGATAAAATGGTTGCCACTCAGATAGTCTGACTCAACCCACACTCTTCTCTTTTTTTTTTTTTTTAATTTAAATTTTAGGTAGTTTAACATACAGTGCAGTACTGTTTTCAGGAGTAGAATTCAGTGATTCATCGCAGCCATACAACACCCACTGCTCATCACTCTTAATCGATATGCCACTCTTCTACTCTCTCTTACCTTTTCAATGGCCATTTTGTTCGTGAGGATTCCTGAACTGTGTCTTCCCTGAGTCTTCCTCCTGTAAAGGTTTCTGATAATTCGCAAAGAGATTAAATGACTTGCTAAAATGTGTACAGTGAGCAAGTGGTGGAACTGCACTTAAATCCAGGCCTTCTGATTCTAAATCCTATTATCTCCAATGACATCACACTACTGGATATAGCTGAAGTTTTCAATTTAGGAAGAACTGGCTCTGAAACAAAATAGCTGGCACTATTTCGCTCCTTTCAGAAATAAATTCCAGATGGATTCAAGAATTAAATCTTGCAAATGAAACCATAAAAGTCCTGGAAGAAAATTTTGGTGAATATTTATGTAATCTTGGGGTGGCAAAGGCCATTCTAAAAATGGCCTTAAAGGAGGAAAGATGGATACAGTAGATTGCACAAAAAAAAAAAAAAAAAAAAAAAAAGTCCGCATGTGAAAACTCTACAAATCAAAAAGAAAAGGCAAACAACTCAGTTTGGGGAAAGCAGTTCTCTCTTTTAGTGATAATTATTTTATTCATTCCAAGCATATTGACACTGGGGTCAAATGGAGATTAGCAACAGATAATGCCCTGTCTTCAGGAAGTTTATAATTGAGAGAAGGGGTCAGATACTGATTGATGAATGTGCAATCACATGAAACAAAAGGAACATGGTGCTATGATGCCAGGTAGCAGACGAGCCTAATGAAATGATGTCCGCACGATGACAGGAAAGACTTCCTGCAGAGGAATGTTTGAGTGGAGATCGGAAGAGGAGTCTACATCGAAGGGAAGGCAGCAAGGGGGAACGTTCCAGATAGAACAGCATACCCTTATGGGGAAGAGAGCATGGCCCATTTGAAGACAAAGAGAAGGCCAGTATGACCCAAAGCCAGAGAGTAAGAATGCATATGGGAGGAAGTGGAGAGATAGATGCCAATCACCAGTAAAAGGACTAGAGAAGATGAGCAGGTTTACACAGGATGGAAGATCAAAAAGTCAAATTTGGACATGTTTGAGATATTCTAGAATGGTCCAAATAAGTGGTTGGATATAAGGATCCAATGTATGGAGGATAAGACTGATCAAAAGATATAAATTGAAAGTCATTTAATAGATGATAGATAGATAGATGGATAGATAGATAGATGATATAGATATAGATGATATAGATATAGATATAGATATAGATATAGATATAGATATAGATATATAACAATGGCTTCATTAAGCCATGGTCACGAATGCAAACATGCAGGGAGGGAGGACAGAGTAAAAAGAGAAGGGTCCTAGGGCTGAATCTTGAGGAATACCAATATTTGATGATCAAGGAGGGGATGAGCCTACAAATGTAACTGAGAAGATTGCGCCAGTAGGAAAGCCCAGGAGAGTGTGATGTCATGAAAGCAAGGAAAGCCAGAGTTTCAAAAAGGAGAGCCAAAAACAGTGCCAAATGCTGTTTAAAGATCAAATACAATGAAATGAAATAAGCTGGAAAGTACCCACCGCATTTAGGAGCCTACAAGTCACCAAGAACTTTAATAAATGTTTTCCTGGTAGATAACAGGAACAGAAACCATACTGGAGTTGGTTGAAGGGTGAGTGTGTAGGGAGGGAGGAAATTGCAGTAGCTAATAAAGAATATGTTTAACAAATTTGTGAACAGAAGTGAATGAGTGATAGCAGAGAGAGATGTGGGATTTAGGAAAGGATTTTTTTGTGATTTATTAATTTACTTTAGATAAGAGAGACTTATGAATATAGCTGTATGAATCCGAGTTTACAAATTTAGTGTGTGCAGCATGGACAACTTTTCTGAATTTTTCTGAAACTGGACATAAGATATAATGTCTTATGTCACCAGATTGGTAGAAATTTAAACTCCATTAATTCATAACGTTATTCTTTCCTCAGTATAGTATCTAAGTTCAGGGTAAGTCCACCCAGGTGTCAGCTGTGCTCCCATGATCTTTCACCAGGAATGCCCCATCTGCCTGTGACACACTCCACAGACTCTACTCGTCTGGATCTGGCTGTTTCCTGGGATCTCCCAAGAGCACAGGACTCCTTGCTCTGGAACCCAAGGAACTCTCCCTCTTATGCTCTCCCTTCACTGTCTTCCCTTATGTAGAAGCATCTTTTTCCTAGTCTGAGTGGTGGGGGCAGGAGCGGAAACCTTACTCCCTCCCCTGGTTCTCTAATACTCCTTTTGGTTCCACTGTGATCTGGTGGAACCCAAATGAAGAAGACTTAGTGGCATTCTGTTTTCTATCCTGCTTATGCCTTCACTGCAACTAAAATTTATCCGGGTGGTAGTTTTGTTCTCTGCCTTCCAACTAGTCTTACCAAATAGAGAACAAATAGTATACTGTATACTATCTTGTATATTGTTATATCTCCAATGCTTATAATAGTGTCTGGGAACAATAAGCTTTCAATGACTGTCTGCTTATACACAAGAAGAAGAAGAAGAAGAAGAAGAAGAAGAAGAAGAAGAAAAGAAGAAGAAGAAGAAGAAGAAGAAGAAGAAGAAGAAAGAAGGAGGAGGAGATGAAGAAGAGGAAGAAGAAAAAGGAGGAGGAGGGGGGAGGGGAGGAGGGGGGCAAGAGGAGAGGAAGGAGAAGAAGGGTGGAAGGAGGGAAGGAAAGATGAAAATATATGAGGAAGGAAGGAAAAAAGGAAGACAAAGATGGGGGGGAGGGAAAGAGACAGAATGGGTTGATGGGTAATAACAGTGTATACTTCACTTCGCATTCCTCACTGTCAAATGTAAGCTGGGAGCTAGCCTCTTACTAGAATCTCCACTCTGTGATCCTTGATTGACAGATGCATTACCTAGAGACGTAAGCTTTACATTTTCCCCACCTACTGCCCCAGGAGACCCAGAAGATCCTTTCCATATAGTCTCTGGCTGGGCTTTTCCCTCCTCATATGGTGACCCTCACATGAATTGGCCCTCCTTTCAATCCAGCTTCTTATTTCTTGCAGAATTCTGTTAATAGTTCTGGCGCTTCACTTGAATGCGACACTTCTGTAGTTTCTAATGGCAATGTAAATTTTTACCTGTGCTGCATTCTTAGGTCATCCCCGTCGGGAATCTAGAGGAAGGAGTAAGTAAATAAGTAATTTTCATCTTGAATCAGAGCCCGTGTATGTTTTAGCAAACATTCATTCGGCAGCAGCCCTGGAAAGAGAAGCTACTGACTGTCCAGTATAGTCAGTGGACTCTTTGAGAAGGTTGGGGTCCTTTTGCTGTAACTGCCAGTAATTTCATTAGAGCCAGAGCCAACTTGGCCAAGAGAAAAGACTGCAGTGTTTCCACTCATGGATGTCTAGGTCTTTTTTCCTTCTCTGCCAGAAAGTGCCCTGAGGCCAAAGGGAAGGGAAAAAGAGACCACTTGTCAGCAGGGAGAGGGTTTCCCTTGCTCTAACCATGCCCAGGACAACTTGGCCATCAGGAGTGCCTGAGCAGAGAAACGTGTTCTTGCACATGAAGGACGTGTGGCTTGGGGGCCTCTCTAGGTCATCGCTGCTGTCGCTGTCCCACTCCTCTAAGAGAAAAAGGTTTTACAGAATTGGGTGGAGGAGTGCTTGGAATCTTTTCTCATTCTTTTCCTGCTTCAATCTCGCTTAACATCAGGCACTCTCTCTAACCTTTTATGGAAGTAAAACACAGCGGAAACAGTGGTCCTCAGGAGGGCGGCTCCCCGACACCGTGCCCCCAGGAGACACTGGCAATGTCTGGAGACATTTTTGATTATCATGACTGTGGGGGGAATGTTGCTCCTGGCATCGGTGGATAGAGGCCAAGGATGCTGCTAAACATTCTACAAAGCACAGGACAGCATCCACAAGAAATTATCGGTCCAAATGTCAACAGCGCTGAGGTTGAGAAATCTGGATGTCGATGTAAGTATTCCTTCAAACAATCTCTCAGTGCAAAACCAAAACAAAACAGAAAGGCATGGTGTTGAGCTGGCTTTTGGGGTTTTTTTCGGGGCAATGTAGAGAAGGAGAGCTGCGATCTTATTTTTCATCTATTTTACATACAATTCACAATTCTCATATATTTCACAAATGAAGGGGGGATTTATAGCCATGGGGTGTGGAGGCCAGCTTTCACCATGACATGTGGTCAGACTCTTTTTTCCATAATCTCCGCTTCAAAACCAAATTCAAACCTTCCTTGAGCATCCTTGGTGAAAAGACATCCACAGGAATGTATTGTTTGGGTACTTCCTTTTTTTAACCTTAAAACCTTAAATATTTTCCTACCACTTTTTGACTTTATAGCTGATTTTCATGGGCGGCTTATACCTGTTCTTTCTTTATTTTTTAAAATTTTTAAAAATTTATTTTTGATAGAGAGAGACAGAGCACAAGTGGAGGAGGGGCAGAGAGAGAAGGAGACACAATCTGAAGCAGGCTCCAGGCTCCGAGCTGTCAGCACAGTGCCGGAAGCGGGGCTCAAACTCACAAACTGCGAGATCATGACCTGAGCCGAAGACAGACGCTCAACCGACTGAACCATCCAAGGGCCCCAACCTGTTTCTTCTTCTAAAGCTTTTGTGAAGCTTTGTCCAAAAATAAAAATATATTGATTTAATGTAAGAGTGTTTTTTACTATCATCTCTAAATTATGCAATGTGTGCACTTTTAATTTTCATAGTGGACTGATTTTACTTGTTTCTGAGAATAAGTTTATATTGCTTGACTTAATTTCACAAAAATGCTTATAAAAATTTCCTGTTCTTTTGTAAAGTTCGCTTGGAAACATGAGCACGTCCATGCTTTATACACAGTCACAACGTCTTCATTAAGAGCACCCAGATGGCTAGGAAGTTACTCAAATTGGGATTTCAAAAAGAACAGTGAATAAATGTTTAACTTCTTTAGAACTGATACCTCAAAGGCAATTTTTAGGACATCTGATCTTTTATATGCTAAATGTGGCTTATCACTAGGAATTGCATTTGGTTGTAACTGACAGGAATGAATACTGGCTTGAAGAGGACAGAATTTTATTTTTTCACTCTTAAAATAGGTCTGGAGACAGGCAGTCTGAGACTGATACAGTATGGTTGGCTCCATACTGTCATCTCCGACTGAAGCTCCTCATTCTGAGTTCCTTTATCCTCAAAGCATGGCTTCTATCCTCAATGTCCCCCAGAGTTCAAGTTGAGGGCTGGAATCCCAACCATCACCTGCACATTCCAGGCCACAGCTGAGAAGGGCGGACAAAAGGGTACCTTACCTTTCAAGAAGTCTTCCCAGAAATCTCATGTAATACCTCTTTTGTCGTCTCATTGGCCAGAGTTTCTTCTCTATGAGGGAGATTGGGAAATGTAGTCTTTTGAGCTGGGTACTTAACCATCACAAATAAGATTAGAACTCTGTTACTAATGAGAAAAGGCTTTTATAAGTTAAACAATTTTTTTTAAACTCTTGTTTGGGAGTTCACTCATTTTCATTGATTTCCTCTGACACTCCTTTCCCACCCCTCACCCCTCCCATGGTTTTGGATTTCCATAGAATCCTGAGGATTCCATAGGTTTGAAAATTATTAGCTAAGATCATTTCTAAGGTACATGCAAATTTTAAAATTCCGATTCTTTAATTTTGTTTATTTCTAAGATAGCTGATGTCTAAAGGATCACATTTCTCTATTGATGTGCTTTTGAAAATTGTGGTTGCCAAATATAAGTGTAAAGGATCAATCTTTTAATTAATTTTCCTCTAGCCAAGCATTCCATATTCATGAAACATTAGCTCCTCTTTCCCTCTAGTCTCTACCAAGTTCTGAAAATGGATAAAGATGAATTAGATTTTGCCCCAATACACTGTTGAAGAAATCTTTCTTTCTTTCTTTCTTTCTTTCTTTCTTTCTTTCTTTCTTTCTTTCTTTCTTTCTTTCTTTCCTGTTTCCTCTTAGCATGTGTAAACAAATTGGTGGAGAGAGAGTGGCTGGAGTGGCTGGAGAAAAAGTTATTTGCCCTGAAATTAGCTAGGTTGCATTTGATCGAATCCTGTGTTTTCTGGATTATTTGTAAGGTACATTTTGTTCCCCCTATAGCTCCAAAAGAATTTTGATTCTGAATCAGAATTAGTAAATTCTGATCACTAACATACGAAGGTATAGGAAGGACATGAGTATTGAGAACACACTCCCTTATAGGCCAGTATTGTTTCTGCCATTTAATAGTTGTAAGATCATAAACAAATGAATTATCCTTAAGGTTTCTTCATTGATAAAATTAACGATAATACCTATCTTGTTGATTTTTAGAGTTAAATGAAATAATGCCTTCTTGGTGCTTTATAAATGTTAGTTTCCTTTTAGAGAGTAAAAGTTACTTACATGACTAAGTAAGACTTAGGCTCCTTCTTTGGATGTGAAGAACCAGGGCGGGATGGGTGTATAGAAGAAATCAGAACTATTGAGATGGCTTGGTCTGGGAATTCACGTCAAGGAATCAAGGAGGCAACCACTGTAGGACACAGGTTTGCATATTTAGTTTCACTCTCACATATAGCACTAGTCTTGTGCACGCACACGCACACATACTAAGTAAATATGAAACATGAAGCATCACAGACACGTGACAGAAGACGAGAATCTATATTTTCTAGAATAATACTCTGGTCATGGTTCTAACATTTCTTGGCTTCAAAAAGTGGCATTTGTCTGATCTAGGTTTATCCTTGGCTCTTTCATGAACACAGCCGTCCCGGCCAAAGGCTAAATTATGAATCTTCAAGTCTGACTTTGGCAAGCACCTTCCTTTCAGCACCTTCCTGACTGCCAGAATGGGGTGGGGGAAAAGGATGAGGAGGTATTGACCAAAAAAAATAGAAAAGCCTGCACTTGGACATCACTACCAGCTTCAAGGATATGAGGGGAGGCTTCTGAACACATCAACCTGGGATACAGAGTTCCTATTTTGAGGAGCACTGCCTTAAGAGAAAGCTTCTAAACATGTTCACTTTCCTGATGAGATGATAGCTGATCAAAATACCTCCTCCAGACCCAGCGTAGAGGGAGATCTATTACTACTCCTGTAAAAATAATAAACTTTTGTTATGAACACATCTGTTATGAACATATACTTTCTGCAGCAGCTTTTTATTTTTTATCTCTCTTCATGCATCCCCTTCCTTCACTTACCGACCTTTCTATTTTCAACCCATTTCATAAGTCCTGTCTGCGTAACACCTGCAATCTCCATCTCCAGCTTTGCCGACTATGAGCATTTAATCCCCTGAAAAGCTCAGCTGGCCCCAGGGTCTGCACCAGTCTGAGAGACCCGAAGTGGTTTTGCCCCCTTGTTCCTACTATTCGATGCCTGGGTTGATTTACTTACGTGCTTGGGTGCCTGCCTTGGTTTCCTGATTGGCAGTCCAGCTCCTCTTAAGTCTTTAGTAAGTTCAGTGAATTAAACTTCAGCAAGTTGTACTAGAGCCTTGCTTGTCACTGCTGACCAAGACTAGATGTCTTTCACCAGGGACTATCACATCCTTACCCCACACCAGGCTTTCTGGCTGAAGTTTACCCCAAATACTTCCTCTCACCAGAGGCTTTGAATTTCTATTGTCTGAACTGTCACTTGGACCACGTTGTCTTCCCTATTAGTGTTGCTCGAATCTGAAACAGGTCTGCTGAGCCTCTTTGGATGGTTGGTCATGCCCTTTGGGGACCAATTTCACAGAGGAGTTAGACTTTCTAACATCAGCCAAACCTGTCTGTGTGGCCAAGGCCAGCATATCCTGGTCATACCCCATGACCTTGAAGAACAATGCTCATTATAGAATGGTTGCATTTGAACAGTACAATTGTGTGATGAAAGATTAGCGTGGACATTAGACTCCAAAAGAATACCAGATGAAGCTTATTTTGAATGCTCCCTTCATAGCTATGTTAAATTTTAATATATTTTTAGGTTGGCTTCTGGGCTCTGTTTTTTATTCTCTTGGGCTTTTAGTCTATTGGTGTATCTTTACCATGCTATTATAATTATTACAACCTTAAAAACATGTTTTAGTGTATTGCAGAAAACCTTTCTACTATTACTTTATGCCAAAAACTTTTTGGTTATGTTGATTTACTTGAGCTTAATTATTTTGGAACATGCTTTCCTTTTTTGGTCATTTTCGTATTTTGGCATTTTCTTCTGAATACTAAGAAAATTTCTCAAACTTTTATCATGTATTCGATCTGAGGCAATGTTGATTCTGTTATTCTCTATATCTAAAGTCGTTTTAAAAGTCATAAATCAGGAGATCCAAGATGGAATGAAGAATGTGACAAAATCAAATTGTAATATACATACATACATACATACATACATACACACATACACACACACACACACACACACACACACACAGATTGTACCACAAATATATAAAATAACCTCAGTGAAGGTGATGGAAGCAAAAGTCACTAAACGAAGTGCCTCCTATGTTCCTGTGGAAATAATCAGAGTCTATAAGACGAAAAGGAACTGTACACAAGTACCGTATTCTAACCGATATACTTGTTCCCCTTTGGGTATGAGTTAACACTTCTAATACCACTATACGTGTATACTGGTATCGAACAATTATGTGAATGGATGGCATATGGTGGAAGCCAAATTTGCTTGATGGATATTATAGATACACAGAAAAAGGATGCTAGAATGATCTATGTGGTAATGGACTAGATTAGGGGCATCAATATAAACTCGTGTTTGGCTTAAAACAGATACATAAAGCATGTGGAAATATACATGTGGAACAGATACATGTGGAAATATTTATAGATATGTGTATATATTTGGATCAGTATACACATGTATATCATTGCTCTGTCAGCTAAGAAGGCCTAGAAGAAATGACGCCCCAATGGCAATAAACATTCCTAGGGCCCAGATCTTGGTTTCTAATACATTTCTCATAAAAGAAACCAGGGCTTCCAGAAGAAATACTTAGTTCTTGGACTGGAGAAGGAAACATATGAGATGACTCTGGAACAACTTGTAGTGTCAGAAAGTAAGGAAATGATAGAGGCTGCAATGATGGAAGTATGTAAAAGGGACACAGGAGTCAACTTAAAGAGGTTCCGATGGCCAAAGCCAGAATATTTGAGCAACAAAATAAAAAATAAGTAAAGTAGTATTGATTATAATCCAAGTATAAAGGAACTATCTATGACACCACAATGATTTAAATAGATGATTGAATAAATAAACAAATAAATAAATATGGAAGACCAAACAAATTACTCATGCAGAAAAATTCCAAATAATTTACGTAGAAACTCTGTCTTCAAGGAGATGGAACAGAAATCCCCATTTCTTGAGTGTGGACTGCACGTTGTGACTTCCTTCCAAAGAGTGTAGTATGGATGGGGGGAAAAAGAACTTCCCAGTGGAAAAGTCTGTATGGACAACTTCAGCCAGGTGAACAAAGTCAGTATCAGCAGTCATAAATCATGTTAGTTTGTTTTCATGATGTGATAGTTTGAAAGTGGCACTTTATCTCTGTGATCTTCCTCTCCAAAACAAATAACCCTAGTCTAATCAGTAGGGAAAAAAATCAGCTAAATTCCAGTTGAGGTACATTCTATAAAATGCCTGACCAGTAGTTCTCAAAACTGTCAAAGTCATCAAAAAGAAGAAAGTCTTGGGGCGCCTGGGTGGCTCAGCCGGTTAAGCGGCCAACTTCAGGTCAGGTCACGATCTCACGGTCCGTGAGTTCAAGCCCCGCGTCGGGCTCTGTGCTGACAGCTCGGAGCCTGGAGCCTGTTTCAGATTCTGTGTCTCCCTCTCTCTGACCCTCCCCCGTTCATGCTCTGTCTCTCTCTGTCTCAAAAATAAATAAACGTTAAAAAAAAAAATTTTAATAAATAAATAAATAAATAAGAAGAAAGTCTTAGAAGCTGTCATAGGCAAAAGGAGCCCAAGGACACATGAACTAAAATTATTATAGTATCCTGAGTGGGATCCTAGAACATAAATTGGTCCAAGGAATTGGTAAACCTAAGGAAATTCAAATAAATTATGGATGTGAGTTAAAAATGTTATATCAGTACTGTTACATCAATTATGACAAATGCACCATATAATGCTAAGTGTTAATAATGGGAAAAACTCAGTGTGGGGTATATGGGAATTCCTTGTACTATCTTTGCAATTTTTCTGTAACCCAATATTGTTTTTAAAAACAGTGTTTATTTTTATAAAGTTACCATGGCATTTTTTTTCTCTGCATTTTTTAAAACGTTGTCAGTTCTCTTATCATCTCAGCTGCATCTTTCTCTATTTTTACATACAGTTTTGTTTTATTTGATTTCCTTGTGAAAGATACCAGATGATATTTAAAATTTCAACCCATTTCCTGTAAGTTTTAAAACTTCCATTTCTAACCAAAATGAAATAATAGGGACTAGATTTATTCTCCAACTTGAAACAAACAAAAGGCAAAAACAGACTTTACACGAGACAATATTTAAGACACTAGACATCAACAGTGAGGAACAAGGATCCCTAAGAGATGGAAAACAAATCAAATGAACACTATAATTGTCCAAGCTTACTGCCTTGAGAGAGCATTTAACTATCAGAACAAGAAAATGAAGCCAGGTGAAGCATGGTCGGCTCCTTGAATTGAGGGCACAGAGCTGAAAGTCCAGATAGAATAAGAGGGATGCCCGGGTGGTTCAGTTGGTTAAGCATGCAGCTGTTGATTCAGGCTCAGGTCAAGTCCTGCATGGGGATCCATGCTGAGAGTGTGGAGCCTGCTTGGGATTCTCTGTCTCTTCCTCTCTCTGTCCCTCCCCCCTCTGTCTGTCTCTCTCTCTCAAAATAAATGAATAAACTTAAAAACAAAACAGTAAAACAATGAGAGTTTGTAGGACTGAGTACTGGAGAATAGAAAACTGTACTGGCAGAGAACATTGGAGATCTCCACAGGTCCCTTGCACGGTCAGCAGAACATACAGCACCATGTGAAAAAGAAAATATTTGACCTTGGGGAAACAAAATTCAAAAGAATGAGAGGAAACAGTACCTGCTACTCATAATGGGCTTGAAGAAGTGCCTGTTTCCAACGTCTAGACTAGAAAACTTTATGATTAATGGAGAGTTGGATAGAGTGCTAAGAAGGTTCTTGACTAGTAGTAGGAAATAATTATAACTAGATGAGATTCTGCTCTGGTCCTGCCTAGAAAATCATATTAGCAAAATCAAAAGGATCAAATTATTTCTGAATTATTTATTTATTTTTTTATTTAAAAATTTTTTTTAACGTTTATTTATTTTTGAGACAGAGAGAGACAGAGCATGAACAGGGGAGGGGCAGAGAGAGAGGGAGACACAGAATCTGAAACAGGCTCCAGGCTCTGAGCTGTCAGCACAGAGCCCGACGCGGGGCTCGAACTCACGGACTGTGAGATCATGACCTGAGCTGAAGTCGGACGCTTAACCAACCAAGCCACCCAGGCGCCCCATTTCTGAATTATTTAATTGCATCCTAGAGCAAAGCTCAAGAATCTTCATAGGAATACAAAAATATCCAGTGTTCGATAATGCAAAATTCACAATATCTGGCATCCAAACAAAGGTTGCCAGATATACAAAAAGGCAAGGAAATATGACCCATGGTGAAAAGAAAAATAGTCAATTGAAACCAGTTGCACAGAGTTAGCCAAAAAAGACACTGAAACGGCAATAATTGAATTCTATATGTTCAACATATGAAACAGAGACATGGACATGATTTTTTTAATTGAAAGAGAAGCTCTAAAGATGAAAACTAAACTATGTAGGATGTTAAGCACATGGATGTGATTAATGGAAGACTAGACGCTGCAGAAGAAAAGATGATCGAATTTGAAGACAAGCAATAGAAACTCTTACTATTAAATGCACAAAGAAAACTTAAATGCGTGAGGTATCATTAAATAGCTGGTAGATGTAATTAAGCCTCTGAAGGCAAAGAGAGACGGGGAACAGAAAAAGTGAAAGAAATTGGGGCTGAATGTTTTCCAAATGTGATGAAAATGATAAGTTTTTAGCTTCAAGAATATGAAAAAATCCATGAAGAAAAACTATGTCGAAGCCTGTCATAATTAATTGCTCAATACCAATGATAGAGCGTACTTAAAAGCAGGCAGAGAAAACCGTATGTTATGTACAGAGGAACAAAGATGGTGGGTGCTTTTTTTTTTTAATTTTTTTTTTTCAACGTTTATTTATTTTTCGGACAGAGAGAGACAGAGCATGAACGGGGGAGGGGCAGAGAGAGAGGGAGACACAGAATCGGAAACAGGCTCCAGGCTCTGAGCCATCAGCCCAGAGCCTGACGCGGGGCTCGAATTCCCGGACCGCGAGATCGTGACCTGGCTGAAGTCGGACGCTTAACAGACTACGCCACCCAGGCGCCCCAGGTGGGTGCTTTCTTAAAAGCAGTTTAAGCAAGACACTGAAGCAGCATCTTGAAAATAGTGAAAGAGAAGGCTGTCAATCTAGAATTCTCTACCTAGGAAAAAACCATCTTTAAAAAATGAAGGAAAAATAAAGATTTTTCACATACAAGAGTGAGGAAAGAACTTACCATCAGCAGACCCACAATACAAGAAATGATAAAGAAATTCCATCAGGTGGAAAAAAAAAATTATACCAGATAAAAACCTACCTCTATGCAAAGGAATGAAGAGGAATGGAAATAAGGTTTTCCCTATTATACAAAAGGAGAGTGTTAATAAAACCTCTGCAAGTGAAAATGGCATAAAGTATCTCCTGGCTTTCCAAAAATTCACATTATGCTACTTCACTTTTAGGAACTCCCTGAGTACAGTGATGTTTGTTTTTGTTTTTGTTTTTGTTTTCGTTAAAGTGGAAACCCTTTTTGGATTTAATGTAGTTAGCCAAAACAGTAGGCCTTTCCTAAAAGCAAAGCGGTAGAAGGCAAACTTTTGGAAAGCGGGGATACACGTCCTAACCACGCAGGTGATTATATATTATTTTTTAAACTGTTTAAGCAAAACTATAATGTTGTATTCTGTGGTAAACAAGGTACGTCTTGATAAAATATATTACAAAAATAGCGCGAAGGCCAGGAGGGAGGAAATGGAAGTATACTATTGCAAAGTTATTTTACTCTATGTGAAGTGGAACAAAACTGCATGAAAGTAGCCTATAATAAGTTGAAAATGTATATTATAAAGCCTGAAGTAAACCCTAAAATAACAAAATAAACAAATACAGCTTAGAAACCAATAAAGGAGTTGAAATGGAATCCTAAAAGTAGTCAGTTAATCCAAAAGAAGGCAAAAAACAAAGACGGAAAAAGGAACAAAGAACAAATGGGAAGATAACAGACTTAAATGTAGCCTAACCAAGGGTTAAGTGTAAATGGTCCCAACACTCCAATTAAAGGACACTCTCAGGTTGGATTAAAATATACTGCTAATAAGAAGCAAACATTGAATATAAAAACACAAAGAGGTTGAAAATGAACAGATGGAAAAGATATACCATGGTAATAATAAGAAGAAAAAAGTTGAAGTGGCTTGGGTAGAATCACATGAAGCAGATTTCAAGGAAAACTTTATCGACTATAAAAAAGATCATTTCATATTGATAAAGGGTTCAATTTATTTTATGAAGAAGATATAATAATCCTAAACATTTGTGCACCTAATAATAATAGAGCTTCAAAATATAGGAAGCAAAATTTGATAGAAGTGCAAGGAACAATAGACAAATTCACAATTAGAGCTGGAGATTTCTATACCTTTTGCTCAATAGTGTAGGGAACAAGTACATAGAAAATCGGTAAGGATATAGAAGACTATCAACCAACTTAACCTAATTGACATTTACAGGATACACCACACAGCAACAGAAAACATATTAGCTTCAAGCGCATGTAGGTCCTTTATCAAGATAGAATATATTCACGGCCACACAACAAGACTCAATAAATTTAAAAGGATTAAAGCAGTAGAGGCATCAAAGATGGGGTGGAGTAGGAGGACCCTAGGCTTGTTTTGTCCCACGAACACCACGACATAACCATCAGATCACCCTAAATACCTCAGAAATGGTCCTGAAGACTGACAGAACAAATTCCACTGCTAAAGGGAGAAAAGAGGCCACACTGAAGAAGGTAGGAAGTGTGGAGACATGGTTTAGGAAGAAACAGATTGCAGGTGCTCCGGAGGAGAGGGAGCCATGGTCATGGAGAAGGGCAAGAGAGAGAGAGAGAGAGAGGAACACAGAGGAGAACACACAAGGAGAACATTTCCCTAAAGCCATTGGCTTGGAAAATGAGAAGGGCCGAATAAAGTGGTTCTTGCAATCAGCAGGGCTTAAAGCCTGGAAATAAATTTATTTATTTATTTATTTATTTATTTATTTATTTATTTATTTAAAGCATGTGCAAGTGGTGGCAAGGGGGAGAGGGAGAGAATCGTAAGCAGGCTCCACACTCAGTGCATACCATGTGAGGCTTGAGCCCACAACCCTGGGATCATGACCTGAGCCAAATCAAGAGTCAGAGGCTCAACTGACTGAGCCACCCAGGCGCCCCTATAATAGAAAGATATTTTTAACAATTTTGAATTCTTTGGAACATAAATAACACTTCTAAATAACTCAGCAATTGGGGGAAAATCAAAAGAAAAAATATATTTTTAACTGAAGAAATGAAAACACAGCATGTTGAAATATGTAGAATGTCACTGAAGTAGTGTTTAGGGTAGAATTTGTCGTATAAACAAACTATATTATGAAAAAGCAAAGTTGTCATGTCAGTGATCTCTGTTCCAAACTCAAGAAACTAAAAAAATGAGAACAAATAAAACCCAAAGTGAAAAGAAAAGGTAATAATAAAAATCAATACTTTAGAGTACAGATAAACATTATATAAAATCACTAAAACCAAAACCTGGGTCGTTAAAAAAAAAAGTAATACAATTAGTTTACCCTAGACTAGAAAAGAAGAACGTGAAAATTACCAATATTACAAATAAGGTAATATCACTACAAAATCCACAGATATTCAAGGATCATAATAGTATTATGAACGATCTTATGCCAATATGCCAATACTTGATCAATTTGTATCAATTGGATGTTTCGTTGAAAGACACAACCACAAAACCTCATTTAAAAAGAGACAGATAGAAGAGAACTTTTGGAATTGTGTCCTGAGGACCATCATGGACCCGCTCACCAGTAAAACCAAGCATAAGTGGGGAAAATTATAAAAGACATCCAACAACTTTAAGCCCCTGGAAATTGTCCTAAGGGAATATAGCAAGTGAAGAAATATGTACTCAAGAAAATCTACTGACTCTTGCTAAGAATAGCAGGAGTCTGTGGTGCTTGAGACATGACTGGCTCCTTCCTCTTGTCCACTGTACCTCAGTTTGATAAAGTTTCACTCTATGCAGTTGTGGTCAATATGATAGAACTCCTTTCCCAAAGATCAAGGGCTATGGTATCTCCCTGGAAGAAGCAGTTTGCCAACCTTTCTCATCTCTCCCATTCCATGTTACAGAGGCAAGATTCCAGATGTGTGAAGCCGAGAAGCTGGAGGCTGCCTTCCTTCACCCAGCCTCCACTCATAGGGTAGAGACTCTACTCCAGACATGGAAGGTTGAAACTGTTCCATGTATGCTTGAGAAGGGTGTGTATTCTGCTATTGTTGGATAGAATGTTCTGTATATGTCTGTTAGGTCCATTATTCACAGCCATTACTTCCTTATTGATTCTCTTTCTAGATGATTTTTCCATTGCTAAGAGTGAGGCATTGAAGTTTCCAACTATCATTGTATTACTGTTGATTTCTTCTTTTAGGTTCGTTAACTTATGCTTTACATATTCAGATGCTTCCAGATTGGCCGGGTAAATATTTTAAACTGCTGTATCTTTTTGATGTACTGACTCCTTTATCGTTATATAATGACCTTCTTTGTCTATTTTTACCATTTTTGTTTAAAGTCTATTTTCTCTGATATACGTATTGCTACCCCTGCTTTTTTGGGTTATCATTCACTTGCAATCTTTTTCCATCCCTTCACTCTCAGTCTATGTGTGTCTTTAAGGCTAAAGTTAGTCTCTTGTAGGCAGGATATTGTTGGCTCTTTTTATTTTATCCGTTTCAGCCATTTAATATCTTTTATTGGAGAATTTATTTCTTTTCTGTTTAAAGGAGTTATTGGTAGGTAAGAACTTACTATTACCATTTTGTTGATTGTTTTTTGGTCGTTTGGTAGATCTGTTGCTCCTTTGCTGTCTTTGTTTTTGTGTTTGCATGGCATTTGATATCAAATGCTTTGACTTCCTTATTGTGTTCTTTTGTGTAATTATATAGAATTTTCCCTTGTGGTTACCATGAGACTTACATAAAATATCTTACATTTATAACACCCCATTTTATTTTTTATTAAAATAATTTTTTAATGTTCATTTATTTTTGAGAGAGAGACAGACAGAGAGCGAGCAAGGTAAGGGCAGAGAGAGAGAGACACAGAATCCAAAGCAGGCTTCAGGCTCTGAGCTATCAGCACAGAGCCGACGCGAGGCTCGAACTCACAGATCGCAAGATCATGACCTGAGCCGAAGTCGGACGCTCAACAAACTGAACCACCCAGGTGCCCTTATAACACCCTATTTGAAACTGATAACAGCTTAACTTCAGTAGAATTTATCAACTTCACACTTTTCCTCCTCCTCCCCCTCATGTTTTAGGTTATTGCTGTTACAATTTACATGTTTTTTTTAATTGTGTAACTAATAACAGATTATTATAGTTATGGTTGTTTTTGCTATGTTCTTTTTTTTAACTTTAAAAATAGAGCTGTAAGTGAATGATGCACCACTAATACCATATTGCAGAATCTAACTGTGACTATGTGTTTACCATTACAAGTGAGATTTGCATTGCCTTTTAATGTTTTTATGATGTTAATTAGCATTTTATTTCTGCTCAAAGAACTCCCTTTAGCATTGTGTAGGGCCGGTCTGGTGGTAAGGAATGCTCTCAGCTTTTTTTTTTTTTGTCTGGGAAAGTCTTTATCCCCCTTTGTTTCTGAATCATAGCTTCATCCAGTATGGGATTCTTGGTTGGCCATTATTTTCTTTCAATATTTTGAATGTGTCATTTCATTCTCTCCTGGCTTGAAATGTTTCTGTTGAGAATTCTGTCAATGATCTTACAGGGGATCCATCTCCTGTTACTTCTCTCCTTTCTCTTGCTGCTCTTAAAATTCTTCCTATATCTTTGACTTTTGACAGTCTAATTATAATGTGTCTTGATGTAGCCCTATATAGGTTCAACCTATCTGGGGTCCTCTGAACCCCATGTATTTGTAGGTCTATTTCTCTCTCCAGGTTCAAGAAGTTTTTAGTCACTTTTGCCTTAAATACATTTTCTGTCCCTTTCTCTTACTCTGAAATTCCTATAATGAAAATATGGATTTTTTTCATCATGTCCCATAATTCCCATTGGCTTCTTCACCCTTCTTTATAGTTTTTCTCTTTTTGCTCTTCCGACTAGGTAATTTCCAATGTCCTATCCTCCAGATCACTGATTCTTATGTATGATCACGTCTCCTTTTCAAACTCTTTATTCAATTCTTCAGTTCAGGTATGGTATTTTTCAACTCTAGGATTTTTGTTTGTTTTTGATGGTAGCTATTTCCTGGTCAAACTTTTCGCTCATGCATTGTTTTTCTACCGTTGTTTAGCTACCTGTGTTTTCCTGTAGTTCACTACACTTCCTCAAGAGGATTATCCTGAATTCTTTGTCTGACAGATGCATTTCTTTCAGAGATGTTACCAGAGCTTCATTAGCGTCCTTTAGTGGTGTCATATTTACCTAATATTTTGTGATCCTTGATTGCTTATATTGGTACCTGAGCATCTGAGCAATGGGACTCCTCTTCCACGCTTTACAGATTTGCTCCGTAGAGTCAGTTCTTTACCAGTCAGCTCAGTTTTGGTTTCTGGATGTGCTGGTTAATTAGCCGCTGGTTAATGTCTTTGGGCAAAGGGGGCTTGCTATTATAGTGCATTTGGGGGCAAGGCAACTGGTCAGGTTCTGAGAACAGGAATGGGAGTGTCTGCCCGTGGCTGAGAACAGTTGGATAGGACTGCTGGCTTGGTTCCCTACCCAAGTGAGACTGCAGAGTAGGCTCTGTGTTTGCCTGGATTCTTTGGTCAGGATCCAAGTTGGCAGATCTCCATCTCACCTAATTCCCTGGTCAGAGTGCATCCCAACCTGGTTCCATAGATGAGCAAAGCTGCTGGTTGGTTTTACTGCTTGGACGCTGCAGGTATAAGTTTGGTCTGCCAACATCCTTATGCTGGTTATTGCAAGCCTCTCCCCCTTTCTCTCTCACAGTCAGATTCCCAGTAGTTGAACCCCCATGGTGTGAGATCAGAGCTGGGGCTTCTGTAAAGAGACTCTCATGCTGATGGGAGTTGGTGGCCCCCCATTTTTTCCAACTGGAAAAACTGTAGGCTCAAGGGAGACTTCTTTGCATGGTGCTGTGCTGGCCAGGGGAGGGGCCATGCAGTCAACATTGAGCTACCTCTCTTACCCTTCTAAGGCAATCTATCTTAGTCTTTGTGGTGCAAGGGGTGCTTCAGTTTCACTACTGTGTTCTAAGATTCTCTCAGTGGTGTCTTGTGCTTGAATAGTTGTTTCTTCTTCTTCTTCTTCTTCTTCTTCTTCTTCTTCTTCTTCTTTCTTCTTCTTCCTCTTCTTCTTCTTGGGAGCAAACTCAGCAACAGCTTATGTTGCCATCTTGGTGACAATAGTCAATCTAGGCCTCTACTTCTTTCCTTCATGTTAACAGCTAGAAGAGGGCTTCTGCTGGTATTCACTTTAATTCTGCTACCTTTGGCTCTTCTCTCCATATGGAGATCTGCTAAATAGTTATCAACTCCATTGGCATAAAATCTAAAACCAATTCTTCAAAACTTGTGATGAGTAGGTGGCCCCTTTCTCTAGGATCCAGCCCTCGGGCAATTCCCCCTAATTGCTCCATGCCACTTGTCCAGCAGTGCTGGCAGGGAGGACTTGGAGGGAGGACCGTGCTGACTCCACAGTCTTCCCCAGAAGCACAACAGAATCTTGTTTTGTGGGAAATTATTAATTGCTTACCAAGTTGCCAGGCACTTATGTAGGCACTTTGAATGTCAGCCATTGAATCCCTAAAACAACTCTGGTACTGTTCTAGAACACACTGTTGAAAAAGGGACACAAGCAAATCCAAGCTGCCGTTTGTTTATTCCAAATGCAACTTTCTCTCCCTATGCTACTTGCCTTTTATATTTAACAATCATTTGAGCAAAATGAAAGATGTTTTTTTCCACGCCTGAAAACTGGCTGATCTTTTTTATAATGGATGTCCAAATGTAGATATAACATATATATGTGTGTGTGTGTATATATATATATATATATATACACACCTGAACATTGTTAAATATGTATGAGCATTATTGTGTGTATATGTGTGTGTGTATATATATTTATATACACACATACATATAGATATATTCACATACATATATATGTGTATATATATATATATATATAATTTTTTATGTTTATACTTTGGCTGAAAGCTTCACCTCTCTTTCTGACCACTAGAAATAAAGAATTATCACATATATCTTCTTCAAAATTAAAACGAAACACCAAACAAACCCCACAAAAGACAAAATCCTTTGTGTGTTATGGTATAGAGTCAGTTTAGTTGGGAGAATGTTGAACATAGTGAAGAATTCCTATATCTTCTGGGTGGTCTAGGCAAGGTACTTCACTTTCCTGAACTGGAGATCCATCTGACAAGTCACAATATTCAGTTGGACAACTTCTAAATTTCTTCCTGTCTCTGATAGTCAATAATCCCAGTCACTTACAGATCTTCTGCAACATGTACAGTCATCACCCAAGTGCAGATGACCCCTCTCCTCCCATGCTCAGCTTGATGAGTAGCCAGTATTAGCTTGTGGCTTGGATTCTACTTGAAAGAACACTTGGAATGAAGATAGATCTAAACTTTTAGAGATCTGGATTGCTGAAGACGATGAAAGGGCTTTCTTGAGGTTCTTTCAATGTTATTAAGAAATGACAATGCTAATTAATTCATTGGCATGATTTGCTACCTAATGAGATGATTGCACTCTGATGCACTGAGCCTGTGAGACTTGCTAACCTCAGGGTTCTTATAATTTAGTTTTACCTCCTGCTGACTCACATTTTTCTAATGGCTTGAATCAGCTCTCATTTTAACTCCTTTGCATTTTCTCTAATTTTCCTGCTGCAACACTTCCTGCCTGCATCTTCAAGACAAAAGATGGGGGATTTTTAACTGGAGAAATGGAGAACTGCTGAATGAGTAGGCAATTAGTTGCTGAAGGATGTGCCAAGTGTCATTGAAAATAGAATTTTCCCCAGATTTGCAGGAAGGGATTTGGTTACACAGAGTGCTTCTCCACAGTGGTGATTTCGGCTATCATATTGCCAGGTCTGTAAATAGGCACCTGAACTTCATATTCTTGGATCAAAACCTAAAAGTCTGCATTTTATTGTATTAAGCATGTCTTCGAATTTAGTTTCAAGTTTTATTGATTTACTGCTTGATTAGGAATCCTGAAAAATGGCTACATCTCCTTTACTATTTTGTAAAAATCATGTTAGTGATCTCTGTAGAGAGATAAATGGTCCCTAAATATTATTGCATTTTTGTATTTTGGAATCAGTGAGCATCTATCCTCTTGTGAGGACAGAAATAGTCAAAAAAGAAGACCAACGTTCCTTATCAACCTAAATAATTTTAGAGATAAAAAATAGCCTTGGAAATGGTAGCCATCTCACTTTATAGATGAGGAAACCAGATGCTGAGACGTTGAATGTCATGTTCAAAGTCGCAGAGCTGGTTATTAAATAGAGCCACACCTAGGGTCTCTTCAATCTTGTGCTCCTGTCCCCAAACCACATAGTCTATCCAACCAGGGTCACTGTCCTGGTGGACCAGAAAAGCAGGGGTGCGACTAGAGTAAGTAGGCCTAGAGGACAGAGTGCTGAACCAAAGATTATTTTTGAGGCTTAAGATCTAATGGAACTTTCCTTGCTATTTTTCAGACTTGCTTGGATCCATGACTGCTTCCTTCTTTTCTATTTCTTCCTTGTAGAATGGGAATATCTATCTTATGGCTGTCTCCCCATTGCATTTTGGAAGCAGATAACTTGCCTTCTGATTCATAGGTTCACAGCCAAGAAGGAATTTTGCTTTAGGATGGATCAGACCTTGAGTCTCTCCTGTATCTGATTTGGATGATACTTAGTCAAGATTTTGGACTTCAACTTGAAACTGGAATAGGTTCACTTTGGGGCTGTTGTAATGGGGTAGATGTACTTTGCATATGAGAAAGATATGAACTTTGTGGACCAGAAGGTTGGATGTCACGGGTGGAATTGTGACCTCCAAATTCTTATGTTGAATTTTCCTGTTACTCCTTACCTCCTGCACCCCCGTTCCTCATAATGTGACTGTATTTGGAGAGGGGGCCTTTAAAGAAGTAATTAAGGCAACATAAAGCCATATCAGTGAGCCCTTAATCTAATATGACTGGTGTCCTTATAGAGAGAAAAGATTAGGAGACAGACAGGGAAGAGCAAGCTGGTGTGGGTCTTGCAAGGAGAAGACAGCCATGTACAAGCCAAGGAGAGAGGCCTCAGAAGAGATCACCCTTACTGACACCTTGACCTTGCACTTCTAGCCTCTAGCGCTGTGAGCAAATAAATTTCTGTTTGTTGAAGCCACCTAGCCTATGGTAAGGCGTTATGACAGCCCAAGCAAACTAACACACTACCCTTGATTCTATTGTCCGAAGCACAATCAGTATTTCTGGAGGATCATGCTTTTCTGCATCAATGTCCTTACAGCTGGGTGTCCCCAGGGTCCTTGTTACTCGTCCTTACCCATTAAGGATTTGGCTGCAATAGTGGAAGATACGGATGGAAGACTGCAAATAGAATAATAGCCTTGAACTCTGCATTCCCCCAGTATTTGTAAAACTGAAACTTTCCTTCTGATTGAAAGAAATGTGCTTAAATAAGGGAAGGAGTAAAAATCAAGAAGCTGTGCAGTGTTGCCTTTATGACAGGCAAGTGGCCTGAGATGGTGATATTCATTCGTGAAAGACACAGCGATCTCACGCTGCGGATATATAGTATATCCACACAGAACTGAAAGAACCAAATCTTTCCCCCCATCATGCCTTAGTTTAGTTTACAGTTTATTTATTTATTTTTGAGAAAGAGAGCATGGGAGAAGGGTGGGGAAGGGGGGAGAGAATCCCAGGCAGGCTTTGCACTGTCAGGGCAGGGCTCAAACCCAAGCACCATGAGATCACGACCCGAGGTGGAATCAAGAGTCTGACCCTTAACCGACTCAGCCACCCAGGCGCCCCCATTGTGTCTTATTTTTAAAGCCTGCATTAGAAGCCACACCTGTCTGTCTAATCACTCGGTGCTTCAGAGATGAGTTTGAATGTTTTAGAAAGAAAGAATAATTTGGACTCCTATTCTCAGCTCATCTACGACACTTTGTGATTTATTAAGTGTAATTTGAAACAGACCAAGATCGTTTTCTTCTCTACCGTTTATCGACCCGTCCATCCCACCCTATAACTCTTTTCATTGATTAAGCCATGCCCCCCCCCCCCGAGGATCTAACAGGAAGAGAGACGGACCAGAGACTCCCAATGTTGGCCTCAGTTGGAAAATAACTGAGGATAAATTTCCCTGCAGAGCCCTGGAACAGACCTATGCACAGGGCTGCCCTCTGGGCACCTCTAAGCTGAAGAGCCCATATTAGTTTTAATGCCCATACTAGTGAGTCTTTTGCATTGGGCAGAAAGGTCCTACCCAAATTAAAATGACGCTCAGGAAGGAAAACCAAGAATGAGCCAGTGGGTCAGAGGGCTGGTTCTGAAGTCAGTCTCTGGCCCAGCCTCCGCACTCAATTCCTGCCCACTCTCTACTGCTTTTTTAGTTATTACAGGCAACAGAGGAAACCCAGAACAACTATGGAAGAAGCAGTTTTTTCTTCTCCTCTGGCAGAGATACTCTGAGCCATTAAGTAACTCTCTTTGCTAGTATTTGGCTCTCTCCCAGCAGCGTGGGATTCTCCCCACTGGTGTTATCCAGACCTCCTTACCCCTGCACCATCAAAATACGGGCATGCGTTGGAAGAAAAAAGCTAACCTTTCAAAAGCAGGGTAGTCTGCCCTCTGAAGATCACAAGACACATCTGAGCACCTGCTACGACCTTGCATGTTCCATATCCTGGGAAGGTACCTAACTCTGCACCGGACACTGTGGGAAAATGATACCCATATGGTTTTATTCAACCCTCACAACAACCGAAGAAGTAAATTTTACTATTGGCCTCATGTCACATGGGGGCTATAGCACAGAGAGGCAAGTCACTTGCCCAGGGTCACACAGTACTGACCCCCAGAGTCATGATTTTTTTTTTCATCTCTTTTACCCACATACTTTTTGGAATGGGAAAGGGAGGGGTATTTCAAGTCAATCCAAATGAAGACATGATATCATTTCACCTACTTCTGAATGTATCTCTAATAGATAGGAACTTTAAAAGAAAACATAACGCAGTCCATATCATATTCTTAATAATATTAAGAATAGTTCAATGTCAACTAATGCCCAGTCCATAATTGTTTTCAATGGCCATATAAATCATGTAGATAAATCATGATTGGTTTTTGAATTCAAAGTTGATAGATATTTAGTTTGTTTCCAATTTAGGGTGACTATAAACAGCATTGTTATTGTCGTCTCTGTGACTAAATCTTGGCTATTTCCTTAGCATTTTTCTTACAACAAATTCTGAGAGGCAAAACTACTGTTGTAACAGTTACTCTTATTTTAAAGATTTGTATAATAGGTATAATTGTGAGACTCTTTTCCAGAAAGACCCAATTTGCCAAGCCATCCTCAGTGCTCGGCATCTTTACCAAGACTATCTGCCTTTATTAGCTATCTTTTGGGCCATTATAATAGGTGAAAATGAGGTTACAAGGAGCTTGCATTTCTACATTTTCCTGTTTATTGGCCACCTGCATTTTTTCTTTGGTGAATCGCTTGTCTCTACATTTTGTCTATTTTGAAAAGGCATACTTTTTTTTTTTATTTTTTTTAACGTTTATTTATTTTTGAGACAGAGAGAGACAGAGCATGAACAGGGGAGGGGCAGGAGAGAGGGAGACACAGAATCGGAAACAGGCTCCAGGCTCTGAGCCATCAGCCCAGAGCCTGACGCGGGGCTCGAACTCACGGAACGCAAGATCGTGACCTGAGCTGAAGTCGGATGCTCAACCGACTGAGCCACCCAGGCGCCCCTTGAAAAGGCATACTTTTAAGTATAATTGACATACAATATTTTAGTTTCAGGTGTACATCATAGTGATTCAATATTTTTAAACTTTACAAAATGATCCCCCACAATAAGGCTAGTTATCATCACTTATCTTTTGACTCTGCACCGGACACTGTGAACATCACTTATCTTTTTCTTGAACATCACTTATCTTTTTCTTGAATTTTAAAGGCTCTTTTATATTGCAGTGCAAATGCTTTGTTTATAGTGTATGTTGCAAATACTTTCCTAGTTCATTTTTTTCTAAACGTTGGAAAGTTTTTTTGTTCTTTGAAGACATTCACAACTACCAATCTTTTCCATTTTGCTTGCTCTGGGATCACTTTTATAAAGACTTTTCCCAGCCCAGGACCCAAGTTTATAAATATTTCATTCTTGTATTTTGTTTAACATTATCATCTTAATTTACCTGGGGCTTACTGATATAAAGTATAACTAACATGTAAATAACATGTAACTAATGTGATATAAAGTGTAACTAAAATATAAAAGCATTTATTGTTTATATATTTTAGCTAATTTTTCCAAGATTTTATATATATATATATATATATATATATTCTATACCTATATGTAGATATAGATAGATTATACATATATATATTCTATACCTACTTGTAGATATAGATAGATTATATATATATATATCAAGATTACATATATTTTGTCTGATGTTTTCTATTGGGCATATGTTGGGTTTTTAAAACTTTTTTTTTAATGTTTATCTTTGAGAGAGAGACAGAGTGTGAACAGGGGAGGGGCAGAAAGAGGAGATAGAGTCCACAGCAAGATCCAGGCTCTGAGCTGTCAGCACAGATCCTGATGCGGGGCTCGAACTCACAAACCGTGAGATCATGACCTGAGCCGAAGTCGGCCGTTTAACTGAGCCGCCCAGGCGCCCCAGCATATGTTGTTTTCATTTCCTTCTTTATTTTCCATCTAGTGAACAATAATTATTGAGCTCCTACTCTCTTCCACACAGTGTAATTAACAGGTGCTGAGAGTATCTTTGTGAACAAAACAGTAAAAGGCCCTTCCAGTTTGGGGATCATACTGTTGAAGAAGAAGGGGCAATATGAAGGAAACAAGCAAAAATGCAGTGGAATTTGAGTGCTCTGAAGAAAATAAAAGGAAGGCAAGGGAATAAGATAGTGCCGAAAGAATGAGCCTTTGGATTTATTCATCATCTCTACTGACTTTCTATTTTCTATTCATTAATTTCTGTAGGTGTATTTCTTTATTCTTTTTAAAAAAAAATTTTTTTTAACGTTTATTTATTTTTGAGACAGAGAGAGACAGAGCATGAACGGGGGAGGGGCAGAGAGAGAGGGAGACACAGAACCGGAAGCAGGCTCCAGGCTCCGAGCTGTCAGCCCAGAGCCGGACGCGGGGCTCGAACTCACGGACCGCGAGATCGTGACCCGAGCTGAAGTCGGACGCTTAACCAACCGAGCCACCCAGGCGCCCCTCTTTATTCTTATTTCATAGAGTCTAGAGAGGCTTTGGGGCATTCTGGACAGCCAATATGAATGAGAGAGAGCTCAGGAACATCCCTTGGCTGGCCCTGCAGGGGTTGTTATTCCCTTACCTTAGGACACATTTTCCTGCAGGGCTCCAGGACAGAGCAAATTGAACAGTGGCCACAGTCGGCACTCGCTCCTTTAAAGGACTCTGCCCTCTGGCCACTAATGAAAAGATTTACAGATCATTATTTAAATGGTTAGTCTTTACTCTAGAATTTCCCTTCCCTGGAAAGAGGAGAAAAGATTTCTTTTCCCTGACAGCTTTGGGGGGATCCAGCAGTCCGAAGATTGCAAGGAAGAAAGGAACATTCTTTGCCCGGGAGGGTGGTTCTTTTATGTGGTTGGCACTCACTGAACCAAGCCTTTTGCAGCTTTAAAGCAGCCTGAAGTAGGAATCTATCTACAAGAAAGTGCTTTTTCATGCTAATTTTAAATCCAGGATTCATACTACAAAAAGGAAACCGAGAAGAATAACTCACTGTGAAATAGCGTTCGTTGTATTTGAAGCTGGAAAATTCATTGAAGTTCTGGCTCCCAGACCAGGCTAGTCCATTTACCAATTTGTCTTTCATGCTCAGAGAAAACTCATTTGTCCATTTTACTATTCAGGAAGATGTGTAAATTGCATAGCATCTGTTCAAGAGCTGAGAAGAAGCACAGAGTAGGTATTAGAGATGGGAAGTATCATACATCACAAAAACAATGATGGGGGCTCCTGGGTGGCTCAGTCGGTTAGGTGTCTGACTTCGGCCCAGGTCATGATCTAGTACTTGATGGGTTCAAGCCCAGAGTCGGGCTCTGTGCTCACAGCTCAGAGCCTGGAGCCTGCTTCAGATTCCGTGTCTCCCTCCCTCTGCCCCTTCCCTGTTTGCACTCTGTCTCTCTGTCTCCCCAAAAATAAATAAATATTAAAAAAAACCAACAATGATGGACAGAGCTAAAAACCACCCATCGGAGAGCCACCGTGAGCCCAGATGTAGCCAAGTCTGAGGACCAGGAGCCCATGATTACTGTAGAAGTGGGTCTTGGGTTATTTTCATCAGTGAGCGGAGAGATTATTTCTTTGCACATGGATAAATAGCTTATTCATTTATGTTAGCATATGTATTCCCGGCTTAATTTGAGATGCAAACGAAAGGGTTTTTTTGTGGTTTTTTTTTTCAGTTCTTGTATTATACTTCTTTACTGATTCATGTACTGTTTCATGTCAAAGTCTCTTTGGGGCAGAGGAGAGCTTGCTGGTGAAGGGGTGGGTACAGCACAGGCAGAGAGAGCAAGGCTCCCCCCCCCCCCGACGCTCCCCACAACCAGCCATATTGCCTGCTCCTTGAAGCCAGTCTCCCTGCTCCTTGAAGAAGGTCCAGGCCCAACCTGGGACAGTTCTCCACAGGACTATTTCTATGTGTGGGCAGTGGTCTAAGTGCCTAGGATTCCCTGTCATCCTCGCCCCCCTCCCCGGGTGGTTGCTGTGAGGGAGGCAGAGGCCAGATGGAGTCTGACATGCTGGCTAAGGCTCCTTCTGGTCCCTAGAGCGGGCCCCTGCCCCGGTGAAGTCCAGAACCCAGTGGCAGGGAAGATGACTTAAGGCATAGAGTTATAACCACATATTTAGACGAGCTAGAAGCAGTTTTGAGAAAGATGGAATTGACTGGTTCTCATTCCCCCCAGCCCTCTGTGCTGGGACTTAAAACAATATGTGTTTTTGAAGTACAAATCTATGGAGAGAAAAAAAGAAATTTTGAAGACATAGTTTACTGTCATCTCTTAGACATTCACCATCTACATCTTCATAAGAAAGACTAAAAATCCGACAGTAAAGAAACCTGTCTCATTTTATTTCACCTAGCATTTCCCATATAATTTGAAGAAATGGGGATTTCATGAAATACGCATTGGAAAACACTGTTCTCTGCCCATTTCATCCGGCTGAATAGAAAACTTTAGTAATTTATGGTACATTCTGTGACAGTTGCCCCATTAACCTGGGGTCACGAGCTTACCTTGATTCTTAAACTTTTAAATCATCATAGAAAATACTGCTGTTCTGATCAATTTGTCTGTTTTACACTCATCACCCAATGGTACTACTGTCACAATTTTTTTTATCTTTATTTATTTTTGAGAGAGAGACAGAGCATGAGCAGAGGAGGAGCAGAGAAAGAGGGAGACACAGAATCCCAAGCAGGCTTCAGGCCCTGAGAGGTCGGCTCAGAGCCCTACGTGGGGTTTGAACTCATGAACCGTGAGGTCCTGACCTGAGCTGAAGTCGGACACTCAACCGACTGAGCTACCGAGGCACCCCAAACTGTCACAACTCTTAAAATCTTTCCATGCATCTGACACTTCTTCACCTACTTAATAGGTTATCTAATGCTGATTTTCTTGTTCTGAGACAAGAATGCTTTGGAATTCACAAAAATAAATTGGGGGCACAGTATGTGTATCAATTCATAATATAAAATCTGGTTTGAGGAGATTATACAAATGCTTCAGATCTAGTTTAATGTTGTCGTGCTTTGAATTGCTCTCTCCTAGGCGTGGTCTTACTGAACACAGGCTTGCAGACTTTCTGGAGCCAGTAGAGAACTCAAGGCCAATCAGTCCAAATGCTGGTGGAGGTGCAAAGGACCTTTCTGGCTCTCACATCACTCTGCAAAAAGATGTTTTGCACCTGCAGGTTCAGCTTTGCTCCAAGTGGATCTCAACTCTGGCTGCACATTCAAATCACCTGAGAAACTAAAACCATTGGCCATTGGCCATTGACTCAATCTCCAGCCCTGTCTCCTCCCCAAAGGTCAGGAGCCTGAGCTAAAAGTTCCCTCCCTCTAATCACAAAGTTGATTCCTCTGATAACTAGCCTGTATCCTCAAGAGTGACTCATTAGCATAAACCCCTGAAAAGGGCTTATGAATAACAAAAGATATTCCTCTCTCACCCCTATCTCTCAGGAAATTCCAAGGGTTTTAGGAGCTCTGTGTTGGGAATCCTTGAAGAAGAGCAAAAATATGTATGGTGAGTATTTATGTGTTTCTTAACCATCAAATTTATGTCAAAGTTTTTATTCATTTTCTAGCTTTTTAAAATGTGTCACTGATTTGTATTTTGGGTGGTACACCCCCAACTGCATTTTTTCCATAAAGATTTTGATCGCATGATTTTGCACAGCATGGTGATTTTTTGCAAGATAAATATCACATCACAGCAGAACTAACTGTATGTAGAACAGTGCCAGGTACCAAGAGCACACTTTACACACTATATGTTAGCCAATTTGACAATAAGTTAAAATAAATTTAAAAAGTATAAATTTAAAAAAAGTCAAGAAAAAAAAAGAACAGCGCCAGGTACATGATAAAACAGTCAGTTTGTCAGAGCTATTATCATGCTAAACAGCTAGAAGGCCCAAAGGGAAGAAATATCAGCACACACTTGGGGAGCTGAGGGCAATTCCCTTGACTTTGTGAGAGACAGACAGGGAGGAGCAAAGAAGAGTGAAAGGGAAGATAAGAGCAGGTGAAGAAGCGCCTGGTGAAATCTACTCAGAAATTTGTAATTTATTCCAAAAGTGATGGGAGACCATGGAATGGTTTTGAGAAGACGATTCAGGTGAGCAAATTTTCCCTTTAGAAAGATCACTATTTTTTTCCCATTAAATAGCAGTTTATTATAAATTTATAATTTTTTTAATATGAAATTTATTGTCAAATTGGTTTCCATACACCACCCAGTGCTCATCCTAACAGGTGCCCTCCCCTGTGCCCATTACCCACCTTCCCCTCCCGCCCACCCCCCATCAACCCTCAGTTTGTTCTCAGTTTTCAAGAGTCTCTTATGGTTTGCCTCCTTCCCTCTCTAACTTTTTTTTCCCCTTCCCCTCCCCCATGGTCTTCTGTTAAGTTTCTCAAGATCCACATAAGAGTGAAAACATATGGTATCTGTCTTTGTATGACTTATTTCACTTAGCATAATACCCTCCAGGTCCATCCACATTGCTGCAAATGGCCAGATTTCATTCTTTCTCATTGCCACGTAGTATTCCATTGTGTATATAAACCACAATTTCTTTATCCATTCATCAGTTGATGGACATTTAGGCTCTTTCCATAATTTGGCTATTGTTGAAAGGAAAGATCACTATTTTTTTTTTAATTTTTTTTAACGTTTTATTTATTTTTGAGACAGGGAGAGACAGAGCATGAACAGGGGAGGGTCAGAGAGAGGGAGACACAGAATCCGAAACAGGCTCCAGGCTCTGAGCTGTCAGCACAGAGCCCGACGCAGGGCTCAAACTCACGGACTGTGAGATCATGACCTGAACCGAAGTCGGCTGCTTAACCAACTTAGCCACCCAGGCGCCCCAGAAAGATCACTATTTTTAAGTGAGCAAGGGATTGGGGAGAGATAAGTCTAGCGACAGACCAACTAGTTTTAGGAGGTCACTGCACAAATGTGGACAATAAACAATGTTGCATAGACTGGGGCAACGAAAGGCAAAGCCAATTCGAATGCTAGAAGGTGAATGTACCCGCTCTGGTGGCATGGTGGGAGGTGAAGGGTGACTTCTGGGTTCTGGCTGGGGCTGCAGAAGGTGGTACCATTTCCTGAGAATGAACTCAGAAGGGAAAACAGATTTGGGAAGGGAGATGATGAGTTTTGAGTACATTGGGTTTCAATCATGGAATTATCATGGAACCAAGAGCCATGCAGGCTGGAAAGGCCTGGGCCCAGCAGCATCCCGGGGCTCAGCTGGGACAAGGTGGCTCAAATGGAATGAAAACCCAGTGGATATTTTAATTCAGCTATACTTGGCTAAAGAGAACGTCATGCCTCCACGAAGAAAGTGCCTAGTAGAATCTGCAGAGAGATTCTGGAATCCGGTGTCTTTTATAAGCAAGAGTGTTTGGTTTTATTTTAGTCCGTGCAGGGTTAGGCGGTGAGAAGTTTGGATGGGATAAGTGCAAATGAATCTGAAGCCGAGGTAAATGTTTACAGTGACTTAAAAAGGAAAAGAAAGAGTGTTTAGCACAAAGTACATTCTGAATTTCTCTGAACCCAAAACATTTTAGGAAGGATGTGAAATGTGAAGAGACAGCCAGACTGAGGCCCGCTGATTATGACGGGGTACACGAATAGAAACCAAAAGACCTAACCCAAACTGTTTTTCCTTGAATGGCAATAAAAATCCAATGAAAATCCCTACTTTTTTTTTTTTTTTCCTTTCTACCTTAGTGGGCATCAAATTCCAAAGGGGTAAAAACTACAGCAGTTTCTTTCTTTTTTTTTTTTTTTTAAAGCATCGTGTTGTTGTTGTAATTCTTACTTGTTTTCTAAGTGGGATAAATTTGTGGAGCAAACTGGGTAGACTCTGGCTCCACTTAACTTCAGTTTTCAACTCAGCTTAGCAAATAAGGGAGTCAAGCACAGCACTGCTGTAATTACGGTCTCTAAATGTGTACGCTTCCAGCTTTACTATATCATTACACGGTATGTGCAAAGCTGAAATCAACACTGGGCTTTCCAAAAATAATGCTTACAAAACAACTAATTGTAATCTACCTTTGTTCCGTTGGTGGGGTTTGTCTTAGGATATGCCAAACCGATCTCTTATGTTATATAAAGATCCTTAAAAAAAAAAAAAAAGAAAAGGTTTACTTTGTCACAGCTGAAAAACTACAAGAGCCAAATAAAGGTGTATTTCAGCTAACTGCATTTAATTTGTTTTTATGAGAGTGGAGATTTGACTCTTTCGGTTAATGAATAATATCTACCGAGCTGATAGAAACCAGAGATCTACCAATACTAAATTTTTCTTTTCCTGTCCTTGGAACGCGTTCTTATTTGTGGATCTTACGTGGAGGAAAAAAAATCTATTCTCATTTTGACTTTAAATCATTCGTGGGTGAAGGAAGCCACGGATGGCCAATTTCAGAAACCTTTAGAAGGGCAGAGAAAACAGTGAGGAGCACTGGCAGCAAAGTGTAGGCAGAGGTGGGCTCCAGGGACCGCTTGTGCCCTCCAAACAGCAGAGATGAGAAGTGGCCATATGCGAGACGGACACAGCAGGGCTGGGCCCTGAGACCCTTTCCATATTTGAATGGTAGGCGGCCCAGCTGTTCACCAATGGTTAGACGTCCGGCCTAGGAATGAGGATTGTTCAACCGTGTCGCTCGTGTCTCATGATGGAGAGGGCTCAAACAAGCACCAGGTGTGGGTGTGTGCATGGGGCTGGGGGAGGTGGCGACGTGAGAGCGAGTTATAAGAAATCACTAAATTCAAATGCACAGGATACACGGTAGAAACAGTATATGAGAGGCAGTAAGGGAGGTGTTCTCTAGAACGTGAGTGACCAGTTGTACCCTGACTGAAGAAGACCGGGGGAGTATACAGTGATTAAGAACTTGGGGTCTGTGGTCATACTTCCTGGGACACAATCCTGCCTCTGTTTTATGATCTTGGGTGAGTTACGCCAGCTCTGAAACCTCAGTGTCCTTACCTGTAAAATGGGAATAATCGTAGTACCTACATAAGATTGTACTAATCATTCCATGACAGTCTGGGAAAAGGATGTAGCACAGGGCTTGGTGTCTAGGAAATGCTTTGCAAACGTTGGTTACCAGAATGCCATTTTTCTCCTGCTTTTGTCATCATCAGTTTCTTCATCCTGCTGGCTTAGAATCACTTTGTGACTTTTTCTGGCTAACCTGTTTTATTTTGTCCTGAAAATGTTTCCTTGATGGAAAGCATTTAAAGCTATCCATTTTTATTTTATTTTGTGGTTGTATCCATAAGATATGATGCCATGATTGCCTTGTCCTCAAACGGTCTGTAACATCAGTTTTTATTGCCCTTTTGTATCTGTTGTGAAGGATAATTTGTGTTTATTTATTTATTTCGTGCATGTTTCTGTGTTCTACAGAATGTGGCTTGTACGAGTTCTGCTTTTTGGAATTTATTATGGTTGCGACTTAGTATATATATAATGATAAAAGTTAATACTTATTTGAAAAATTGCTATTTAGTATGGAAACCAATTTGTCCATAAATTATATTTTAAAAAGGAATAGAGTTTCTTTGGTTAGAAAGGCCTAACTTTGAATAAAGCTCTGATATTTCTGCAAAAAAAAAAAAAAAAAAATTACCATTTAGAGATACTTTCAGAAGTTCTTTAGATGCAGGTTTTACTCCATTCTCGCAGCAAGCCTGTGATAGAGGTATGATTTTTATCCTAATTACACATAAGAAGACACAGATGCTTACAGAGGGAGGCTGAATCCTTTACTCAAGATTACACGCTGTCAGTCAGTTAGAAGTCCAAGTTAGAGTCCAAATTAAGGATCATGACAATGGGCAACGGCCAAGGGTACCACGTTATAAAGGGTGATGTGTAAGTTTGCTGTTGCAAAGTACCACGCACTGGGAGGCTTACATAAGAGACATTTATTGGCTCACAGTTCAGGAGGCCCGAAGTCTGAGATCAAGGTATCTTCAGGGTTGGTTCTTCTGAGAGATGTGAGAGGTGGGTCTGTTCTATGTGTCTCTCCTAGCTTCTGGTGACTTGTGGTCGATCGTTGGCGTTCCGTGGCTTGTAGAAGCATCACCCTCATCTCTGCCTTCCTCTTCGCATGGCCTTCTCCCTGTGTGCAGATCTGTGTCCAGATTTGCCCTTTTTTTTTCTTAGCTATTTATTTATTTTGAGAGAGAGAGAGTGTGTGTGTGTGTGTGTGCGTGCATGTGGCGGGGAGAGACAGAGAGGGAGAGAGAGTCCCAAGCAGGCCCCATGCCATCAGCGTAGACCCAACACGAGGCTCTATCTCTCCAACCATGAGATCATGACTTGAGCCGAAATCAAGATGCTCAACCGAGGTGAGCACCTCGGTGAACCACCCAGGTGCCCCCAAGATTTGCCCTTTTATATAAGGACACCTGTCATCCTGGATTAGGGCCCACCCTAATGACCTGATCTTAACTAATGACACATGCAATGACTTTATTTCTAAATAAGGTCATATGTTGAGGTACTGGGGATTAGGACTTCCACGTATGAGTTTGGGGGAGGGAGGATGATTTATCCCATAGCAGGTGATGAATCCCTATGAAAGTAAATTAAAAATAGATTTCCAGGTAATTCAGGTTTTTAAGCAGAGCTGCTTCAGCGACTGCTGGCCTGTAAACGGGCACTGCTCTGAGGGAGCAGACAGAGCTTCGAGAGGGCATCGAAAAGAAAAAGTAAAATTCCCCTCTGGCGTTGAACTGTCTACGGTTTTTCTTTGCAACAAGCATAGACAGTGGATTGAATGCAGCCATGGGCGGTGCCACTTTCTCTGAGATTTGTTACAGGCTGGTACCTGATGTTAGCAGCGGTAGCAGCTACAATTTTGAAACTAAATGAGGTACGGTGATAATTACTAACAACAACTCATTTTTTCAATAAAAAGAATTTCAGAAATTTCAGTGGTTTTCCCAAGAAACTACCCGGTTCTAATATCATGTTTAAAAATGAAGCTATTTACATATTTCCGTAGTTTTCCCAAGAAACTATCTGGTTCTAGTATCATGTTTAATAATGAAGGCAATCCATACCCTAAGAAATGCACATCTACGTGCCCCAAAAGGCATGCACGGAAAAGTTCTTAACACTCCAGCTGGCAAATGGAAACAATCTGAATCCTATCAGAAAAATGGATACGCAATCCAGTGACTACTGCAAACATAATGACCGAGCAAAGAACCTCAGTACAAAAGAGCATACACTGTATGATCCCACTCATCTAAGAAACAAAACAGAAACAATTAGTTGTTGGATATCAGGAAGGTGGGGGGCGGTTAGAGTGCCTTGGTTTTTGATCTGGTTGCTGATTACATGGTATGTTCAGTTTGTGAAGAACCACTGATCTACAATCTTATGATATGGACACTCTTTAAATATATTATACTTCAGTAAGAAGTGAAAAATACGCGAGAATATTAAATCTCTACTTCTTTGTTTTCATAAGAGTAGGGGCTCAGATTTTTATTCTTGAATATTAAACCTTTAAAAACTAGTAGGTCATTTGTCTCTACCCCCACCGTGCAGAAACCAAGCAAATATTCAGAGCGAAGAATCAAGCGTTTGTCCGGGCTCTGTAGAAACTGTCTGCCTGGGTAGTACAAACAGTAGAAGAGGGAAAGCATCTCTTTGTAAAAGCGTTTTATTTAATAAATGAAAAAAAAAATGATGAATTGAAAGATCATTGTTTTACAACCACTAATGAATGAACGGATCCAGGTATTGAGTATCAACAGCTGCTCAGTCCACAAAGAGAGACAAGCAGACAGATACCTCCTGGTGAGAGTACAACATTCCACACGGTCTTGCCAAAAGAGTTGAACCTGACTGAGTCTGATCAAGTCTGGCGATCAGCTGCCAATTTTCAAGAAGACAGAGGAACTGACTATGAGTCCACAATAAGTAGAACTAAGAGTGTGAAATATTCTGCTGGGCAAATGTCCTCGATTCCTTAATAGGTAAATGATAAGAAAAAGGAAGGGAAGGAGGGGAAATGTGTGGGCTGAAATTGACACGGAATCCGAACACCTTTAAAAAAGTGAGTAAGATTAAATTACAGTCTCTAAGAATGGACATTTGTGTCATCTCTACAAAGGTGAGTATAATAGTTACTTGGGGTAAGAGTGTTATTGTGATTGAATCAGGCCACACGTCTTCACCTGGGTGGTAGTTATAAAAAGGCCTCATAAAAACTCATCAGGCTGTGTATTTGTTCGGAAGAGCTTCCTGTATTTGTGGTTTGTTTTATAATAAAATAGTTTTAGGGGCGCCTGGCTGGCTCATTTGGTTAAGTGTTGGACTCTTGATTTCAGCTCAGGTGATGGTCTCACGGTTTGTGAGATCCAGTCCCATTTCTGACTCTGTGCCTACAGGGTGGAGCCTGCTTGGGATTCTTGCCCTCTCCCTCTCTCTCTGCCCCTCCCCGGCTTGCATGCGCGTTCTCTCTCTTTCTCTCAAAATAAATAAGTTTAAAAGATAAAGTAAAATAGGTTTAAAAGTCAATAATGTTACACAGTAAATTATTTACAGTTCCTTTATTGTAATTTGAAAATAAGAACTTTCGACTATTTGACTAAATTTGTCCTTTTTTGGGCAAACTATTTACATATATAAAATGTACTTTTCCTGTTTTCACATGAACTTTTTGAATTATGCTCTGCTTTATGAGAAACCTTCATGAGCAACATGCTGATTTTGTAGTTTAGTAGATTATAATTGACCTAAAATATCTTCCAGGTGTTAAATGCCACTTAATTCAGCAGTATTTGGACGCTTTTTGTGTATTAATGATTATCATCAATCATATTTAAAACTTGCAAATATGAAATTATTCTGGCCATACAGGAAGGCAGCACTAATTAACAAAACAAAACAAATAGGGCCTTGAACAGTTCCTTTTATCATGGTTTGCCCTTTATGCTCTGGAGCGACTGAAGGCAGTCCACATCTCTTAGATTGCTAGAGAATTACCCAGAAATGTTATAATTTCTTGGAAGCGCTGATTTAAAATGTCTGGCTACACATTCTCAATTCTGAATCCATCTTTATATTTTTAAAGAATTATTTCTTGGGGCGCCTGGGTGGCTCAGTCGGTTGGGCACCCAACTTCGGCTCAGGTCATGATCTCGCAGTTCGTGAGTCTGAGCCCCGCGTCGGGCTCTGTGCCGACAGCTCAGAGCCTGGAGCCTGTTTCAGATTCTGTATCTCCCTCTCTCTCTGACCCTCCCCCGTTCATGCTCTGTCTCTCTCTGTCTCAAAAAAATAAATAAACGTTAAAAAAAATTTTAAAAAAAAGAATTATTTCTTTTCTATTGATAACATAATTCCCATAGTACAAAATTCTCCCCTGAGAAGTGTAGACTTCAGTGGCCATTAGTGTATTCACAAAGTTGTGAAGCCATCAGGACTAACTCCTACACGTTTTCATCATCACAGGAAAAACCCTATACCCACTCACTATTGTTCCCTCTCCTCAGCCTCTAGGAAATGCTAATATAGCTTCTGTATCTATGGATTTGCTTATTCCGAACATTCCAAGAATGGAATCATACACTATCAGACCATTTGAGTCTGGCATCTTTCACTTCCCATCATGTTTTCATGGTACATCCATGCTGTCGCATGTATTGGTATTTATCTTCTTTTCATGGCTGAATAATTTTTCATTTTATTTACCTGTTCATCCACTGATGGACACTCAGGTTTTTTTGTAGCTTTTGGATGTTGTGAATAATGAAGCTATGAACATGTGTGTGCATGTTTTTGTGTAGACATCAGTTTTAAATTCTCTTGGATATATACCTAGGAATGGAATACTTAGTCATATAGGAACACTGCTTAAGTATTTCCATAGCAGCTGCACTGTTCTACAGCCCTACCAGCAATGCACGAGGATTCCAATTTCTCCACATCTTTGGCAATTCTTGTTATTGTCCATCTTTTTGACTATAGTTTTCATAGTAGGTGTGAAATGGTGCCTCATGGGAGCTACCTCTGAAACTGCATTCTGAAATCAATAAGGAAACATCAGACTTCAACTACACATTAGACCAGATGGACCTAACAGACATTTACAGAACATTCCGTCCAACAACAGCATAATACACATTCTTCCCAAGCTCACACGAAACATTCTTCAGTATGGATCACATGTGAGGCCACAAAACAAATCCTCATAAATTTAAGAAGACTGAAGTAACATCAAGCATCCTTCCAATCAAAATGCGATGAAACAAAAAATAAGTTACAAGAAGAAAACTGGAAAGTGTACAAATAGGTGGAGACAACAAAAATAGCCTAGAACTAATGAACTAATGAACCACTGATGAATTCTACCAAAAATTTAAAGAAGAATTAATACAATTACTTCTCAAAATCTTGCAAACATAGAAGAGGAAGGAATACTGCTAAACTCATTTTACAAGGCCAACATTACCCTCATAACGAACCAGGCAAGGGCACCACAAGAAAAGAAAATTACAGACCAATATCCCTGGTATACACAGATGTAAAATTTCTCAACAAAATATTAGTAAACTGAGTTCAACAGTACATTCAAATGGAATTCATTCCAGGGATGCAAGAATGGTTCAAATTCCATAAACTAAGCAATGTGATACACAACATTAAGAGAATGAAGGGTAAAAATCATCTGATAATCTCCATAGATGCAGAAAAGGAATTTCACAAAATTCAACATCCTCCATTATAAAAACTCCCAACAAATCGCACATAGGAGGAACATACAATTACATCAAAAAGGATTAAATACCTAGAAATAAATTTAACCAAGAAGGTGAAAGATCTGTTCACAGAAAACTACAAGACTGATGAAACAATTTGAAGGAGACACAAACAAACGGAAAGATGTTTTATGCTCACGGATTGGAAGAATTAATATTGTTAAAATGTCCATACTACCCCAAATGATCTACAGATTGAATGCAATCCCTATAAAAATTCCAATGGTATTTTTTCAGAGAAATAGAAAAAAAAAATCCTAAAAGTTGTACAGAACCACAAAAGACTGAATAGCCAAAGCAACCTTAAGAAAGAACAAAGCTCGAGGCATCACACTTCCTGATTTCAAATTATATTGCGAAGCTATAGTAATCAAGACTGTATGGTATTGGCATAAAACAGACACATAAATCAATGGAACAGCATAGACAACCTGGAAGTAAACTCCAGCATTATCACCAACTAATTTATAACAAAGGAGCCAAGAATATACAATGGTAAAAGGACAGCATCTTCAATAAATGGTGTTGGAATACGACCGGAGAGCCATGGGCAAAAGAATGGAACTGAACACCTATCTTACACCATGAACAGAAATCAACTCAAAATGGATTAAAGACTTGGCTGTGGGACCTGAAACTGTAAAACTCCTAGAAGAAAACATAGCGGGTGGAAAGCATTTTGACATGGGTCTTGGTGATGATTAGATTAAAATGGAGCTACCATATGACCCAGCAATCCCATTTTGGGGTATATATCCGAATGAAATGAAAACAGGATCTTAAAAAGATATCTAGATTCCCATGTTCTTTGCAGCATTATTCACAATAGCCAATAGATGAAAACAGCCTAAGTGTGTGTCAGCAGGTAAGTGCATAAAGAAGTTGTGGTGTGTAGATACAATAGAATATTCAGAACATGAGATAGGAGGGCATACTGACATTTGTGAGAACATGGATGGACCTTGAGGATTTTAGGCTAAATGAGACAGGGCAAAGTCAAAAAAGACAAATACCGTATGATAGCACTTGCATGTGGAATCTAAACAAGCCATACAGCCATACGCATCAAGATAAACACTTGAATGGTGGTCAGCAGGGACTGCGGAGTAGGGGGAAAGGGAAGATGTTGGTCAAACAGTACAAACCTCCAATTAGAACATGAATAAGTTCTGTGTATTTAATGTATAACGTGGTGATTATAGTTGGAAATATTGTATTATATCCTTGAAAGCTGTTAAGAAAGTTGGTCTCAAGTGTTCTCACCACAAAAAAAGAAATGATAGTTATGTGACGTGATGCGGATGTCGGATAATGCTTTGGTGGTAATGAGTTTGTCAAGTATATCAAATAAACAGGTTGTATACTGTATACTTAACACAATGTCATATGTCAATTATATCTCAATAAAGCTGGGGGGAAAAAACAACTAAAAATATATTCTGAAAATTCTAGAACATGAAATCAACCTTCGTGACAATATGGTGTGTACCTATAAGATGGAAAGGGACAGTCCTAGACAGTCAACATTCTCATGGGATGACTATTCCCGTGGCATAGCCATAAAACCCAAAATAAGCCCATCGATTCTACACAGTTTTCTGGGACAATCTGGAAAGAATACATTTTTGCATTGGTGTAATGGGTTGTTCACATTTTTTGAGCTGCTAGAGACAGTCATGCTTGAAGTTACTTTTACTTCGGGATGTTTTATCACATGTGCCAGTAAATTCTCTTCTCTCTTTTTCTCTCAACTAGCTTGAATTTGGCTTCTCTCACTTGAATGAAGAGGACTGAGCAATATAGCTTTCTGACCAAGACAGTATTCTTCAAAAGTTTGAAACATTAAATTTCTCATACATTTTGAAAAATGGTTTCTGACACCTTATACATTGTTTGTAAACTGAATACTATTCTCTTTCAAAAGAACATGTAAACGGGTCACTAATCACAAACACTGTGGATTTCTTCTCCTAATTAGCATCCACCCGGGAATCTGCCAAACTCTTCGACAAATCACTCAAGAGGAAACACAAAAGACGAAAATGTACCCTCTTACTAAAACAAAGTTCACAGACAACTGTCAAGCTATGGGGAAATTTTCATACAAATTAGAAGGTAATTGGGGACAAAAATGTCTAAGGCTAATAGCACACTTCTATGTTCCCTTAATAAAATAACCCATATGTAGAAATTGTACGTATTCTGCACGTCTGTAGTAGTCTGAATCTCAGAGCTTTAGTGGAAGCTGTAGTTGAAGCTCTGAGCCCCCTGCCATTACAGGTGTCAGCTGCTTTCTTTTCTACTCCATGAGTTGTGCTACAAGGCAGGCAAAATAAATGCCTCCATACTTTATTTGTAAAATCACTGAAAGAAGCCATCTGTAGAGACACACAAGGAAGCTTCTAGGCAGATAAAGTAGATGATTTACAACAGGCAAAAATCTTTCTCAAGTTTCGCCTTACATAACATGAAATCTCAGGAGGCAATGAAACAATTGCCCAAGATTGTCTTTCACTGTACCGGATTTTAAGGAACAAAGGTAGATCCAAAAATTTTATAGCAATATTAGTTCTTTCATAAATGAAAGTCCCAAATAATTATTTTCAGTAATGTGAGAACTTAGAAAATAGAGCCAGGAAAACCAACTCTTGGAATTGTTTTTAGAAAGTTTTGAAGCTCTTAGATTTGTTTTTGTTTTTTTAATTTTTTTTAACGTTTATTTATTTTTGAGACAGAGAGAGACACAGCATGAATGGGGGAGGGGCAGAGAGAGAGGGAGACACAGAATCGGAAGCAGGCTCCAGGCTCTGAGCCATCAGCCCAGAGCCTGACTCGGGGCTCAAACTCACGGACAGCGAGATCGTGACCTGAGCTGAAGTCGGACGCTTAACCGACTGAGCCACCCAGGCGTCCCATTGAAGCTCTTAGATTTGTATCTTTACTTCCTGCAATTTGGTAAAATTGAGATCTCTCAATGGGGAAAACTATTGCATATCAGGAGCAATAGCCAGTTCGAATAGGAAGAAGCCCAAATATTATTGTCAATCTGGTTATATTATTCAAGGCAAAAATATTTTCCGTGAAAATAAAATATAATTAGATGAGAACAATCATATAGACCCATGACTTCCTGAAATCATATTCTACAGTGTAGACACACTGATTTTTCTTCTTGCCTGTCTTTGCTGTGCCAGAGTGAACTCCATGAGGGTGGGTCCTGTGGTCTGCCTCGTTGGCTGAGGTAGTCGGCACTTGGACTCCCTTGGGGCACATAGCGTAGCCGGAATAAATAATAAATATCAGTATGTAGGGATTTTTGAGAGAACATTTTCAAAGTGTATGAAATGACGTGTCACAAATGAAAGGGTCTGAAATGTGTATTTTTAACTCTGGTAATTAGAAAAAATAGTGAAGGAACGTTTTTGAAAAAGTTAATCACCAAGGGACGTAAAAATAGGACATGATTTTCAAAATGCTGAAGAAGATAAAAATAAGACATCGTATTTCATTGTAAAAAAATGAAAACAGTAAGGGGCACCTGGCTGGCTCAGTCTGTTGAGCCTTGGACTTGGGCTGAGGTCATAATCTCACTGTTCAGGAGTTCTAGTCCCACATGAATCTCACCGCTGTCAGCGTGGAGCCCAATTCCTATCGTCTTCCTTCCATTCTCTGACCCTCCCCGGCTCACACGAGCTCTCTCAAAACTAAAGAAATATTTTTTTAAAAAGTAAATAAAAAAATCAAAACTTGAAACAGTAAGAAAACATAAATATTTTAAAAACCATGGAACACAGTGACTGATACAAGATGAAATATGACTGTTAAGTAATAATTAAAGATGTTAAAGTAGTTCATTAAAAATCAAATGGGGCCTAGACTAAATTCAAATACATGCAGACTTACCTAAAACAAACTGATGCAAAAAAATTAAAAGTAAAAAGATACAGATAAGCAAACGCAAATAAAAAGCAAGCACAGCAGGGAGCTTGGGTAGCTGGGTCAGTCAATTGCCAGACTTGGGTTCAGGTCATGATCTCACAGTTCATGAGTTCGAGCCCCGCGTCCGGCTCTGTGCTGACAGCTGGGAGCCTGGACCCTGCTTCAAATTCTGTGTCTCCCTCTCTCTCTGCCCTTCCCCTGATTGTGCTCTCTCTTTCTCCCTCTCTCTCAAATATAAACATATAAGCATTCAAAAAAAAACAAACAAAAAAAAAACAAGCAAAGGTTGTAAAATTGATAGTAACAAGAATAGAGCTCAGGCGATAAGCATGAAAAAGGCCCTTGGCTCTGTTATACCTAGGGAATGAATCACTGGAATCCACTCCTGAAATCGTTACTTTGCTGTATGCTAATCTGGATGTAAATTTTCAAAAAATAATAAAAATAAATAATAAAACTTTTAAATAAATAAATAGATAAATGGTTTATTAAAAAACAAAACAAAACAAAACAAGGGCCCTTGGCTCTTGCAGGTGCTGTTGGACTTGAACCACTTGTGGGCCAACGTCTAGCGGACCTCCTGCAGGGCTTCCCCAGGCAGTTCCCAGGGAGGGGGCGGTGGTGGTGACGAGGCGCTGGCCGGGCGCCTGGGGTTCCTCACCCGCAACAGTACAGAGACCTGCTGCTGGACCTAGTGGACGAAGTGGCCAGTGTGCATGAGGTCCCAGGCTTTTCCCCAGACGCGGAGCCGATCCCTGGAGCCTCGGAAGCCGTGCGGAGGTGGACGACATGCAGGACACCGAGGTCCCCGTGTGCACCGGCCCTCCGCTGAAGTGTGAACACTGCGGGCGAGAATTAGCGCTGGTTGAGTGGGTGGAGAACCACCTGGAGCGCCAGTTCATGGACTGCACTAGTCTGATGAGGGACAAGACGGTGGGCTTGGGGGACCTGCTCGTGGATGACAAGGACACCATCTGAGGCCAAGAGGAGACGCCAAGCTGGGAGCACATCTTGTTTACTTGCTGCCACAACCAGCACCCGGCCCCGCCCCCTTTAGGAGACAGCTGCTCTCCTGGAGGGACACCTGGAGGGACACCTGGAGGGACACCTGGAGGGAGATCATAGACAGCAAGTGAAGGGGGTGGGGAGGCGGGACCAAGGGGGCCTGGGGCTGCTGCAGGAATAAGCAAGGGACCAGGATAGTGGACAGTAGCTGAAGGAAGGCTGGCAGGGAACCCCAGCAGAGCTGAATGACAGGGCAGTGCGATGACGGTGACCACCCAGCACCCTGAAGCAGAAAGACACAGTAACGTCAGTTCTCAAGGGCCAGCCACCTGGAACGTCGCAAGATGGCTGGCCGGGTAGCATGGTGGGAAAATCACTCAGGAACCTTTTTAAGAAAACACTTTGGCTCACGGAGAAAAAAGAAAAAAGGAACTTGCAAGAATCAGGAAATATTTTTAAAGATTAGAGTTCACACTGAAGATTTAACTGCCAGGACATCTCATGCCTGGAATAATACTGCAACAAAAATTCTACTGCGAGCAACAATCTGTAGAAAATCAACACAACCAGAATATCAGTGGAAGACTTTAACATACCACTCCACCTCTTTTCCTTCTTCATAGGTCAAGTAGACAAGTGGGGGAAAGCTATTATTAAAAGGAATTTTAAAATATGTGGGATCTAAGGTCAAGTGTGTGTGTGTGTGTGTGTGTGTGTGTGAGAGAGAGAGAGAGAGAGAGGGAGAGACAGGGAGAAAGAGAAAGAGAGACCTTGGCCTCTATAAGCAAGAAATGCATTTATTTTTCGTTACTACATACAAAACCAGACTGTCATTTAGGCCACAAAAATATTTTAACAAATTTCCTAAAAGAGAAACTGAAATTGTATCATCAACAACTTCTTAAAAACAATGCCGTAGAATTAGAACTTAACAATCAAATGTTAACTTAAATCCCATAAAGGCCTACAAAGCACAAAAACTGTCTTCCAGAGCCCGCCCCCCCCCCCCCCCCCCCCCGGCAGAATGAGCAGAAGGCGGGAAGAGCTGCAGGGCAGGCTGGGGGGTGTGGGTCAATCTGAGAGCAGCTGTTCTAAATCAGCTGAAAAGAAAGAAGTAAACCCCAAATCCCCGCAGTTCAAAGTGTCCTCACGGACTAGCAGAATTAAACACATCTAGAGTATGTTAGATATGAAGACTCTCCCGTCCCACCCCAGACTCCATGAAGGCAGGTGTGTATTTTAGCGGGAAGCCCCAGGTCCTTGTCTGCACATCCATCACAGCAGGTGAAATACTGGTCTAAATAACCATATGGAAAACGTACGCCCTCCACCATGAGTCACGTATTTCTGCTCACCTCAATTACAACCACCAAACCTGCTGAGAGACTAGGTCTTAACTCTTCAAGCCACTAGAAAGAAATGATAATTATGTGGCCAGGCAGAGATGCTAATTATCATTACAATGGCAATCATATTACAATATATAAATGCACCAAATCAACATGTTGTACACTTTAAATTTATCCAGGGTTATATATCAAATATATTTCAGTGTTTTAAATTCCACTAAAAATGGGGGTGGGGAGACTTGTTTCACTAAGGATAAAAACCAGTGAGAAAGGGTTCTAAATTAACATATCGAAATAAAAGTGGGCACTCAGCAGTTCACATCTCCCTCCTCCCTAAAATAGCCTCCATTAAAATGAGAAATTATGAGGAAAAAAAGAGAAAGAAATGGGTGATGAGTCTTTTCTTAGTCTTTTCAGCCTGCTGTAATAAAAACACCATAGCCTGGCTGGCTTATAAACAGCAGAAATTTATTTCTAATAGTTCTGGAGTCTGGAAAGGTCAAGGTCAAAGCGCTGGTAGATTTGACATCTGGTGAGAGCCTACCTTCTGGTTCATAGACACCTGTCTTTTCACTGTGTCCTCACATGGCAGAAAGGCCACGGAGTGCTCTGGGGCTTCTCTTATAAGGACACTAATTCCATGTATGAAGGCCCTGCCCCATGACCTAATCATCTCCCAGAGACCCTACCCCCTAATACCATCACCTTGGGCATAGGTTTTAACATACGAATATTGAGGAAACACAAACATGCAAATCTATGGCAGCTCCTATGCATATAAACCATTATTTAAAAAGAAAGCATGAAAGAAAATCAGAAGGCAAATAAGTAACACAAAGCAGAAAACAAATTTGGCCTCAAAATAGGAGAAAGGTTTTTTAAAGCATCCATGACTTGAGAGGAATTAAAGAAAGACGGCTTCTTTGAAACAAGAGTTAGAGGGAGAGAGAGAGAGAGCAAGATGACAACCCTACAAAAGGCAACAAAAGAGTGAGCTGGCAGAGTTCAGGAATGAAATGGACGAGAAAAATAAAATAACTTATGTAAATTAAAACCACATTTTAAGAAGCGATATTAGAATAAGAATGTGAAGTTCAAAAAACAGTAAGGTTGGAAAGATTGAAGATTGCCTCAACTAAAATTTACTCAAATCTCAATCCTGAAAGGGAGCATGATGTCTTAGGAAAAATGGTAACAGAATGATACAGACCTGATCAATATCCTGGTCTCATTTCTGAACTTCAAGGGTAAAGGGAGAATCTTCTAAATAGCCAGTTTAAGGGGTAATTTATGTTGAAGAAGTGGAAATATCAAATTGGCCTCAGATGATGTCACAGAATGTACTCAATACTAGAAGACACTTCAAAAACTAAAACATTATGGGGCGTCTGGGTGGCTCAGTTGGTTAATTGTCTGACTCAATTTCGGCTCAGGTCATGATCTCCTGGTTGTAAAATCAAGCCTCCGTTGGGCTCCACACTGCGCCTGGAACCTGCTTGGGATTATCTCTCCCCTTCTCTCTTGGACTCTCTGCCTAGCTAATGATCTCTCTCTAAAAAAACAAAAAAAAAAATTAGGAAGGAGAGAAACTGGGACTCAAGAATTTTATACCGAGCTAAGCTGTCCAACAGACTGGCCTTATTCAGGCATGCAAGAATTTAAGGAATAGAATACACATCAACCCTTTTAAGACAAAATCTAAACAAACCAATAAATGAGTCAAAACTATGAATCCAGAAATGTGAAGACTGTGGGAAGAAGGGATGGTTATGTGAATTTTATCCGTTAAAGGTAGAATTAAAGCTGAACTTCTTGTGGTAATTATGATTGCCAGACAGAGTCATAAATGGTGTGTATCGTGGAAACAGATCACATGTTCAGACATATGTTCAGATAATGTAAAGAGGAGGTGGGAGGAGCAGATTTAACAGGGCATCTCCTCTGCTTGCCTCTTCTAAAGCAGTGCCCTCCGCCAGTTGCTATCTGTCCCAATGCCAGGTTTTATCTTCTTCATTATATTGAAGTTACACTTTATGTGTTTATTACCTCACTTCCTCCACTAAATGGTAAGTTCCAGGACCCAGAAGACCTCATCTGCCATTTGCATCACTGTTTTCTCAGAGTTCATAATAGAGCCTGGTACATTACAACAGGTGCTCAATGAAGACTGTGGAGTTAATCGATAAATGCGGTCAAAATACAGGCAAAGGACATGAACACGCAATTCATTTAGAAAAAGGGGAAATCCAAGTAGCTTTAGAAAATATGAAAAGATGTTCAATCGAACTCATAACTAAAGAAATGCAGACTTTACCATTTCTATACCATTCTTCACTTGTCAGATTGGCAAAAAAGGAGAACTTTGAGAAGTTTGACAGATACAATGCTGCCCAGAGTATGGGGAAATGACCCCTCTCATGAACTCTTGGTGGTGGCACAGTAATTATCTCTTCTGACAGCAATTAAAATATACACATTTTTGATTCAGCAACTTCATCTCTAAGACTATTTCATATAGAACCTTACATAGTTCTATATTTTGCATGGAACATTTATGAATGCAAGACCACTCATGTGCAAGGATGTTTACTGCAGCATTACTCTAAACAACAGAAGACCAGAAACAAAATTAATATTGTCCATATAAAGTTAAAGTCATAATAACCAATGTTGAAAAAAGTGTCAAGAAAACACTCTCAATTAGTGCTAATGCAAATATAAATTGATAAACTATTTAGAAAGCAGGAGCTATTAAGTTGTACCTATTTTTCAACTCAGCAATTCCACTTTAAAAAATTTATTTGATAAAATATCTGCATAAAAATATGTATAAGCTGTTCATTATAGCAGTGTAATGGAGAAAAAAATTGGAAGCAAACTAAATCTTATTTGTTATACTCACAGTGTTCTTGTATAGCAGGTTTTAATTTTCATGTAATCAAATCTATTAATCTTTTCTGTTATAATTTGCTTTTAATGCCTTGCTTAAGGAATCCTTAACAGTAGAAGTTTCCTTCTAAGAAAACTCTTCTAAGAGCTTTAAAGTTTTGCTTTAAAATTTTAGGTCCTAGGGCGCCTGGGTGGCTTAGTCGGTTGAGTGTCCAACTCTTTTTTTAATTTTTTTATGCTTATTTAATTTTGAGTGAGAGAGAGACAGAGCATGAGCCGGGGAGGGGCAGAGAGAGAGGGAGACACAGAATCCGAAGCAGGCTCCAGGCTCCGGGCTGTCAGCACAGAGCTTGACACGGAGCTCGAACTCACGAACTGTGAGATCATGACCTGAACCAATGTGGGATGCTTAACCGACTGTGCCACCCAGGTGCCCTTAAGTGTCCAACTCTTCATTTCGGCTCAGGTCATGATCTCACAGTCCCTGAGTTCCAGCCCCAAGTCAGACTCCTGCACTGACAGCATGGAACCTGCTTGGGAGTCTCTCCCTCTCTCTGCTCCTCCCCTGCTTATATGCTCTCTCTCTCTCTCTCTCTCTCTCGATCTCAAAATAAATAAATAAAACTTTAAAAAATTAAAATTTTAAGTCTTTAAGCCACTTGGAGTCAATTCGAGGGCATGAAATGAAGTAAGGTCTAGTCCCATTCTTTTCCACATGAAGAACAAAGCCCAAAGTACGAAGTAAAATCCATTTTTTCTTCACTGACTTGTAATTCTCTCTCTCAGGCACACAAAATGCTTATAAATGTATATCTCTGTTTCTTGGCTTTCTATTCACATGTCCATTTGTCTGTCCCTGTACCAATATCTTTAGTTTTAATGGCACCCAAATTATAAAAGATTGTTAAAATAATTATTTCCAGGTTGACATGTATTTTCCCTCAATACTTAAAAAAATTTTTTTTAACATTTATTCATTTTTTGAGAGACAGAAAGAGACAGAGCATTAGAGGGGGAGGGGTGGAGAGAGAGGGAGACACAGAATCTGAAGCAGGCTCCAGGCTCTGAACTGTCAGCAAGGAGCCCAACGCAGGGCTCAACCCCATGAACCTTGAGATCATGACCTGAGCTGAAGTCAGACACCCAACCAACTGAGCCCCCAGGCACCCATTCCCTCAATACTTTTAAGATAACTATTGTTCTATTGTAGTCTGTTGTATTCTGGCATCTATTGTTGCTGAACCTGCCCAATGAGGTTCATTGTTATTGTCCTGCAAAATCGCCTTTTTTCTCTGGTAATTTCTAGAATTTTCTCCTTTAGCTTCACTACTCATTGTCCAGGTAGGGATCGATTTTTAAAAATCCTTCTTAATATTGAGCATACTGCTTTGCTTTGACACTATTCTTTCTTGAATTCAGCAAAATCATGAGCTATTTTCTCTTCATGTATTGCTTTTCTGCTAATTTTTCTCCATTCTTCTGATGCATTCATCAGACATATGTTGGAGCCTTTAAGTTTATCTTCCGTGTCTTTTATCTGTTGTTTCACATTTTAAATATCTGCTTCTCTGTTCTGCTTTCTGGATGAATTCTTTAGTAATATGTTTCCTTTCTTATATTCTATCTTTGATTTTACCCAGCATAGAGTTTACCCCATTCACTGATTTCTTTTTTATTTTTATTATTTTTTTTTTTGAGAGAGAGAAAGAGCAGGGGAGAGGAGCAGAGGAGAGAGAGAGAGAGAGAGAGAGAGAGAATCTTAAGCAGGGTCCATACTCAGTGAGCAGCCCGATGCAAGGGCTTGTTCCCGTGAACTGAACCAAAGGCAAGAGTCACAGGCTCAACTGACTGAGCCACCAAGGCACCCCTATTCACTAATTTTTAAAATTTAATGACAATATTTTAGTTTCAAGATTTCTAATTGGTTCGGTTTCATATCCATGGACTCCTATTTCATTCTGCCTCTCTTGTTTTTATACTGTCTTATTCTTTCTCATGGATGTTATTCTTACATTTTTTAAAGCTAAATGTACTTAGTTCAAGCCATTCTTCAGCCTGTTACATTATTTATATTTATCTAAAATGATTTAATCTTCTGCATTTTAAATTTTATTGGCAATTTTTCTTATTTTTATATTTATTCTTCTAGTTTGAAAGCTCATTTTGAGTAAAATTTTGTATCTCTCCCTCACTATGTTCCTTCCTTCCTTCCTTCTTTCCTTCCTTTTCTTTCTTTCCTCTTTCTTTCTTCCCTTCTTTCTTCCTTCCTTTTCTTTCTTTCTTTCCTTCTTTCCTTTCCTTCCGTCTTTCCTTCCTTCCTTCCTTCCTTCCTTCCTTCCTTCCTTCCTTCCTTCCTTCCTTCCTTCCTTCCTTCCTTCTTCCTTCCTTCCTTCTTCCCTCCTTTCTTCTTTCTTTCTTTCTTTCTTTCTTTCTTTCTTTCTTTCTTTCTCTCCTTCTCCATGTGTTTGCCTTCTCTGTCCAACGTCTCAGGAACCCCATCCAAAACTATCAGATCTTAAATTGGAGAGTGGTTTGGATCCCCTCCCCAGAGTAGTATACAGGATGCTGTAGATGTCATCACCAACCCCAGCCAGTCCTGATTGGGAGCTGCGTCTGTGTCCTCTTGCTTCCCCGGGCAAGTTGTCTCCCTCACACTCCTGGCGGAGACCATCTTTCATGAGTACAGGAGGCTATTGAGGCCCTGGTTTCATTCAGAGGCTGGATATGCGTTTCTGCCTCTTGTGGAGTGCATTTATGATCTGGGCACTGTAAGAGAGGAATTCTGGGCCACGTCTGGTTTCCCCAGGACTCCTAGGCTGTGAGACCCATGGATTCCTCACTGACTAGACCATTCCAGAACCATAAGCAGTTCATCTCCGTGTTTGGGTTTGTCCTTTAACTTTCTGTTTCCAGTATCCTTCAATGCTATATGCTTGGAGCGTGTTTACAATGGAAGTGTCCCTGATAAAGACTTTAATGCCGTGGATATTAAGAGATGTAATTTCTGCCATTCCTTTGAATTCAAATAATGGAATTGAAGCTGACTTTGACAGACTGAAACTTGTTCCATCAGCCAGGAAAGCTCACAAGATTTTCCTTCATCGTGTAATTGTTATGCATTTCAATTCTAAGAACAATTATCTTTCTACTAGATCAAAGGGTTTTCATGGCTTGAAAAGTGCTTTGAATTTATCAATACCGAGGCTCTTAGGAAATCTTTGTTCATCATATAATTTTTATGTGATAAGTGGTACTCCATAAAAATATGAGTAGCTCTAAAATAAAGTTAATGAACCGTGCTGGTTTAGCAATGCCGTGGAAAGTTAGGTACTTTTTGTTCTACCCAGCTACTGCATCATTATCACGTTAGTCTTCTTTTAAATATTGAATAAAAGAGATCTGCAGGAACATGGCGGAAAATATTAGAGAAAAGAAATACAGCTCCTTCCCGTGAGTTGTGGTTGTATGTCCTTTGGTCCATTAAAGTAGGAAGGTGTCCCATTAGTGGACAGGTCTTCCTTACACAGAAATCCTACCGCAGATCCGTTTCCAATATCATCCTCACTTTCCAGAACTACATGCTTTATTAGTGCTTTAGTCACAGACGAGCTAAACTCTACAATATAAGAAGTGTTTATATTGGGAGAAGTTGGTATCATTTCCAAATCATCGAGAGACATTACAATTCCAGGAGTTGGAACAATTTCTAATTTTGTCCAAATTTTAAAACCATATTCCTTTTTCTATTTTTAAAAATGTAAAAATTTTTGAACTTTCTTTATTAAAGTATAATTAGGGGCACCTGGGTGGCTCGGTCGGTTGGGCGTCCGACTTTGGCTCAGGTCATGATCTCGTGGTCCATGAGTTCAAGCCCCGCATCGGGCTCTGTGCTGTCAGTTCAGAGCCTGGAGCCCGCTTCACATTCTGTGTCTTCCTTTCTCTCTGCCCCTCCCCCACTCACTCTGTCAAAAAATGAATAAACATTAAAAAAAATTTTTTTTTAAGTATAATTAACACACAGTGCTATATTAGTTTCAGGTGTACAACATAATCATTCAACAATTCTATACATTACCTGGTGCTCACCACCGTAAGTGTAATCACCATCTTGTCACCCAACATTATTACAATCGTTTTGACTCTATTCCCTATGCTGTACTTTTCATCTCCAGGACTTACTTATTTTATAACTGGAAGTTTGTACCTCTTCATCCCCTTCACCTATTTTGCCCATCCTCCCCACCTCCCCTCTAGCAACCACCGGTTTTTTCTCTGTATTTAAGAGTCTTACGTCTCTCTTTGTGTTGTTTTTCAGATCCTACATATACGTGAAATTATATGTTATTTGTCTTTCTCAGTCTGACTTATTTTACCTAGCATAATGCCTTCTAGGTCCATCCACGTTGTTGCCAATGTCAAGATCTCACTCTCTTTTCATGACTGAGAAATGTCTCATTGTATATATATGCCATATCTTCTTTATCCATTCATCTGCTGACAGACACTTAGGTTGCTTGCGTACCTTGGCTATTGTAAACAGTGCTGCAATAAACACGGGGTGAAAATATCTTTTTAAGTTAGTGTTTTCATTTTCTTGGGATAAATACCCAGTAGTGGAATTACTGGATCATATGGTATTTCTATTTTTAAAGTTTTGAGGAACTGCCATACTGTTTTCCAATTTACAGTCCCAATTTATGTTTCCACCAACACTGCATGCGAGTTCCTTTCTCTCCACATCCTCATCAACACTTGTTATTTCTTTTCTTTTCTATTCTAAGTGTTCTGACAGGTACGAAGTAATATCTCTTTGTGGTTTTGATTTGCATTACCCTGATGATGAGTGCTGTTGAGCATCTTTTCACATGTCTGTTAGCCATCTGGATGTCTTCTTTGGAAAAATATGTATTCAGGTCCTCTTCCCGTTTTTTAATCAGATTATTGGGGTTGTTTGTTTGTTTGTTTTGGTGTTGAGTTGCATAAGTTCTTTATATATTTTGGATATTAACCCCTTATTGGCTCTAGCATTCGCAAATATTTGCTTCTGTGTGGTTGTCTGCCTTTTTGTTTTGTTGATAGTTTCCTTCACTGTGCAAAAGCTTTTTATTTGGATGTAGTCCCAATAGTTTAGTTTTGCTTTGCTTTTCCCTTGCCTAAGGAGACATACCTGGAAATATATTGCTATGGCCAATGTCAAAGAAATTATTTTCTGTGTTCTCTTCTACGAATTTTATGGTTTCGGTCTCCTATTTATGTCTTTAATCCATTTTGAATTTATTTTTGTGTGTGGTGTCAGGGAGTAGTACTTTTTCATTCTTTTGCATGTAGCTGTCTGGTTTCACCAGCGCCATTTGTTGAAGAGACTATCTTTTCCCCCTTCTATAATCTTACCTCCTTTACTGTAGATTAATTGACCATATAAGCTTAAGTTTATTTCTGTTCCATTGATACGCATCTGCGTTTGTGCCAGCACCATATTGTTTTGTTTCCTGCAGCTCTGTGGTGTATCTTGAAATCTGGGATTACGACACGTCCAACTTTGTTCACCTTTCTTAAGATTGCTTTGGCTATTCAGGGCCTTTTGTAGTGCCACACAAATTTTAGTGTTATTTGTTCTAGCTCAGCGAAACCACATTCTTGAAGTGAGAGTGCAGTAGCTAAAAAAAGATGCAGCATTTTAATGACTTAAAATAATTAACAGGAATAACCCTCAGTGCCTATTCCTCCCAACTTCTCACCCTAACCCTTCCTTCACACGTTATCACATTCTCCTTCCTCAGATCTCCTTTTCCACCCCATCTGCCCAGTATCTGTTCATCAGTGACAACATCATTAGAAGTCCTTCATTTTGTAATCCAGTTTTACATTGCTAATTCTCAGATCATAATTTTTTCTCTCTCTCTCAAAACTCTGAGGACCTTGCTTCACTGTCCTGGAATAAAGCACTGTAGACAAGTTATTCAACCATGATTTAGGTACACATGGTCCCCAATTTTTTTTAAATTTAACTAATTTATTGATTGAAGTAGAAATTTATCTTTCTTGATTCTTTCCACGGCCAATTACCAACTCTATGGTCTCATCCAAAAGAAGTTTGTTTTTCTTTTTCCCCCAAATACATGATTTCACCAGCCTGGAAAAAAGAAATTAAATGTTGCACTTGAAAAGAAAACACATGCTTATACTGACTGTGATAGATGATGATATGACTGATATAAATTATTACTTCTGTTCATGGGCGTGGCCAAAGGGATTGATGTGTGACTGATGGTTCTTTTGAAACTGTCATGAAAACACACACAAACACATCCCAGCTGTAGTCATTCTTTATAGACGGGTGTAGGATGGCAAGATATATATGAATCCACAATGTGAAGCTGTTATCTGAAAAATGAACATTATAATATGACAACACTGTCACAGTTTGATAGAAAAAAGCTCAGAGTAATTTGTTTTACCACACTCACCACTGGTTAGCTGTACATCTAAGAAAAAAGAAAAATCATACCTTTCCTTCCGTTAGGGAGACTGAAGGAAGGCATTTATTCCTCTCACCCTCTCTTGGCAGCTCGAGCATAGCCACATGACCTAAAAGTGACAAACAGATATTCCTGAGGGAACAACACAAAAGCAGAGGGTCAATAAAAGTTTGTGATGGCTAGAGCTGAGTCAAGAGCCTAGTGGTATTGGCCCTGCCCCTGGCCACTCCCGTGACAGGAATTTGGCTGGTCCCCTCCCTTGACTTGTCCAAGCCTGGTTTACTAGCCTTTATTATGGTCAGTCCCTTTAAAGAAATTCCCTTGTTAATAAAGTTTCAGCTTCCGTTTCAGTTGTTTGTAACCAAGGAATCGGGATCAGTGCTGATGAAATTTATAACTTTACGGCTGTCCACCAAACTTCTTTTGGGGATATTGGAAGAGTCCTGTTTTGCCTGTTTATGATGAAGATGTGGAGAGCTTCCTTTTTCCCTAAAGTAGCAAAACGAGACGTCTTACAAAGCATGACAAGAGCTCCATCTGTGCTACGTACGAAGCTATTACTTTCGGAGAGAGTGGTGTGGCAGAAATAACAAAAAAACAAAAAAACCCACAAACTTTTTACCATTTCCAAACATTGGTGATCTTCGTCATTTCAAAAGCAGTTCATGAAGTCAGATTTTTTTTCTTTGATGGCATTAGCATGTAAATAGTGAGTATGAAAAAGGAGGTGATTGCTTAAAAAGATGTCTGAAGTTTTCTCCAGTTGCGTGCTGAAAGGGAATAAGGAGACTGTCAATTACTTGATGATCTGCTTCAAAATGTTAACAGCAATATTAACTCTTCCAGAACACATCATTAGACAAGAAAACCACTTGTAGTTTTGCCCCTGTTCTATTTTACAAACCAGTCTTGGCTCACTGGAACGCATGGCTTTACTTAAGCCTTTCCAACAAAGTAGGGCTTCTTGTGTTTGACAACTTTCATAGAATGCCTCAAGAAAAGGTTTTTGGGAAACAGTACATTCAAGGTTTAGGGAGCTCCCAGTTCGTTTGAGTTGAACTTCCATCATGCAACCTCTTCACCCAAAATATCTTGTTTAGGTCCATTTTTGGCATGAGCAGAAGCGAAGTCCTTTCTTGGTTCGCTGGATATACGCTTCCGTTGACAAGACCTTTGGCCCAGAAAACATAATAGCTTTTGCATTCCATCCTAACATCACATCGACAATGCAGGTGAAAACATGTTCACAGGAATCATTATCTTTCCTTTTCTTTGACGTTTCAACTTAAATTGAGTCTGTAAAAATAAATATATACGTCAAAAATAATATTGATTCAATTGACATTTTGCAACTTGATTTTTTGTATTTCCAATTTGTTTAATGTGTTTAGCAGCAGGTAATTTTAATGTTAAATAGGTAGAATATAGGATATTCAAGAAATTTATATAAGAAGTCAATAAGATGTAGATACTATAGTTTATGTAAAGGTTTAATTCATTTAATGACTTTTAATTTTTTTATTTTTTTTAATGTTTATTTATTATTGAGAGACAGAGAGACACAGAGCGTGAGCAGGGGAGGGTCAGAGAGAGGGGGGAGACACAGAATCTGAAGCAGGCTCCAGGCTCTGAGCTGTCAGCACAGAGCCCGATTCGGGGCTCGAACTCACAAACCGTGAGATCATGACCTGAGCCAAAGTCGGTCACTTAACCGACTAAGCCACCCAGGCGCCCCTCATTTAATGACCTTAACCCTTATGTTGACATGTAGATTAAAACACTAGTTCAGAATCTGGGTCGGTGAAATTCAGCTCCTGTCAAGTGGAGTTGCTTGTTTTTGTGTTTTGTTTTTTGCCTTCATAAAGTACATTTCACACTTTTCTCAGACATATTTCTTTAATGTATGGTATTTTCATGGAATAATAGTGTATGAATATCACTGGTCATACATTGAATACATATGCCAGTACTTTATATCTCAGAGAGTAAACTAAAAAGAAATACGAAGAAAAAGCCAATTTTAAAAGACTTTTTAGTATTCTTACAGCATGCTACCTGCCTATACCACGGAGCAATCTGTTATCAATCTTAAAATTTTTTTACTTCACATATTTTAATGTTCACAAGTCTAATATTTTTTTCCGCTTTATCAAGGTACAATTAACATATAAAATTGTAGCATATTTAAAGGGTACCTTATGATGATTTGCTATATGTCTACACTGTGGAAGAATTCCCCCTCTAGTTAACCAAAACATCTATCATCTCATATATTTATCTCTCTTTCTCTTTTAATTTGGTGAGAACATTTAAGTTTTTCTCTCTTAGCAAATTTCAATTATACGATACACTTTTATCAACTATACTTACCAAGTTTTACATGAGATTCTCAGACCTTATTCACCTTAGAGCTGCAAATTTTTATTTTTTTTTTTACCAACCTCACCTTATGCCCCACCCCCCAACCCCCAACAACCTCTGGCTACCACTTTCCTGCTCTCGGGATATATGTTTTACTTTTTTGTAATGATCTACACATAAGTGATACCATGCAGTATTTGTCTTTCTCTGTCTGATTTATCCCATTTAGCACAATGCCCTTAAGGTCGATTCATGTTGTCACAAATGGCAGGATTTCCTTCTTTGTCATAGCTAAATAACAGTGATATCTCTATGTTTACATAGACATAGATCTCATATCTTCTTTATCTACTCATCCCTTGACACACAGGTTGTTTCCTTATCTTGGCTATTGTGAAAATGCTGCAAAAAAAAAAAAAAAACATGGAGATACAGATATCTCATCGAGATCCTGTTTTCATTTCCTTTGGATATAACCCATATGTGACATTACTGTATCACATAGTCATTCTATTTTTAATTTTTTTTGTTTTAAATTTTTTTTTTTTTAAATTTTTTTTTTTCAATGTTTATTTATTTTTGGGACAGAGAGAGACAGAGCATGAACGGGGGAGGGGCAGAGTGAGAGGGAGACACAGAATCGGAAGCAGGCTCCAGGCTCCGAGCCATCAGCCCGGAGCCTGACGCGGGGCTCGAACTCACGGACCGCGAGATCGTGACCTGGCTGAAGTCGGACGCTTAACCGACTGCGCCACCCAGGCGCCCCTGTTTTAAATTTTTTGAGAAACCTCTACATTGTTTTCTATAGTGGCTGCACCAATTTGCATTCCCTCCGATAGTCTGTCTTTTCTCCTACATCCTCACCAATAATTATTTTTTGTCCTTTTGATGACAGACATTTTAACAAGTGTAAGGCAATAGCTCATCACCATTTGGGTTTGCATTTTCCTTATGATTAGTGGCATCGAGCACCTTTTCTATTTTCCTGTTCGCCATCATGTCTTCTTTGGAAAAATGGCTCTTCAGGTCCTCTGCTCATTTTTTAATCAGATTGTCTGGTTTTTTGCTTTTGAGTTGTATGAGTTCTTTATGGACTTTGGATATTAATCCCTTTTCAGATATATCAATTTGCAAGTATTTTGTCCCATTCCATAGGTTGCCTTTTCATTTAATTGATGGATTCCTTTGTATGCAGAAACATTTTAGTTTGATGTATTTCCATTGTTTATTTGTGTTTTTGTTGTCTTTGTTTTTGGTGTCAAATCCAAGAAATTGTCAAGATTGATATCAAGTAGCTTACCGCCTATGTTTTCTCTTAGGAATTTTATCATTTCAGGTCCTTTACAAGTTTTTAATCCATTTTGAGTTGATTTTTGTGTACAGTGTAGGATAGAGATCCAGTTTCATTCTTTTGCCTGTGGCTGTCTGGTTTTTCCAGCACCATTTAATGAAAAGACTGTCCTTTCCCCATTGTATATTTTTGGCTTCTTTTGTGTTTTGTTTTGTTTTGTTTTTGTGCATTTATTTTGAGAGAGAGAGAGAAAGAGAAAGAGAGAGAGAGATTGGAAGAGGGGCGGAGAGAGAGGGGGGGGAGACAGAAAATCCCAAGCAAGCTCCACGCCATCAGTGCAAAGCCTGATATGGGGCTCAAACTCACAAACTGTGAGAGCAGGACCCCAGCCGAAATCAATAGTTGGACTCTTAACTGACTGAGACAGCCAGGCGCCCCTCTTGACTCCTTTGTAGTAAATTAATTGATTATATATTTGTGGAGTTATTTCTGGTCTTTCTTCTGTTCCACTGACCTGTGTGTCTGTTTTAATACCAATAGCATACTGTTTTAATTACTATAGCTTTGTAATATAGTTCAAAATCAGCAAATGTGGTGCCTCAAGCTTTGTTCTTCTTTTTCGAAATTGCTTAGGCTCTTCAAGGTCTTTAACAAACTTCAGGATTGGTTTTTTTTTTTTTTTATTTCTGTGGAAAAGTACCATTGAAATTTTGATAGAAGTTGAATTAAATTTACATATTGCTTTGGATAGTATGGACATTTTAACAATATTAATTCTTCCAAACCACGAACATATATTTGTGTCTTCTTCAATTTCTCTCATCAATGTCTTAGTTTCTCTTAATCAATGTCTTATTAATGTCAAGAGCTTGCAGCACACAGATCTTTTACCTCTTTGGTTAAATTTGATCTTAAATATTTTATTCTTTTTGATGCAGTTGCAAATAGGATTGCTTCCTTAATTTTTCTTTCTGATAGTTCATTACTAGTGTATAGAAATGCAACAGTTCTTTGTATATTAATCTTGCAACTTTACTGAATTTATTAGTTCTAAGAATTTTTTTTTTTTGATGGAGCCTTTAGGGTTTTCTGTGTATAATATTGTGTCATCTGCAAATAGAGATCATTTTAATTCTTCCTTTCTGATTTAGAGGCTTCTTATTTCTTTTTCTTACCTATTCACTCTTGCCAGGACTTCCAGTATTACAGTGAATGAAATTGACAAGAGTGTTTTTTTGTCTTAGAGGAAAAGCATTCAGCTTCTCAACATTGAGTATGATGTTAGCTATGGATTTGTAATATATGACCTTTATTATGTTGAGGTATGTTCCCTTGATACTCAGTCTGTTGAGAGTTTTTTTCACTAATGGAGGTCCAATTTTGTAAAATGCTTTTTCTGCATCTATTGAGATGATCATATAATTTTTATTCTTTATTTTGTAGATGTTGAACCATCCTTGCATCTCTAGAATAATCCCACTTGATTATGGTATATTATTATTATTGAATCTGGTTTGCTAATATTTTTTGAGAATGTTTACATCTATATTTGTCAGGCGTACTGGCCTATAATATTCTTTTCTTGCAGTGTCCTTAATTCACTATTATACTGAAGTACTGTTGTCTTCATAAAATGAGTTTGGAAGTATTCCCTCTTTTCTATTTTTTTGGAAGAGTTTGGAAAGGGTTAGCATTAGCACTTTAAATGTTTGGTAGAATTCATTTGTGATCATGTGGTTCTAGACATTTTTGCTGGGAAACTTTTGATGATTAATTGAATCTCCTTACTTATTCATCTGTTCAGATTTTCTATTTCTTCATGATTCAGTCTTGGTAAGTTGTATGTTTCTAGGAATTTATCCATTTCTTCTAGGTCGTCTAATTTATTGCCGTATAATTGTTTATAGCAGTCTCTTATGATCCTTTGTATTATAAAGAAATTATAAATTATTTTAAATGATCACTTAAACATTTATTTCAACCATAGATATTTAAACTTGATTGATCTACACTCCAATGGAGCTAGTCACAAATAACTATAAATAAGAAAAAGTAAAAATCAACCCAAACAAGTGACCTCAACATTTGGGCCTGAATGGCCAGTAGACCCAGTCTCTTGAGGGTTGGCAGACTGGTCAAACAAGTGTCTGTAGAGGGGAGAACTGTGAACATGTGTGATCTAACAGCAGGTCTAATCACTAACATAATTTTGAAATAGTGATGAGTCTAAACAGTATTGCAAGACCTGTGCAACAGCTATTACATAAAATGAAAATATTTATGATTTCTATGGGTGACAAAATTCACTGGCCTTCAAGAGGACAAGTCTTAAAGTATTTGTTTGAACTAGGGGTAGAAGTTTTGTGTTTGCTAAAAGATAAGGGAAACACATTCTTGGAACACTTTGAAATAAAGAATTTTGTACCTAGGTTAGTTTACCTGGCAGATATATTTAATTGTACGAGTAAGTTTTTGAATTCAAGGTTTTAAAGTCACCAATACAACTGAAAAAAAGCATGACAAATTTTCTTGGCCATGCTGTTATGAAACAGTATAGTATCGTCGAACATCCTTGCAAACTTTCAAATACTGAATGAAGTACATTTCCAAAATGGAGTTGAAATAGAAAATTTCCCACCACTAGATTCGAATAAAGAAATCTGTGAAACCCCTAGAACACTTCAGGACCCTTTCAAATGCCCACCATCTTGATGGCATAGAATGTAATCATAAATACATAGTTCTTTTATTTCTGATATAAACTATTTTGAAGACATTTGCCTATCTGAAAATGAACTAATTGACCTTAGGACAAAAATAACCCATTACGATTAAAGTAATTCAAGCTTGAGAGAATTCTGGTGTCTTCTGAAAGAATTTTATCCTAGCCCTACAAAGTGAGCTCTGAAACTTTAATTCATTTGCGACAATACGTTTTGCAAGTTGTGATTTTTAACATTTATAACTACTAAACAGTCAAAATGAGATGTATGTCAACACGACATGCATATTCTCTTATCAAAGGCCACTTTACAGTGGTGTTCTTATTCAAACTTAGCAACTACAGTTTTCTTTCGAATTTATCTTTTAAGAGTTAAAAACAACTCTAATTGGCTTACATTTCAAATGTATTTTCTTTTGTTTTACAACGTATTAATAAATAAAATGTGTTACTGTAATACATATTTATGTTTAAATATTTTAATAATTTTATCCATTCACCAGTTGATGGACATCTGGGTTGCCTCCAGTCTGGGAGTATCGTGGATAATGCTTCTGTGGACATTTATGTTTATATTTTTGTACAGGCATATGCTTTTATTTCTCATATTTATGAGTGGAAATGTGTCATATTGCAAATATGTATTTAGTTTTATGAGGTACTGCCTTACAGTTTTCTGTGTACTGTTTTGTATTTCTACCAGCAACGTATGAGAGTTCCCGTTGGCCTACATCGACACCAGCACAGTATTGTCAACCTTTTTACCTTTAGTTATTACAATGAACGTGCAGTGGTATCTCATTGTGGTTTTAACCAGTGATTCTATGATGACTAATGATGTTGAATATCTTTTCTCATCCTTTTTGAGAAATGCATCCTAAACTCTTTTGTCTATTTTTTTTTTTTTTTAGTTTTTTTGGCTTTTACCATTGAGTTCTTTATATATTATGGACACATGCCCTCTGTTGTATACACATTTTTCAAGAATATCTTTCAGTCTGTGGCTTGCTTTTTATTACCCTAACCATACCTTTCAAAGGGAAAAAGGTTTTAACCTTGATGAAATACATTTTACCTTTACCTTTCTTTTTTTTTTTTTCCATTTATAGTCTGTAATTTTGGTGTCCTGTTTATGAAATCTATGACTAATCCAATTTCACTAAGATCTTCTCCTGCGTTTTTTTCTAGAAATTCAATAGTTTTCACTTTTATATTTAGATCTACAATTCATTTTGAGCTAACTTTTATGTATAGTGTGAGGTAGAGGTCAAAGTTCTTTTTTTTTTTTTTTTAATTTTTAAGGTTTATTTTTGAGAGAGAGAGAGACAGACAGAGCATGAGCAGGGAGAGGCAGAGAGAGGGAGACAGAATCTGAAGCAGGTTCCAGGCTCTGAGCTGTCAGCACAGAGCGTGATGCGGGGCTCGAACTCACAAACTGCGAGATCATGACCTGAACTGATGTGGGAGGCTTAACCAACTGAGCCACCCAGGTGCCCCAAAGTTCGTTTTTCTTCTATAGAAATATCCAACATCACTTACAACGTCAGTTGTAACTGATGTTACACTTACAACATCAGTTGCAACATCACTTTGAAAAGGCTATCTTTTCTCCTAATCACCATGGCATTAAGTCGACAATCCATTGACCTTAAAATATGGGTCTGTTTCTGGACTGCGTTTTCTGTTACCTTATTCTTTGTAAGTGTAGCCTTTCTCCAATACCACCCTGTCTTAATTGCTGTAGCTTTGTAGTAAATATGCAAAGCAGCACAATCCTTTCAATTTTCTTTCCTTTTACTAAATTGTATTAACTATTCCAGGTTCTTTGCCTGTTTATAAGGGTTCTAAATTCAGCTTGTCAGTTTGTATTTTTTTAAATTCTGTTAGAATTTTGGTTTTGGATTGCATAAATCTGTAGAGGGAAGATTGCTATTTTAACAACATTAAGTCTTCTGATCCAGAAGCATTTTATATATCTCCATTTACTTATGTTTTTAATTTCTCTTTACCTTGTTTTATAATTTCTAGGGTACAGGGACTCACATACCCTTTATTAAATCTATGTAAGTATTTTGCTGTTCTTTTTTTATGCAAGAGCAAATGCTTTTTAAATTGCAGTGTTTGATGTTTGTTGCTAGTGTAAAGATACACAATTATTATTTTTTTTAAATATTGAACTTCCATCCTACAATCCCATAAAACATATTTATTCATTCTAGTGGTTTTCTTGGAAATTCTCGGGAGTTTTTACTTCCCTGATCATTATTTCAAACAAGAACAATTTTCATTCTTCTATTGCAATCTTCATGCCTTTTATTTGATTTTTATCACCTTCTTGCTCTGGCTAGGACCTCCAGTACTTTAATGATAAACACCAGTGATGAAAGTGGATGTCTTTGCCTTGTTTCTTTTTTAACGTTTATTTATTTTTGAGACAGAGAGAGACAGAGCATGAACGGGGGAGGGTCAGAGAGAGAGGAAGACACAGAATCTGAAACAGGCTCCAGGCTCTGAGCAGTCAGCACAGAGCCCAATGCCGGGCTTGAACTCACGGACCGCGAGATCATGACCTGAGCCGAAGTCGGACACTTAACGACTGAGCCACCCAGGCGCCCCAACCTTGTTTCTAATCTTAGGTGAAAAGCATTGAGTATTTCACGACTGAGTATGATGTTAGCTATAGGTTTTTCAAAGATGCTATTAATCTGGTTGAGGAAGTTGCCTTCTGCTCCGAATATTTTTTCATATCATGAAAGGGTGCTGAAGTTTTTATGCTGGTGATACCCCAGGTCTACTGGTGCAGGGTGCCACATGTGGGGGCATGTGGCAGCACCAGGTCTGAAGGCACGATGTCTTTTTGGCTCAGGTCGTTGGGGTCCACTGCATGAACAACTTGTGTGGTCCTTGGTAAGTGCTGTAGGGCGTCTGCAGTGGCTAGGAGGGCTGTCGGGGTCCTTAGTGGTACCTCCACATCCAGTGGGTAGAGACCAGAGCAGGCAGTGATGGTGGCCAGAGTATATGGTACGCACACACACAACTCTAGGGCTGCTTCCAGGAGCCTGACTCACAGTCGTAGAGGCTGGGACCCATGACCTGGTAGAGCTGGGGGAATGAGACAAGGAGAAGAAAGCAGGGACGGAGACAAGAGGCTGGTAGGATCTGTGTGGGGAGCCCCAAAAGGCTGCGGAAGCTGGTTGCTTACCCCTCTTCTTTTTCTCATGAGGACAAATGCTAGAGGGTTCCTTCTTGGTGCTGAGCAGTGCCACCAAGAGGGGCGGGGCGTGGGAAGATGCAGGCAAAGTGAAGCCACTCTCCCTCCCCTTTTTGTGCAATTACTCTCACATTTTTTGTTCCACCGAGTTGCTGATGTTTCTTCAGTGGACTCCATAGCTCTCTCAGAGCTGTTTATGTTCGTGGATGACTGTCTAATTATTTATCTTTGGGGAAGAATGGAAACTGGGGTTTCCTGCACTGCTATTTTGGAGATGTCACTCTCTCACTCTGAATTTCGGCATCCCTCAGGCTCAAACCTTGACTTTGACTTTTGACTACTTCAGCCCTGTGTCTGCAGCCAAGATCAGGTATTCTTTCCGCACTGCCTTAGAAATCGGAGAAATCCCCTGGCTTTCTGATTATGCCTTAGCCTGGGAAAATAAAAGCTTTGAACTTGTTTTCTTTCTATAAGCTCGTCAGCTCAGAAGCAACCAGACTTCCCCGTCATCTTTGTAGCCCGTTTCCTTGAAGACCTGTTGAGAGCAGACGCTCCTAGGATCACTTACTGCTTCGATTGGGATCCTAAGTCACGGGGAACGGAACCCGCTGACGCTGGTTCAAATGGGAAAGTGATTTATGGAGTCAGGTTAGGGGCTCCCATAATCTGCAGATGAATCAGGAAGCAGCTTGAACAATACCATGAGCAGCTACTCCAGTGGCAATCTGATTGGTGCTACCATGAAGCACGGAGCCACAGCCCATGCTACAATGCTAGGGATGCTGTTACTGGGAATGTCACCTTCCTCTCCTGTTGATTCTCAAGCAGGATCCATTACCCTTCTGGAAATGCTTCCTCCCTCCCCCCTCCATCCCTCCCTCTCTCTCTCTTCCTTTTTCCTCCTTTTCTCTTCTTTTTTTTTTTCTTTCTTTCTTTCTTTCTTTCTTTCTTTCTTTCTTCTCTTAAATCCAAGTTAGTTCACATATAGTGTAATAATGATTTTAGGAGTAGCATTTAGTGATTCATCTCTTACATCTAACACTCAGTGCTCATCCCAGCAAGTGCCCTCTTAATGCCCATCACCCATTTAGCCCATCCCCCCACCCAGTACTCCACCAGCAACCCTCAGTTTGTTCTCTGTATTTAAGAGTCTCTTACGGTTTGTCTCCCTCTCTGTTTTCATCTTATTTTTGCTTCCCTTTCCCTATGTTCATCTGTTTTGTTTCCTAAATGCCACTTTTGAGTGAGATCTTATGATAGTTGTCTTTCTCTGACTGGCTTATTTCGCTGAGCATAATACACTCTAGTTCCATCCATGTTGCTGCAAGTGGCAAGATTTATTCCTTTTTGATCACTCAGGAATATTCCATTGTATACGTATACCACATCTTTTATCCATTCATCAGTCAGTGGACATTTGGGCTCTTTCCATACTTTGGCTGTTGTTGATAACGCTGCTATAAACATGGGGTGCATGTGCCCCTTCGTACAGCATCTTTGTATCCTTTGGATAAATACCTAGTGGTACAATTGCTGAATCATAGGGTAGCTCTATTTTTAATTTCTTGAGGAACCTCCATACTGAGTGGAGTGGCTGTACCAGTTTGCATCCCACCAGCAGTGCAGAAGGGTTCCCTTTCTCCACATCCTCGCCGATATCTGTTGTTGCCCGAGTTGTTAATTTTAGCCACCTTCCTGGAATGCTTTAAAGGTACCACCCCTTTTCACATTACATTTTTCTGAGTCACAATCTCTAGTGGGTGTGTTCCATGTCTGTCTTGGCCTGCCAATAGTGATGCTATAGGCTAGAGGGGGTTGGGGGCACTCACCTGAGCTTGCATTACTTGTGGAGAACCCCCAGAGACCCCTCCTTGACCAGAGCCAATGTTGTGGTTGCACTGGCCCTTGTGGTTCTTATGACTGCAAGATACAGCTGAGCAACAACCATCAACGGACTTTGAAAAAACAAGGTTTATTACTCACAAATCCTAGAGGATACACGGCACATCTGGGGCCACACTGTGAGGTCACAGGTAGGGAGACAAAGAGGGAGCTCGGACCCAGTGTTCTGTCTTTATTCGAATCAACTGTGGGACATGTAGGGTTTTGTGGATTCATTCTTTATTGGTGAACATAAAATAGAAGGGTGGGGATTAAAGTATGGGAAGAAAAGTGAGTGGTCAAACCGTCCCTAATTTAGGTCAACCAGAACTTTCCTCTTTTTTTTTTTAATATTTATTTATTTTTGAGAGGGTGCAAACTGGGGAGGGTCAAAGAGAGGGATACAGAGGAGCCAAAGCGAGTTCCACTCCACACTGACAGCAGCAAGCCCAACACAAGGCTCGAACTCACAAACTGCGAGATCATGACCTGAGCTGAAGTCCATGCTCAACCCACTGAGCCACCCAGGTGCCCCAAGGCCAACCAGAACTTTCAAAACGGGGGAACCTCCTGAGTAGAATGGCCTGGCTCTTTATCTAGTTGGGTAGCTGGCAATGTGTTTATTCAAGATGGATGTCTTTGACGTGGATGCCTCGGTGATCAAAAGGTTAATGTCAGGAACTTACGTGACGATTTAAAAAGCTAGTTGTCAGGTGCTTACACTACAGAGAACATCTGTTCGGAGAAGCTTATGTCACAAGAATGCTCTCCGGTCACAGGAAGGCTGGCGAAGCAAGATTTCATTTTTACCTCGGACAAGGGCGATCAGGTGAGAAATTCTGCAAAATCTGGGCAGACATCCAAAAGGTACTAGGCAGCCATAGACTTGCACCAATATCCACCACAAAGACCCAGCTCGAATGTCACCTCCTCAAAAGTCTGTCTCCTACCACCCAGTCTAAAGTGGGCTCACCTCCAGGTTACTCTCCGTGACATATTTACTTGTTTAAGGCATGTATCCCTTTCTCTATCTTGTTGATGTACTCATTTGCTCTTTTTTCACCTGCCATCCAATTAAAACATAAGAGAGAGCTTAGCACATGAGAGCTTAGCACAGTACCTGGCAGATGGGGAATGCTCTATAAACACTTGTAGAATTAATATAACTGTAAAATAAGATGGTTATGGGGCACCTTGGTGGCTCAGTCGGTTGAGCACCTGACTTTAGCTCCGGTCATGATCTCACAGCTCGTGGGTTCAAGCCCCGTGTCGGGCTCTGTGCTGACAGCTCAGAGGCTGGAGCCTGTTTCAGACTGTGTCTCCCTCTCTGCCCCTCCCCCGCTCATGCTCTGTCTCTCTCTCTCTCTCTCTCTCTCTGTCAAAAATAAAATAAACGTTACAAATTTTTTTAAATGAGATGGTTCCAATAAATGGTTATAACATGGTTTTTGAGCTGTATGTCACTTTCTTCCTGAGGCTATCCTGGAGGGGCCAGCACTATGGGAAAGCTGGTGGCCCAGTTTTAGGGTGGATTCTGCGTTTCCTGCCCCTCCCCTGCTTCACCCAAAGCAACTTTGGAATGATTCAAACTCATTTGAAAATGAGTTTCAGTTCTAAATAGTGTATGAAAATCCGTGCTCTCACCGAAGTTCCCTTCGATTCTAAATTGTCATTACTCTGTAAGAATGACCCTGATTGCTTGTTCCCTTTCCAAACGAGTAGAGTCCGCCTGTAAAACTTCTCTCAAACTGTACTGTCCAGCTGCCTCCCTGATTCCATACCTGCGTCTCCTCCATAGAGCAGTAAGAACAATACTTACATAACGTAAACGACACCATAACATTCTCTCATTAAAAACTTTGGGGCGCCTGGGTGGCTCAGTGGGTTAAGCGTCCTACTCTTGATTCTTGATTTCAGCTTAGGTCATGATCTCACGGGTGAAGAGATCTAGCCCCACAATGGGCTCTGCACTGACAGCACGAGGCTGCTTGAGATTCTCTGTCTCTCTCTGTCTCTCTCTCAAAATAAGTAATGTTAACAAACAAACAAACAAACAAACAAAAAAACTTCAGTGGCTTTTCATGGGGCATGGAAGAAAATCCAGAATCCTCAGTATGCCCTCCAACTACCTGGGCCCACCAACCCCTCAGCCCAGGACACAGCTCTGTGTGGCCTCCGCATCCTGTCCAGAGATGGCTTCTACTTCCTGCTCACTTCCAGAGTCAGGGCGGTGCTGTCTCTGAAGAACTCAAGGGTCACTTCTGTGACCTTCCCTCAGCAGGTGCCTCCATGTGCCTGCGATGTTCTCCCTTGTTGAGGCCTGGATTTATGGACCTTAGTCCCTGGCGCCTTCTTCCAGCTTGCTGAGGCCTGTATTTACACGCACACACATTTGGATCTTTTAAATAACTTGTTTCTTTAGCAGTGATTTATTGACACAACAAATCATAAACCGTGTCCTCCCTGGGTTAAATCATTTCCACAGGGATGCTTTGCCTCAGTAAGGGGAGCTAGATGGCTCTCATAAATGCGTTTGAATTCCTGAAATCCTCTCCTCGAACTAGAAACCTAATAGCTTGTTCCTCTATTCAGAACTGACAAAAGTTCTCCATTCCCTGTAATACTGACTTCTCTCGCCTGTGGCCCTTACAGCTCTTGCAACGTGACATTTTTTTTCCCATCTTTGTTTCCTTTTGGTTCTCCCACAGTTATCTAGCATTTCATTCAAGCATGACAAACACACTTGCAGAATTGTAGAGCTAAAAAGGACTTAATGGCAATCTTATCAAACCTCTTTACATTTTTCTTAATGTTTATTATTTATGTTTGGGGGGGGGGGAGAGCGTGAGCAGGGGAGGGGCAGAGAGAGAAGGAGACAAAGACTCCAAAACAGGTTCCAGGCTCCAAGCTGTCAGCACGGAGCCCTATAGGGGCTCAAACCCACAAACTGTGAGCTCATTACTTGAGCCGAAGTTGGACACTTCACCAACTGAGCCACCCAGGCGCCCCTCACACCTCTTGTTTAGTAGAGGAAAAAGTGAAGTCCCAATGAGGGCAACTGACGGACATGTATCCTTTTGTTAAGAGAGTAAAACTTCCCGAGATTATATGCCTACGTGGTGGAATCGTTGAAATGGGAAAGCAGCTTTCTAACATTTATCCAGCGTTCAAATTTCTACTATAGTCATGTTAATAAATAATATTTATCGATTACTTGCTTTGTGCCAGACTCTGTAGGAACAAATTTAAGCCTCTCAGTGGCCTTACGGAGCAGAATACTATTATTACCACCATTTTGCAGTCGAGGACACTGAAGCGCAGAGGAACTTAAGTAATTTGATATAGCTGTTCAATTAGTCAGTGGCAGCACAGGGATTTGAACCCGGAGCCCACATGGGTAATCACTGTGTAACGTCACCCAGACATGCTTGATATTCTGCATCTCCCAAAGTCTCAGCAACTTCTTTCATATCGTCCCCTCCATCGTGCATGTCCTTTGTCCGAGTTTTAGCTCTGTATTTTCCGCCCGACACCAGCATTCTTCACGGATCACATTGTTATCTCGTCCATGAAGTTCCCTTTCATTAACCCCTAAAATATGTTATTGCTCTCTTGTTACTCTTCACAACACTTTGTCCCCGTATTGTGGGCTTAGGACATTCTTCCTTGATCTTCATTAAGTTTTGCATTATTCCCCTTTATCTGATAATGAGTACCTACAGATGACAGCTGAGACCTTCATTTCGTTTGGTTCACGTTATATTTATGAAGCCCCTGCTTTGTGTTGGGCACCATGCAGAACGCAAGGATAATAAGACATGGTCTCTGCTCTTGAGGGACTTCCAGCTTAGTAAATGTAACTTACATTCCTTGCAGTACATACAACAATACCTTACATTTATTAGTATCCAATACGGGTTGGTTGAAGTTAATTGAAAATGGGCTTACTCAAAAGAAGAAAAATTAAAGAGGATGCAAATGAGAACACATTGCTTTATAAAACAGGACTAGCCTCGGAGGCGGGAGACATTTATTCCTGTGGGGTGAGCTGGGCGTAGCAATGGAAGAGAGGGGACCCACAGCCAGCCCAGGTCGCCCCTTGGCAAGTATATCTGTAGCTCACACACCACACCAATGCCCCGGACATCACCATCAGACAAAATAAAAACCCAGAGGTCTCTTGTGAAATGAATGCGTAACAGAAGCTTTCGATAGACAAACTTGAGTCGGGGTTTACACAATAACCTAGGTGACTGAAGACTTGTATAACAGAGCATGGAGCCTCCACACAGAGGCAGGCAAAGAACGTGTCTGGTCATCTCACACCCGATGAGACTCGACCCTTGCTGTTCACGCTCACCTCAGGGTGCAAGATGGCTGGAGACAGACTGTTGAGATAACTATGAAAGACCCATTCTGTCCTATCCACTGGGAAGTCACCAATCTTTTGTATTCAGGTGGGGGCAGGGTTGGGGAGGTGGGGAGGATGGAAGGTGCTTCTTTGTGTTTTCTATTTGATCTTGCTTAATATTTTGTTTTAAAAGCCTGGACATTATGACTCTAATTGTAATAGACTGAGTCTATTGTAATAGATTCTATCCCCCACAAGTTAAGGAGAATATGGCATTCCCAATTATCTAATGAGAGCTGTAAGATTTTATTAATGACTCCAATCTAGCCGAGGATCATTGCAAAACAGAGTAGGAACACTCTGGAAATTGTTGAAAACTAAAAAGATAAGATGGACAATGGCCAACGTAGGTCCAAATATTCTAACTTCTTTTAGTGATCCTTTCTTTCACTCGATGGTCCTCCCACATCTTCTCAAAAACCTTACACTAAAGACTACCACTTCTCTCTCGTGTATGGACGCAATCTCTCCTTCTGAAGTGGATCCTTCCTATCTTTAAAACATGCTCCTTCACTCACAACGATTGCATGGGGCCCTGACTCCATTTCCAGATGATGAGGAACTTTGGGATAAACTCTAGAGAAGGAGGAGGGCTGACTGCCATGGAAGCAGAGGGGGTGGGCGAGCGGGTGTTGGAAGGAACATCTACTTCGTCCTGACAAGATTATTCCTGTAATCACACCCTGTGGAGAACGCAGAATTTGGGTAAATGTATTTTTAAAGCTCATTAGCCATCACACACATGAGGGGATGGCCGGGGATGGGGGAGGGGACAAGCAGCGATCTCGAGATGAGCTGATCCAGATGTGGCCTCAGTCATTGCACCTGAAACATTTTGTTGTTTGTTTCTAAAGCAACCAATAATTAAGGACTCTTGATGAAAGCATTATTTGCCAAAAAAAAGAGGCGGAATGAAACCACTGTTGAACCCTTAATTTTTAAGGTTTATTGATAGTATTTTTTTACATTTATTTATTTTTGAGAGGAAGAGAGAGGGAGAGTACGGGAGGGGCAGAGAGTGGGGGGACAGGGGATCTGTGCTGACAGCACAGAGCCCGATGCGGGGCTCGAACCCACAAACTGTGAGATCGTGACCTGAGCCGAAGTCAGACGCCCAACTGCTTGAACGACCCTGGCGCCCCTCATCAGGGACCTATTTTTATAAAGAAGTTGATGACGGTGGTACTTTTCACTCCGTCCCGAATCAGTTCCTTTCTTGTCACCTTTGGGTATTGGCCCGTGACCTCAGTCTAACACCATCAGTGTGTTCACAGGCCTTCGAGATCATCCATATTTCACTCGCACTCAAAATCCTACAGCTGACCTTCAGAAGGTACACAGTGTCTCCCTCAGGAAAACCCAGAGCTTCTCCAGACACCTAGGACCTGGCAGCTTTTCTTCATGAGCAGCATGTTCTCGGCTCTCACCCGATACATCCACCCAAAACCCCATGATTGATTTTCTATTCTCCCTCCCACATGTGTTCTGTCTTTCTTCAGAGACCTGGAATCTCACAAAATCTTTGCTTCTCTAGAGAGGCTATTATAAGCATCTAGACCTGAATTCACTACGAACCTGTACCTCTAGTTACCTATCCACTGTAGTCATTTCTGTAGATTTCTTACACGATGAAGAGCAGGAAGAAACATGGGAAATGATCTGCTCCCATTATTCTCAAGGTCTCAGTCAGCTCAGGCTGCTGTCACAAAATACCATAGACAGGGTGGCTTAACCAGCACACGCTTCTCTCTCACAGTTCTGGAGGCTAGGGAGTCCAAAACCAAAGTGCGAGCAGACTCGGAGTCTGATGAGAGCCCTCGTTCTGGTTTGCAGGTGGCTGCCGTCTTGCTGTGCCCTCACATGGAGGGGAGAGAGGACAAGAGTCCCGTGACTCTTCTTATAAGGACGCTGAGCCTTTCATAAGACCTCCACCTGCACAACCTGATTACCTCCCAAATATCATTACATGGGGGAATTAAGGCTTCAACATATGAATGGGGGCAGGAGCACATTCGGTCTGCAGCATTCAATGAAGACAACACTGCCCATCCTTGGAAAGTGTATTGGAAGTTTGTAGAGATGCTCCTGCTTGTCACAGAGGTCAGGGGTACCACTGGCACTCAGTGGGGAGGCCAGGCATGCTGCAATGCATGACCCAATGAAGGTTTTCCCCGTAGGCTCTGCAACTTTTTCAAGTGCACCGCCAGACATTTGTAAGATTGTTTATAATTATGCAAGCCTAGAACTTGATTCTAGTTTACCTAGACGCATGAGATGTGTTTTACACTGAAATTGCCAGACCGTGGAAATTGAGATGCAAGATACTTCTCTTTCTTCACAGCTTCCTCCCATGCAACATGCCGTGCCGGTCTGCAGCTCTAACTGTTGCATTCACAGTGGTTCTGTGGACAAGCATGCCTGATCCTACTGCTGATTATCTAGAGTAGCTGAGTCTGAACATTTCTACATGGAAATCTGTATTTCATAATTAACTAAAAGCTACATAGTTTTCATATTCGAGTTAAGACGCTTGATTAATTTTTTTAAAAAATTGTGCCTGGAGATTATGTTATTAGTGAATGCATTGCCAAGGGGCATTGTAAAACATCGTTCAGAAAGGGTGCACTTGTTCTGAACCCATTCATGAATGTTCGGCTATTTAAACAGTCTCTTGTTGATGGGCACTTAGGTTATCTCTAACATTTTAGTTTTATAAAGAATGTTGCAGTGGAGAACTTTATAGACGCCATTTCATACCTTCACAGTGTTCAGAGTCTTTATTGGTTACTTAACATTAAAAAATCCAGGACACTGCTCATGTAAAAATCTAGGTTTCTGTCTTAGGGGAAAAATGGAAAATCTAGCTATCCTGGGCTCTCACTCTTGCCTGTTAATAATAATCTGTAACTAAAAAGCAGCTGCCTTCTTTTGACAAGGTGCATTTGTCTGATGGGGCTGTTATCACAAAGTAAGATAAACTGAGTGGCTTAAACAACCAAAACGTATCCCTCTAGTTTTGGAGGCCAGAAGTCTGAGGTCAAGGTGCAGGCAGGGAAGGCTTCATTCTTAGGCCTCTTCTCTTGGCTTTGGGTCATCTCGCTCTGTGCTCACCTGACCTTTGCTTTGTGCACTTGGGAAGGGGAGAGAAAGAGCTTCGTTTGGTACCTCTGCTTTCAAGGGTACTAAGCCTAATGCGTCAGGGCCCCACCCTTATGACCTTTACATTTGGTTACCTCCTAAAGGCCTTATCTTCCAAAAGCAGTCACACTGGGGGTTAGGGATTCGCCGTATGAATTTGGGTGGGGACACAGTTCAGTCCGAAGCACCAGGCATGTCCTCTGCAGTTGGCCACGGTCTTATTGTCTCCCACACCCTGAGGAGTATCAATTATCATTTGTCATCAGACATGCATGGATTGTTGCGTGCATGGATTGTTGCAAGAAATCGTGGATTTCTTACAATATAAATAAGAGGAAATAAAATAGTTATTAAGTTCTAAGTGTCTTCCAAAAGTAAGAAAATGCAAGAAAGACTGAGAGGGATGAGCATATTGGAAGCTCACCCATATTTTGGTGGAGGTAAACAACATCATTACATGCTTACAGGCAAACTGAATGTAACCTTATCAAAGCACCATCATGAAATAAACCACTGTTTATGTCTGTTTTACATAGTCAGGTCATCTGCTCAGTCCTCCAGGCATTTAAATCTGAGATCCAAGCCCTGTTCAGTTTGGACTCCTAAAATATCTACCTCCACAGATGATCTTTCCTCATATATCATGCAAAGGTACAAATAATGCATGTGACGCATTATCTTTCCCCACATACCATGCAAAAGTGCAAATAATAAGTACAAACCAACAGATGGCCACCAGCCTCAAACACTAGCAACAAAATCCTGAGGATGCATAATTCCCCTCCCCTGTCCCCGTCTGTGCCCCCACCTGCTTCTAGAAATTTCTTTGGGTCTGTGGAATTGCTGCTGTTTGGGAAATGGATTGCTACACGTTCTGCTTTTATGCATTGCAGACATCAAATAATCTGTTTCCCAGTCTCATGTATATGCTGCCGTGTAAGTCAGTGACAGAGGCCGAGTTCTTACGCTACCGAGCACTGAGGCTGAGCTGACTGAGCTAGCTGCCCTGTCCAACTCTTCAGCTCCGAAGGAAGCCAGGAATATTGGCGTTTGCTCGTTTCCTTTCCTGAACATGAGCTTGCTGCTTCCCTCAGCGCAACAGGCTATGAATTCAAAACAGGATCGAACAGTGGGTTACATTTCAGATGTACGTTTGGTGCTGACCCGTGACCCCAGATGCTCTCAAGCCACACAATACGGGGAGGGAACACATAGAGAAGAAAACAGGTTCCTGTAGAACTGTGCCTAATAGAGTCATAAGTTCTAAGAACAGTAACCGTTCTGAAGGCAAATCAACCCTCTCTTCCAGATGAGTAACAGGAATGTGCTTGTTTAGTACATGCAAATGCAGTAGGCAACAGTTTTGAAGTGAAAAAGACTGTGAACATGTTTCCTTCTTTTCCAAGTCCTAGATTTCTTTTTTCACTCTTGGCAAGTGGCAAGCAACGAATAACCTTCCTTTGTTTGAGTTGACTTGTCGCGGAGGTACAGTTCCAACGGTAGTGAGGCTGGTCTTTTGTTCTGGGGGGACAGTTTTCCCTTCGCGGGTGTCACGTAGCTGTTCCAGCACTCTCGATGCCACGACCTCTCCAGCGTGAGAACATTTGCCAAAGTCTAAGGGAAAAAGGCACCAGCCGGAGAAGATATTTTTGTATCTTGGCTGACATTACTTTTTCTTGCAGTGTTTATGGAGCCGGAGGGTAACACGACCATCCTGTCAAAGTGAGGTAATTATTGAGCACTTATATACATTGCTTACTAAGTGCTTTATACACTTGTTATCTCATTTACTCCTCCAACCATCTAGTGAAGATGGAAGTTATGTGGAGATAAATATTATCCCAAGACGAGTTGTAAGTGGCAGACCTGAGACTCTAACTCAGACCTCTTCATTCTTCCTTCCCTTCTCCTCCCTTCCCCTCGCTTCCCTTCCCTTCCCTCCTCTCCCCTCCCCTCCTCTCCTTCCTCTCTTTCCTCTCCTCTCCTTCTTCTTCCTCTCTCTTCCTCCCTCTCTCCCTCTCTCCCTCTTTCTTTCTCTCTCCCTCTCCCCTTTCTTCCTTCTTCTTTCTTTTTCTCTTTCTTTCTTTCTTTCTTTCTTCTTTCTTTTCTTTCTTTCTATTTGAAAAGAACACAACACAAGATCTGTCCTCTTAACACACTTTTAAGTGTACAATAAATTATCGTTGACAGTAGGTACAATGTTGCACAGCAGATTTCTAGACCTTATCCGTCTTGTTTGTCACTCATTTTATCACATTTAATAAATACTGAATTGATGTCTGACTTCTATGTTTCTTACCCTGAGCTGTTCTGCCTCGTAAATATTTCTTTAGACAGTCAAACTACATCAAAATAAGTGTCTGCTCCTACACAACCTCATGCTGCACAACTGAGGGCTGATAAGAGGCACTGGGGCCAAAAGTCATCTGCTGTGAAGCAATCTTAACAAGTCAAGCTAGGAAAATTCCCTTCAATCCAGACCTTTAGTCCATTTGTTGGGGATAGCAGATCACCCGTATAATTCAAAATCACTCTTATACCCTACTGCTGGGAAATGCCTGCTTTTCCTATGGAGTCATTTAGTCCAGTTCCAGATTATGAGGAAGAAAGCAGGGCAAGCAGAAAGAAACAAGGAGTTCATGGACTGCTAGCGGATTTCGTTGGATCTATTTTGGTTTTCTTTAGGCAGTGTTCCTACTTTTGTGTGGAGAAATCCAACATAAAATTACAAGTGGGTGAAAACTTGCGGCTCTTAAGCTACTAAGAACCAAAAGACAATTTAAAACTAGTAACATAGAGCTACATTGGCCTCCAGCCCGTTCACTTTCTTTAGCAACAAGAACATTAGGGCACCTAGGGCACAATCAATTTTTTTCCTTATTCCTGTGTTGCAATCTTAGCACTGTATAGGCATGGATATTTCTTTGTATTTTTGGAGGAATAATGTCTCTAAGAAGATCAAATTAAAAATCAGTGCTTTGGAGGTAAGTGACCACAGATCATCATCGTACAGAAGAAAATCTACCTGACGAAATAGTAATACATCGACACACACTTTCATGTAACAATGACAGTAAGAGTCAACATGTTTCCTCCCTCGGTGTGGAAACAACAGCGTGCCAAAGTGTCTGGGTTCTTTCTACATGGTAAGTGCAACGGGCCAAAAGGCAAAAGAATAATCAGTCTCCTATGAAGACAAAGTGACATGTCTGGGCTCTGAACGTCATGCGTGGATCTTCCATGCAGAAAGGAGTCTGGACTCCAGAGAGAATTCATTTCTGATTTTCTGGCAAGTCCTAAATTCAGATGGTAAGTCCCACAGCGACACCATGTTTCCGACAACATACCAAATGGCATGTCCAACGTGGGACTTAAAAACAAATTGACAATAATCACTGACTTTGCGATGCCTGAAGTGGCAAAGAAAGCGGTTTCCATCATTTCATGATTGTATTCGCCACCTTTACCTTGGAAGAGGAAAGGGTGGGAAGGTTAAGGCAAAAAGCAGCTAGACTAGGAAACCAACAAAGAAATACATGCTTGTTTTAAAAAGTTTTGAACATGGAGACAAATACAAAGAAGAAAGTTGCTAAAACTTCGCCTTCCAAGGACAGCTACAATTTTCACACTGATTCTTTCCCACCAGTCTTTGTGTAACGTTCTTCACATCCTCAATAGAGTCTATAAAATCCCTTTGACCTTTGTGTTTGTCTAAAAACTAACACGTGAATTACGAAGAATTTGCAGAAAACAAGGCAGAGAAATGAAGACGATCCATTGTCCAACCACACAGAAGCACCTATGGGTTGATCTCTGAGCATGTATCCACTTTTCCACATACATATTGTAACCATGACCTCATGGATGGTAGGATCGAGCCTCCGTGCTGGGCTCTGTGTTGGGCATGGAGCCTGCTTGGGATTCTCTCTCTCTCTCTCTCTCTCTCTCTCCCTCTCTCTCTTCCCCTACCCTGTTCTCCCTCGCTCGCTCGCTCTCTCTCTCAAAATAAATAAATAAACATTTTTTTAAATAAAAAAATAAAGAGTACAGCTTTGCAGTAAGGTATGTCTGGTTATATTCATTTTGGATAAGGGGAAATTGGGGTGTAAACAGATCAGGCTTGGAAGTGAACAAGGATGGTGAGATCATGAAGCCTTTCTCCTTAGCTGCTGTCCATGTTACACTTGTGCACCCTTCAACTCTGAAAAACAAATCATCTAAATACATATTATTTATAGAAATGGAATTACTTCCATTACTATCTGTACATTCTCTATTTTAATATAAAAATATACAGTGAACATCTGTGTCATTACATGTTCTTTTACAAATTTATTTTAATGACTCTAGTGTTTCTATTTATCGATACACCATCAGCTATGAAGTGTTGGTCCGTTCTAATCGGTTGTTCTAATAAACAATGCTAGAAAGGGATCTTTTTTTTTTTAATTTTTTTTAACGTTCTTTATTTATTTTTGTGAGACACAGAGAGACAGAGCATGAACGGGGGAGGGGCAGAGAGAGAGGGAGACACAGAATCGGAAGCAGGCTCCAGGCTCTGAGCCGGCAGCCCAGAGCCCGACGCGGTGCTCGAACTCACGGACCGCGAGATCGTGACCTGAGCTGAAGTCGGACGCTTAACCGACTGAGCCACCCAGGCGCCCCGAAAGGGATCTTTATAATTAAGTCAAAATCGCATTCACAGAGGTGAAATGTCAGGATGAAAAACATACAAACTCTGTAGCATTTTGACAAAGTATTGCCAAGTCACTTTCCAAAGAGGCTGTACCAACTTAGGTTTGAAATCAGTGATATGTGACTTCCCTCCACCAAAATGGAGTAAAAGCATTAATATCTTCCAGTGCACTCCTTGTGTTTATTTTATATGGGATTGTGTATTTTTATTATGTATTTGTGTCCTCTGCCAATACTTCCATTGCAGCTTCTGTAGTTTTAAGAGCTCATTTAATCCAACCATGAAGAGTCAAAATGAAGATGGAAGTTATGAGAGAGAAATAACTATCCCCAAATCCCAGAGCTATAAGCGGCAGAAAGGAGACTCTAACTCAGACCTCTTCATTCATTCGTTCGTTCGTTCGTTCGTTCCTTTCATTACATTCAACAATTACTGATGTTTTCACATCATCAACTCAGTTTTTGCAGCATTTATTATCCAGCTCATCTTTTCCCCACCTATTTGAATTTCCAGAAAAAAATTTGTAACAAATCCTTACATATACATGTATCTGTTTCTAAATGTTCTAGTCTAACCCATAAGCTTCCTGTCATTTATTTCTATGCCAATATACAGGAGACAATGAGTATTTGCCAGTATCCTTTTCTTTGGGGCATCATCCTCTCCCCCTATATGTGGTCAGTCATGTGCTCTGTCCCCAATTTGTACATGAGAGATAGGGTCCTACTCATGCCAGTCACAGTCTCCTATAACTCTGATCTCAGGAAATGGCTAAAAAAAAATGACAAGGGACCCAAACTGAGATCCCGGTTTTTTTCAACGGGAGCAAATGAAGAAGATTGGCCCTGGTATTTAAAATTTTTTTTTAAATGTTTATTTATATTTGAGAGAGACAGAGACAGAGCATGGGGGTGGGGGCAGGGCAGAGAGAGAGGGAGACACAGAATCCGAGGCAGGCTCAGGCTCTAAACTGTCAGCACAGAGCCCGACGTGGGTCTCAAACCCACCAACCATGAGATCGTGACCTGAGCCAGTTAGACGCTTTACCGACTGAGCCGCCCAGGCGCCCCGACGCTGGCATTTTTGTAATGTGGGTGCTAAAAGGAAGTGTGGTACATGGGGCTACCAAGCCACATGGAGGAAGCCCATTTGCAGAGGGAGGGAAAGACAGCCACACAGAGAACAGGACTGAGGCAAGAAAGAAAGCAAGAAACGTCAATAATGTGGAGTCTGATTCCGTCTGCATTCAGTCATCCTGGTTTTCCTAGTTACGGGAACCCACTCATTCCCTTCTTTCTGGATTAACCTGGTTTGAGTGGTCTGCCTTAGCAAGTTGTCTCTAAATGCTTCATAGATGAAAAAGGGGCCATAAAAATTGGAGGCGGTGATAACATCTGGGGAAAAGCATCATCTCTTCTAATAGTACGCTGCTCAAAAATCTCAGTCCAAGTTTCTTTACTTATAAAGTGGAAACCATGACACTTGTCCTACCTATTTTATAGGATTATTTATGTATAAATGAATAAATATATATGAAATCTAAAAAAACAGCATAAAGATGTATTCTTTTAGTCAATGACACATTTGTTTTTCTTAACCTTGTAGTTTTTATTGGAGAGAAGCTACTTCCAAACCTTTTGTCTGTGCCACAGGCCCCTAATAGATTCATCAGTGTTCATACATGTGTTTTATAATTAAATTTCTATGAGATCAACCCTATTCAGAAGTATTAGAAAAAGGAATGGCTTGTATTATCTCTTTCTATTCATATAAAATTAACCACAAGAAAAATGATTGCTTTAGTATTTTTTTTCATTGTAAGTTACCCAGTCCATGAATTGCCAATGTAGAAATGCCTCAGCTAAATGGTAATTTCAACTGTCACATCAAACCACATGATAACAGAATGTCAGTGTAGTCTAAGGTGTCTGTGTTCAAGATATTCAAAGACGGCCTTCCTTCCTAAATGAGATCTTTTCAGTGGTTCACGCCCTATAGTTCTTAAAGAACATCCCAGATAATTGGAAATGATTGCTACATTTTTAATTCTCTACATCTTGGAATCATTAATGTGGATGGGAAGAAGTTCTCTGAGCTGATGTTAACATAGGCAGGAAGATGATGGGGGTCCTTGGGTCTATCGTTTCATTTTAATGCCACCAAATACATTGGTTCTGCTTTATTCTCATGAAAAAGATTTTTGCTTGAGTCATAGCATCTTGCTGAAGAACACCACAATATTTTAACATAGCAGGAATGTCTATCTTTAAATCTCTCAAATTAATTTTATCCTCCCTGAGGAAAGACAATGGAAATGGCTGGGATCCACACTCTGAAGTTCAAGATAAGACTCACAAGGGTCCCTCCTGCCCCAAGCCTTGCTGCTGGCTCTATGTTTAATTGCTTGCTCTTTTGTTTCCAAATTGAAATGATATATTCTTATATATAATCTCTTTGAAACCTTGAAATTGTATTCCAGGGGAGAACATAAGGTTCCTATTGTCAGGTTTGATGGGGAAAAACAAAACAAAACAAAACAGTTTCTCCTTTTCATCCCCTCTGTGGTTGATCATTAAGGAAGTGTAATTAGTCAATATCTGTGAGTAGCCAGCTATATTCAGATGGAACAAATCTTTTTTTTTTTTTTTTCTCTTCCAGGAACAACTATTCTGTGTCTAGCACCAAGTTCTCACTTATTTTATCTTAATCTTGACAGCACCTTTGTGAGCTGAGTATTTTTGTAGTCATTTGAAGTTAAGGAAGTTGAGGTTTAGAGAGATCTGTGCAAACAGCCAGCCCTGAGATTATATCCTTTAGTGCAAAGTGACACAACTAAAAAGAGTCAGAATTTCAGCTCAGGTATTTCAAATCTAGGCTGTTTGCCCTTTTGACTCTCTTCCCTCTGATCCCTCAAAATTGCAATAATTGAAAGTATCACAGATGACATATAATAATGTGGACAAATCTCAAAGATGTTATGCTAAAGCGAAAGAACCCGGACACACAAAAATACATGTGAATCAGGTGTGTGAAATCCAAATACAGGTTTACTCACCATTAGTTCCTGTCTGTATCTCTTTGTATCTTTTGGATGCCTTTCCTTTTGCCAGAATACTTCCTGCAAGAGTGGTTTCAAAGAGAGTCTTTGTGTTAATCCCTCTGAGACAATAACATGCTGGAGACTACATTTATTGCACTTAAACAAGAAACCAGCTAGACGGAAACACTCTACACAGATTCTAAGTCTTCTAATTTTATTTTCTCCTTCACCATTTTGAAAATATCAGCCTGATCTCACTAATATCACTGCTGAAAAGTCTGGTATCAATTTGACTTTTGTTTCTTTGTGTCAGGAATCTTTGACTTTCATGGTCTTAAACTTTACTGTATTATAACAAAGTGTGGGCTTTTCTTATGTCCTCGGTTGACGTTTTCTAAACCTCTTCAGTCTGTGGTCTTCCTTGTTTCTTTAATCGTGGGAAATTCCCAGTCATTATGTCTTCAAATATTTTCTCCCTTCCATTTATTTCATTGTCTTCTTCGGAAGCTTCTCCAATCCTCCTCTCTTGACGTTTCTCTTATAGTTTGCTCTTTTTAGGCATACTTGCCTTCTGGGAAAATTCCTTTCCATGTCTTTTTTCCACTTTAGTAGTTCATTCTTTGGCTTTATCCATCCTGATATTCAATCCATTTACAGATTTTCTTACTGTAATGATAATTTGCAATTGGCTCTTCTTCATAACCCTTCGTTCCTGCTTCAAATTACCAATATCCTCCTGAAAAACATTGCTTTTGTTTACTTTTTAAAAAACTGAAGTAGCGTTGACATACAATGTCGTGTTAGTTTCAGATGGACAAGACAGTGATTCAGCACTTCTATACGACTGTCACCAAATGACAGTATTATTGACCGTAGGCCTGTGCTCTACTTTTCATCCCTGTGATTTATTAATTTCACAGTTTCTTGATTTTATAACTTACAGTTGTACCTCTTAATCCCCTTCACGTATTTCGCCCATCCCCCACCCCTTCCTTCTGGCAACCGTGTTTGTTCTCGGTATCCGTGTTGATTCACAATCTAACGAGGAGCTTCCCTGGTGTATATCTGAAACTGGCCATCAGTACTAGGAAGGCAGGAAGAGACTGAAGAAAGAGGCCACTCCAGGTTGGTAGGTGGTAGTTTTAATAAGCAAAGGAAAGTTACATACGAGGCTTGTCTTGAGCAGCAGCAAGACAAATGGATTCTCAGACCTGCTTTTGCCAATTCCGAAAAGTTTATAAAGAGGCCTTAACTGGGTTTAGTCACTGATTCATGTGGATGTTCTCCACACCACATCGCTATCTCAAGCCTAGGTCCTAGGTGCAGCCTCCGGGAGCTGGAAAGCGGAACCCACATTTCAAGGACAGGGGAGGGGGTGAGGAGCCTCGGGGTCCCATCTCACAGATCAGCTGGTTGTCATGTCCTTTTGATGACCTTCCCCAACAATTATGAGTCTGTTTCTATTTGTTTCTTTGTTCACTTTGTTTCTTTAGATTCCACATAGAAGTGAAATCAATTCATCGTGCTTGCCTTATGTTGATCCTTCAGCTGAATTTTAGACAATCATTATATTTACTCTACGAGCTCAGGTTTCCAGAGGGTTGTCACCTCCCTCGGGTGATAACCAGGGTTTGTTGCGATCTGTTCTTCCAGAGCCGTTCCACCGGCTCCACCGAGATATCACTCGCCCCTGCCTCCAGCACTAGGCTCTTGTGAGGTTTTCTTCCTGCATGGGGTGACCGGGCTGATCCGTTTGGGCTAATCTGGGGAGAGAGCAGAACAGAGTTAAGAGATCTCTTTCTGTCTCTTGCTTGCTGTGGCTTCCCATCCTCCTTCAGTCTGACCTGCAGTTCCCACCCACATCACCCCACTTGAGATGCCCCAGGGGGTTCTGACAGTCTTTAAGTTAATTAGGCAGGTCCATCAATTTCATTCTCACTCTGGAGCATTTCCAGATTGGGTTCTGGGAGCCAGCCACTCACCACATTTGCTTGCCATCTTGCAAATCTGTTTTGTGTACTGCATTAGAATGTGACAGATTTTAATGTGAAATCTTAGCTGGTTTAATGCTAAACCAGTCCATCCTGGTTTTTCTTTTCTGGGAGGTCTCGGCTATCCTAAGGTGGGGTGTCACTTCCGTGTGTGTCTCGTATCTTCACTTCCTATGCATGCTTCTTTCTACAAGCATTACTTAGGATCATTTTGTGTTTTTAAAATTTTACATAAACAGTGTCATTCTGTACACTTATAAAATAAATGTAACATTTTTTACATATTGAGTATTTTTAAATTGAAGCTGTCTCCAAAAATAAAAACAAATTTGAGGCATTTTTAAACCAAAGAAAAAGCTCAATGAAAGAAAAAGTATGACATCAGAACAAAAGAAAAAGGAAAATGCAGGCACACGATGGTAAGGGTGAGAACAGTTACTGTGTTTGAGAATTAAGCAGTGCTGGGCCTAGAAGGTCATTAAATCTTCTAATTTTGGACTCTCTCCTGTAGCCATACAAGATGCTGGAAGGAAAGAAGGCTAAGGGGAAGGAGAGAAGGCTAAGGGGCCCTGTCCCTGCTGTCCTGAAGAAGCAGGAGGCCAAGAAGGCAGTCAGTCCCTTGTTTGAGAAAAGGCCCAAGACATCTGGCATCGGCCAGGACATCCAGCCCACAAGGGACCTCACCTTCTTTGTCAAATAGCCCCGCTATATCCAGCTACAGCGGCAAAGGGCCCTTTCACATAAACTTCTAAAAGTGCCTCCCTCTATTGACCAGTCCATCCAGGACCTTGGCCTTGGACCGCCAAACAGCTACTCAGCTTAAGCTGGCCCACAAATACCAGAGACAAAGCAAGAGAAGCAGCAGAGATTGTTGGCCCAGGGCAGAGAAAAAAGCTGCCTGCAAAGCAGATGTCCCCACTGTGAAACATAAGCCCACTGACCCAATCAAAGGAGGGAGGTGGAGACTCAGAGCACTCAAAGAACTCAATGTTCTTCCAAGAGTGAGTGTTTGATGGACAGGCACACTCCCGGCAGCCACAAAACGGGCAATTTATTTCCTAGTGTGCAAGTCCCTTCCCTGATTCCTCATTGGCTGAGTACGTTCAAAGGTACAAAAAAGTACATTCCTGGAGGTGATGCAGAGACTTCAGTTCTTTGGCGCATGCTCATTGCAAAGCCTGGGAAAGTAAATCCGGAAAATGGGGCGGGGAAGAAGAACCAGGAAGTGAAGTGTCTAAGGGTTTGGGACTCCATTGGTGGGGGAGTCTCCTACATATTTCCAACAGGTTGTAAACCTATTGTTAACTAGACAGCACTGCATTTATTTGGTATTTCTGAACATGAATCGTCTCACTTCTTACACCAGTAACGGGTCACCTGTCCTTTGAGCTGGGGTTAATACGGTCACCACCTTGGTGGACAAGAAAGCTCAGCCGGTAGTGATTGCACATGGTGTGGATCCCGTTGAGCCTGTGGTCTTCCTGCCTGCCCTGTGTCCTAAGAAGGGGACTCCCTACTACATCAAGGGGAAGTGCAGGCTGGGGTGTCTGGTCCACAGAAAGACCTGCACCACTGCTGTCCTTCACACAGGTTAACTCCAAAGACAAAGGAGCTCTGGCGAAGCTGGCGGAAGCCAGCAGGACCGATGACAATGACAGATATGATGAGATCTGCCATCACGGAGCAGGCAGTGTCCCGGGTCCAAAGTCGGTGGCTCGCATCGCCAATCAGGAAAATGCAAAGACTGGGCTAAGTGGACACTGTTGTCTTTCTACACATAAAAGTCGTAAATAGTTATCTTGCCAAAAAAAAAAATCTTTTTATTTTTGGAAAGAGATCAGAGTCTTTGAAGGAATCACATTTTGATTCACAAAAGGTCACTCGGCAGGTTATCCACTTGAGTGCAAGGTAAATCAGTTGACCTTCCATTGATTTTGGTAGCCGCAAGGAGTACCTACCCCCGCTGTGTGGCCCAGAGCTGTTTAAGGCTTGAAATAGGGGCCAGAAGCAAAACAAAACAGAAAATATCCAGAATCTATCTGATCTAATGTGCTTTGTTTGGAGAATTAGTTTAAGGCCCCCTGTGTCTTTATAGTAATACATTTGCTGCATAAACTTGGTTGTCTACACACCGTGAAATGATTTTAAAATTTGTAGCCATGATTTTAAGTAGGAAGAGGAATTACTTTCTTATTTATTGGGCACAGTAACCAGCATCCAAGCTGACTAGACTGTCCAAGTGACTAATGAAACAGTTGCTAATATTTCAGGTTTTCCATTAGATGCTTGCAACCTTTCCTACTGGCTTTAAAGAAAGAAACTGTCTGGTTTGGTACATGGTATAAATAATATTATTCTGCAACAAAATGCTGCTTGCTAAATCTATAGCTATGCTTTCTAAAATCACTTGGAGAATTATGTATCTATTGTGGGAAGCTGTATTTTTCAAGGCCCTTTATTCTGCTACATAGCAAAATGAACTCAAAAAAATTTAACTTCAGATACAGTGAAGGGCATTTTAAATTATTAAATTCATTTTTCAGTTTTTGAGAAGAGCTTGACTGTAAGCTCATGTTAGGGGTAAAATTAGAATTGACAGCTTTGTTAATCACACTCACTTCTACACCAACAGATAGGCACTTAATTCACTATAGAGAGAGAGAGAGAGAGAGAGAGAGAGACCACCTACTATGCCCTAGGCACTGTGCTAGGTGTGACCCAGCCCTAGTCAGGCTTGCTAAATCCTCAAGACCCAAACTTGGGCTCTGTCCTGGGCAGATAAGAATCCTACAGGGTCAATGTAGGATCAGATTCCTACAAATCTGATCAGATTCCTCAACTCTGTATTCTTGCAAGAACCTTGTTGCTTTGGTCTAGCAATAATCCCCCGGCTCTGATATTGCTTCTCAGTGATGCTCTATTCACTGCCCCCTGCCTTGCTACTTAGCCATAATTCCCCGCCGCCTGTGTTCATCTTCAGAGTTGAGCCCAATCTTTCCTCTACTACAAAACCCCATTGTACCAGTCCCCGTGAAAAATGTCTGCCTTACCATTTTCAACAAGTTTCATGAGTACAATTTTTTTCCAATATATGAAATTTATTGTCAAATTGGTTTCCATACAATACAATTTTTTTAAAAAAACAGGAGCTGAGAACACAAGGTAAAAGGAAAGAGCAATTCCTTGATGTCGCGAGGTTCATAGTCCAAACAATAAATAAACAATAACATAAGAAAAATAAGACAAAAAAAGAGAGGGAGGCAAACCATAAGAGACTTTTATTTTTTTATTTATTTTTTTTTCCAGGTATTTTATTTATTTATTTTTTTTTCCTTTCCCTTTTCATTTATTTTTTTTTATTTTTTTTTATATATATGAAATTTATTGACAAATTGGTTTCCATACAACACCCAGTGCTCATCCCAAAAGGTGCCCTCCTCAATACCCATCACCCACCCTTCCCTCCCTCCCACCCCCCATCAACCCTCAGTTTGTTCTCAGTTTTTAACAGTCTCTTATGCTTTGGCTCTCTCCCACCATAAGAGACTTTTAAATACAGACAGCAAACTGAAGGTTGCTGGAGGGGAGGTAGGTGGGGAGATTGGCTAAATGGGTAACGGGCATTAAGGAGGGCACTTGTTGGGATGAGCACTGGGTGTTTTATGTAAGTTCTACTCCTGAAACCAATACTACACTGCATGTTAACTAACTTGAATTTAAATAATTAATTAAAAAAAAAAAAGAAATCAATGATCATTTTGCCTAGTGCCGTACAATAAAAGTTCTGGGTGCAGAAATGCCATATAGGAGGGGGCATCTAACTTAGTCGAGTGTGAGGAAGGCTGTTCCGAGGAAGAACTATACTTGCTAAGATGCACAGGTGGGTAGGAGTTACCGAGGAGAGAAAGGCACAGGAAAGCGTACCTCAGGTAGAAGATTCGACACATGTAGTCTCATTGGGAAGTAACTGGGTATGTTTGGGAACTAAAAAAAAAAAAAAGGCAGAATGGCTCGAGCTTAGCAAACAGGGAGACAGGTGAGCCATGTTAAGCTCTAGAAGCAGGTAAGGGAAAAAAATCACACAGGGCCCTTGCTGGTCGTATGAAGAATTTTGGGTTCTATCCTAAGTTACCCAGAAGAGTGATACAATCAGATTTGCCCTTTAGAAAGATCATCTCACTATGCTGCAGGGAATGGATCAGGCAGGACAGCTGGAGGCCGTGTGAGTCACTTGGCTAGAATGGCAATGACCAGACAAGGCTCACAGCAGAGGAGGGTGAGATCAGTGGATAGATTCAAATTTTGATTGGGGTATAGGCCTTTCACCTCTTTGGTTCGTTCGTTTCTAGGTATCTTATGGGTTTCAGTGCAATTGTTAATGGGATCTATTCCTTAATTTCTCTTTCTGCTGCTTCATTATTGCTGTGTAGAAATGCAACAGATTTCCGCACATTGATTTTGCATCCTGAGATTTTGCTGAATTCGATGATCAGTTCTAGTAGTTTTTTGGTGGAGTCTTTCAGGTTTTCTATATAGAATATCATGTCATCTGCAAATAGTGAAAGTTTTACTTCTTCCTTGCCAATTTGGATGCCTTTTATTTCTTCTTCTGGTCTGATCGTGTGGCTAGGACTTCTAGTTATGTTAAATAACAGTGGTGTGAGTGGACATCCCTGACTTGCACCTGACTGTAGAGGAAAATTTCAGTTTTTCCCCACTGAGATGATATTAGCTGTGGGTTTTTCATAGATGGTCTTTATTATATTGAGGTTTGTTCCTCTAAACCTACTTCGTTGAGGATTTTTATCATGAACAGATGGTGTACTTTGTCAAATACTGTTTTTGCAGCTATTGAAATGATCATATGGTTCTTATCCTTTCTTCTATTAATGCGGCATATGATGTTGATTGATTTATGAACACTGAACCACCCTTGCAACCCAGAAATAAATCCCACTTGACTATGATGAATGTTGTTTTTTTTTTTTTAATGTATTGTTGGGTTCAGTTTGCTAGTGTTTTATTGAGAATTTCTACATCATGTTCGTCAGGGATATTGGCCTGTGGGGTTTTTTTTTTAGTGGTGTTTTTATCTGGTTTTGGTATCAGGTAATGCTGGCCTCATAGAATGAATTTGGAAGTTTTCCTTTCTTTTCTATTTTTTGAAATAGTTTGAGGTTATAAAAATCCTAGAGGAGGGGTGCCTGGGTGACTCAATCGGTTGAGCACCTAACTTTGGCTCAGGTCATGATCTCACAGTTCATGGGTCCAGGCCCCGTGTCGGGCTCTGTGCTGACAGCTCAGAGCCTGGAGCCCGCTTCGGATTCTGTGTCTCCCTCTCTCTCTGCCCCTCCCCTGCTCACACACACACCCTCTCTCTCAAAAATAAATACACATTAAAAAAAAATTTTTTTTTAATCCTAGGGGAGAACACAAGCAGTAACCTCTTTGACATTGGCCATAGCAACTTCTTTCTAGACATGTCTCCTGAGTCAAGGGAAACAAAAGCAAAAGTAAACAACTGGGACTTCATCAAAATAAAAAGCTTCCGCACAGCAAAGAAAATAACCAACAAAACTAAAAGGCGACCTGTGGAATGGGAGCAGATATTTGCAAATGGCATATCTGGTAGGGTTAGTATACAAAATATATAAATAATATATAAAACTCAACACCCACAAAATGAGTAATCCAATTAAAAAATTGGCAGAAGACATGAATGAATAGACACTTTTCCAAACAAGACATCCGGATGGCCAACAGACACATGAAAAGATGCTCCACATCTCTCATCATCAGGGAAATACAAATCAAAACCACACTGAGGTACCACCTCACACCTGTCAGATGGCTAAAATGAAAAACACAAGAAACCGGTGTTGGCAAGAACTTGAAGAAAGGGGAACTCCCTTGCACTGTTGATGGGAATGCAAACTGGTGCAGCCACTGTGGAAAACTATCGAGGTTTCTCAAAAAGTGAAAAATAGAGCTACCCTGCGATCCAGCAATTGCACTACTAGGTATATACCCAAAGACTACAGAAATACTAATTCACAGGAATTCAAGCACCCCAATGTTTATAGCAGCCTTATCTACAATAGCCAAGATATGGAAACAGCCCAAGTGTAGAAACTGATGAATGAATAAAGATATGCGTGTGTGAGTGTGTGTGTGTGTGTGTGTGTGTGTGTGTGTATAACACAATGAAGTGTTACCCAGCCATAAAAAGAATCAAATCTTGCCATTTGCAATGCCGTGGACGGAGCTAGAGAATGTTATGCTGAAATAAATTGGTCAGAGAAAGACAAATATGACTTCACTCAGAGATGGAATTTAAGAAATAAGACAAGCACGCAAGGGTGGGGGAGAGAGAGGGAGGCAAACCAAGAAATAGACTCTTAACTATAGACAACAAATTGATGGGGGAGGTGGGTGGAGGATGGTTGACAGGTGATGGGGATGAAGGAGTGCACTTGTTGTGATGAGCACTGGGTGATATATGGAAATTTTGAATCACTATACTGTACACCTGAAACCAATATTACACTGCACGTTAACTAACTGGAATGTAAATAAAAACTTAAAAAAGACAACAAAATTGTAATTAGGAGGAAGAGCAACACAGTCATGACCACCCAGGGTCGCCACTAGGTGACTGACACAGGGGATGGTGGTAGTCAGCCAGTGACCCAGGTTTACAAGGACATGGGGAAGGGGGGCAAGTGGATTTGGAGGCAGGTGGGCAGTGAGCCTACTGGAATCCTACCGAGGCTAGAAACGAAGCCAGGAAATTGTGGCAGGGCTGATGTCCTCTCCTATTTGTGGCCGCCTGACAAACACAAGCCAACAGGTCCTCCTCATGATGCCAGAGACGGGATCCCGGGCTGGGCTGTGCCTGGAGCCATGACCACCTTGGTCCCGGGGCTTCTTCCCCAGTGACCTGACAGTGGGCCAGAGACGGGTGCTTTTCTCTCGCCGCATGTATTTCGTGGGTCTGGTTCGTTGACATACAGGTGCTGCCGGGTCTCACCTGCTTTTGAGTTTGAAGGTGGAAGTCTTTTTTTCTTTTTTGGAAGGTAGAAACTTGAAGCCATGCCACAAAAGCATGGACAGCTAGAGAGCTAAAGAAGGTCTGAGAGAAACAAGAATTGGGAAAAAACAAAACAAAACAAAACAGAGAGAGATTATGAAGGAAACATCATAGAACCTTTTTTCCAGAAATGACCTTTGTCAAGTTTAAATTCTTAAAAAAAAAAAACAACAACCAAAAAAACACAGTGTGGGTATTTGTTCAGCAACTCAGAAAAAAGAAACAACTAATCAAATAAAACATCAGAGTCAGATTCCACTCCTGGGTGTCAGGTCATGGCTCACTGCCACTTCTTTGACCTTCCAGTCACTGTGCTCCAGCCACACTGGCCTCCAAGCAGGTTCCTACCCCAGGACCTTTGCATTTGCAGTTCCTTCGGCCTAGAGCTCTTTCCTCCTAGACAGCCACACGGTGCACTCTCACCTCCGACGGTTCTTTGCTCAAATGTCTCCTTTTCAATGAGGGTTTCTTTTTTTTTTTTTTTTTTTAACATTTATTTATTTTTGAGACACAGAGAGAGACAGAGCGTGAGCAGGGGAGGGGCAGAGAGAGAGGGAGACACAGAATCTTTAGCATGCTCCAGGCTCTGAGCTGTCAGCACAGAGCCTGACACGGGGCTCGAACCCATGAACTGTGAGATCATAACCTGAGCCAAAATTGGACGCTTAAACAACTGAGCCACCCAGGCGCCCCTGAGGCTTTCTATCTTAAATGACATGCACACACCCTCCCCGCCCCACTTCTGCAGCCCCATCCCTCTCTTTCTCCCATAGTGTGATCACCATCTCGCATGTTTTATTTGCTTGTCTCCTAAGACCAAGATGCAATCTCTGAAAAAGGCAGTGGTTTTAGTTTTCTGTGTCTCCAGCTCTCAGAGCAGGGACCGTCACAAAGCGAACCCTTAATAAATACTTACGGAATAAATGAATCTTTTAGGGCTCAGGACATTGAGGCAATAGCTTTGAAACAAAAGCCAGCTGGAGCTGGAGCTATACCCTGCATGAGATCCCTGAGATTTAGTCCAGGATGAGCAGTAGATACAGTTTGCTGGTTACTGGAAGGAGGTACCACATTGTTGTCAGACATGCCAGGTGTTTGAACATTAAGCCACAAATAATAGGAGAGGAGGGTATAAAGATGGTCTCTGTTTCCTCCGTATTTGCATTATTGAAGAGCACCCGTGGTGTGGATCATCTAAGAGAAGTGGTTGTTCAAAATCATTTCCATTCACCGCAGGCAAGTGTCTTACACCTACATAGGCAAACGTGTGCCTATGTATATACACATACACATGTACGTGTTTAAAAGTATGCTGGTCAATGTACGTCAGACCTACTTTGCAAATCTAGTTTCCTTGGCATGGCTACTAAAATGAGCTTGCCTTTCCCCGACACGACCCACTGGTGATGTCTTTTGGAAGCCTGAATGCAGTTAGATGCATGGATAATCAATAGTAAATGACATTAGTCATGTCAGATGCGGCCGGTCTCCAGGTTCTGTATCTCCATGGAGCCTCTTATTCCTGAGATGGGCCTCTGACAGCTGCACAGAGTGGCCCCTCCAGGTAAATGTCTTATTGCTTATTAGGCTTATTACTAATCAGGCTCCTACGTGAACCTCAGGTCTGGTCTCTCACTCTGGCAAATTGAGCTGAACAGCATGGGAGCTTCAGGTCCTGCTACTCTTTTTGGGTCAAGGAAGGTCTGGAGAAGTGTCCAATCAGCTCTGCCCTCTGTTCTAGCTGGTCCTGTGGCTCCTCCTCACCAAAGATAATGACAGTTGGCAAGGGCCGGAGAAGCCTTGAGCAGAATCGGTTGAGTCCATTTGTCCAGGGTTCCATGCCCTAAGCCTGATCATAGAGTCCCTCGGCCATCAAAGAATGAAGGAAAGTCCCAAACAGAGGACACTCAGAGCTCCACGTGATTGCATCTGCCTCATGAGAAAACAGAGCACATAGAGAATAGATCCTAAAGTTGAAAGAGAATCACCATCTTTGCTTCTCCACCAAAAGCTCTCTTCATTCTGCTGCCTGGGTCCTATTGTATATTTCGAAGTTTCTAACTTGGTCCGATCCTTATGAGAGTCCCTCCTGGCCGCTGGAGTGAGGACTTGAGCTTCCCCTGGAATTGTAACTCTTATTAAGTCACTTTCGACCTGGGAGCCATTTGAGAATCTGATAAAAACCATGGACTCCTGCCCACCAAAAAAGAAGACACAAAGTTTTCACACAATTCTAGGGGTTCCGCACGTTCCCTGAAAATCATCCGTGAACATTCTAATACTCATGTTACAGTCAGGGCACACATGTCAGGGTCTGGGTCCTGACATTGGCTAACCTGTAATTGGCAAGTCATTTAATCCTTCTTGATGTGATTTGGGGACCCGTCACATGTACAGGGATGGTTTTTTCCTCTTTAATGTCTATGGTTATGTAATTATTTTGGTATCAAAGAGATTACTACCTTAAAAAGGAAGCAGAGAGGTCTCTCTCTCTTTCTCTCTTTTAAATCATTTTGGAGCAAACAGGTTAGAACCAGTTGGAGCAGGCTGTGCTCTCAGTTAACCCTGGATGAGGATGTGGTGGGCAGAGGGATATTTGCCGGGGGGGGGGGGGGGCGGGCATCTAGAAGCAGAGAATTCCTGCTGGGCTTTAGTCCTCTCACAACCCAGATGATGTTAGTCATAAACAGCAAGGCTGAGTTCTCTCGATTTTTTTTACTGTAGTGACAAGAAGACGGAGCAATCCACAACATTTTAATTGTTAACGGGCTCCAGGGGAAAGGGCTGGTCTTGGTGACTGCTTGACATGATGGCATAACGTCCGATGCCTCCCCAGCGGTTGGCCGTGTTCCACATTGACTAGGTAATAATCTGCCGCATGCAGCTGGCTGGAATAGATTAGAATGGTGAGCACAGACACTGAGCAATCAATGAGAGAGAAACATACCACCCTCCCAGAGTATCCTTCAAGACCGCCCAGAGTCACATCTGTCATTCTGAAATCCTGTTATGCCCAGAGAATGCTTTATTTGCAAGCTAGTTCATGTTTTCAAAGGTGGTGTTTGACACGCAGAGACCTTATCCCACAGCTGCAGACCTGCATTTCTCGATAAGGCACTGAACTCATTTAGGTGTTTTAGGAGTTAGGGATTTGTGTACTGTTCACACCCATTTTTCCCCAGAAGAGGGATGTGAGTGAACTTCCCAATTCCTCCTGCCTAGAGTTTATCTGGCTTGGGTAAGGCATACTAAGTCTCTCGAGGGAGACACTCGTACAGAGGAGTCAGTTCATGTTTTAAAATGTGAATTCTAACAGTACTCAGGGACACTGTGTCAACAGAGGCCAGGAAGAATTTAAATTGACCAGTCAGCTGGCCCTATATCAAAAAAGATTATGAAGGGACGAAGATTTGGAAAGCAGGATATAAATAATAACTCTTGAAGTACAGCTCCAATAGACAAGAGCACCACACCAGCTATTCACTAGTGGCCAGAGAAATGCAAATAAAAATAATAAGATATCATTTTATATCCATCGGGCTGGCAACAATAATGCCGAAAAGCTATTATATTTATCACTGGTGAAGATCTCTACAACAGAGTGTTCTTTCCCAAGGCCATTAGAAATGTAGCGTTAAACCTCTTTGAAACTCCTTCTGGCCGCTTCCTCTTACAATTATAATGACACCTACCCTTGACCCAGCAACTTTGCTTCTAGGGTATGCTACAGAAGCAAACATATGTAAGAATGTTTATTGCATTGTGGTGATGAAAAACTAGACACAAAGTAAAGTAAAGCTATAGATGATAAAGTGACTGAAAATATATTGCATAGAAACAAGATGTGCACTTTTGTAAAGAATGAGTTAGAATTGTATCAGTTAATTGGAGGATAGTTCCAGTTATTGATGAGAAAAGGAATGCACATTCAGTAAAGCGTGTGTGATATGATCCCATTTTTTTTTGGAAAACTTCATACATATTTATGTATACATGGGGAAAAAAACTATGGAACGAACAAAATTTGTTATCAAAATGCGTGAAGAAAGCTTATTTGATATAATCATGTTAACGAACTTATACAAAAGTATATGTGGAAATAGAAATGAAATAAACGTTACGAGGGCTGGGGAGGTGAAGTACACTGCATACGCCTGGCGAAAAGAAACACATTCAAAAAGCAAAGTGTGCCTTGGTCCACGGAGGCTGCTATAATAAATTACCACAGACGGGCTGACTTATAAACACTACTAATATCATCACATTGGGGATGAGGCGCCAACAGATGAATTTTAGGAAAACACAAGGTACAATGATGAATTTCAATGTGAGGCGCTCCCGAAACTAGAGGGAAGCTGAAAACCCCAGGATTCTCCTGGCCATCTGCCAGGAAGTGATGGCACAGTTGGGGAGGAGAGGGACTGGAACGATCCACCTTGCCTATTTCGGTAGTCAAACCTAATCATACGACTCCCTCCAACTGACATCTTCCATGGCTCTTTATTATCCCAAGAGAAAGAGCTCAAGTCCTAATATTGCTTTGTAAGCCCATTCCAGCCTGACTTTCCAGGCTTATCCTTCCAAGACACTAAATTGCTCACTCTTCCCTGAACAAACTTTACTCTGCCATGTCACTTTGCCATGACAAATGCTCCTCCCTTTTCCAAACATAAAAAAATCCCATATGTCCCTCAAGGGCCCTCCAGAGCCATGTCGAGTGCCATCCTCTCGGAAGTCACCCATGACTGCTGTGTGTTCCACTTCATGCATCCTACTAATACTGTAGACTCTCGATTCCCTTAAAGAATTTTATTTTTTACTTTCAAGGTGATACTTTATACATGTTTGGGTAAAGTATATAGGTAAATAGTGATGCACATTGTGATTAACATTTTGTCTTACACTTTTTTAGCTTTCCTAGATGTGTACATGCTCTTTCAAAAACCAGCATCATGTTGGGGCGCCCGGGTGGCCCAATCAGTTAAGCATCCAACTCTTGGTTTTGGCTCAGGTCATGATCTCACGGTTCATGGAATCAAGCCCCAAGTCGGGCTTTGCACTGACAGCTGGGACCCTGCACCTGCTTGGGATTCTCTCTCTCCTGCTCTCTCTCTGCCCCTCCCCTGTTTATGTGCACTCTCTCTCTCTCTCTGTTTCTCTTCCAAAATAAATACATAAATAAACATTTTAAAAAATCCAGCTTCACGTTATACATACCCCTTTGAAAAATTTTCATTCAGTAACATGTGTTGAGTATTTCCCATTACATCAAATATTCTTTGCACCAAAATATTTAATTACTTTATAGTAGTCCATTGTCGGCTGAATCAACTCTACATAAAGACAAAAGAAATAAAAATATTTTATGTATCTCATATTGTCAAATATTGAACAATCTCTTGTTCTCATTTTTTTATTCATAATCATAATGTTGTGATACCCACTGCACTTAAATGTTTGCACACATCGTTGTTTCATGCCTCAGGATAAATAACTAGAAATGCAAGTCCTAGACCAACAGACTTGGTTATAATAATATTTTTAATATCTATATTTGAGGGGATTTATTTCCCACATCCTGGCATAAGCTTTTGCCAATAGTTGTCATTTCATTTTTTCTGAATAAAAGTTTAATTCATCTGGAATTGGTGTCTGTGACAGAGGTAGTCTCCAATATTGATGCTTACTTTCTCCAACGTAGAAGTAAAAGGCCTGCGTTTGGGCGAGATGCGTGGCTACTCAGAATGAAATACATTTCTCAGCCTTCTTGCGGGTATGACCTGGCCAATGAAATGGGGGTGTAAGTGACATGCAATTTCAGGGTCTTTTCTCAAAAGGAGGGCCTTTATCCTCTCTTCGTCCTCCATCTAGCTGCTCACAACGTGTTCGTGCCACGTCTACAAACATGCAGAGAGTAGGCGATTCATGTATTAGATTCACCATTCTACCCCTGCGCTTCCTCCACCCAGATTACAAAATGATCATATACAACTGTCATATTGAAGTCCTTGGATTCTTTCAGATCTCATATAGCAAATCTATATCCTAAACAATATAGGGTAAACTAAGGGCATAACTTTAATTTTGTCAAAATTGTTAATCCCCTGACACCCTGAGATTTATTGAATAATCCATTCTTTCTCCTACAAATCTTTTTTTTTTTCAGTTTATTCATTTATTTTGAGGGGGGGAGGAGCTGAGAGAGAGGGAGAGAGAGAATCCCACGCTGTTAGTGCAGAGCCTGACTCAGAGCTCAATCTCATCAACCATGAGTTCATGACCTGGGCTGAAATCAAGAGTTGGACACTTACCTGACTGAGCTACCCATGTGCCCCTCTCCTAATTATCTACATTCTTTTATTGTATTCTGGATTTGTATATGCATTCATATTCTAGGTATGTAGATCTTCTTCAGTTCTAGGAATACAGATCCGGTATCACTATGTTTCACTTATTTTCTTTCTGGAGTTCAGTGGATACTGTGAGACACCACCAAGATCCCCCTGAGAGACTGAGGTATTAATTCCCCCACTTACTTCCTAGGACAGCACTCCATTAAAGAAAGTTGCTCATCCAAGCTAAACTGCCTCCTCCTGTGAAAAGTTGAACTCCATAACTATTGCAGGAGAATAAAGATCCGGCTCCTTGTCTTCATTTGGGCAACGTTGAGGGGCCATCTTGGTTCCGGCTACCCCCTCAGGGAAAGGAGATGCTATAGGCACCTGCCGGTGCCTCTTTCCTCCTCTTTCCTTGCATTTTTACTCTTTCACAGGGGTTGATCTTAAGTATATATCCTGGTAAAATTCCTACATATGATTCTCCACCTCAGAGCCAACTTCCAAAGGAATCCAACTTAATACAATAATTTATTAGTATTTGGTACAGTAAATCCCCCCTCTATACGCTCCAATTTCCAGAATTTCTTGACATTATATATATATTCTTCAAAATAAAATTTTAGATTTGTGCTAGTCTTTTCCTATTTCATTTATATCTCTTTTTATCTCATCAATTTCTCCCCCCCCCCCCCCTTTTTTGCTGTCATTTGTCCTTTCTTTGTGATTTTTTGCTTCTAAGCTTGCCGGTGGCTCATTCTCAGAGCTGTGATTTTCTTCGAGTCCTCTCGATCCCGTCTCCTTTTACTTTTTATTAACAACATTTGTATACCTCATTTTGGTCTCATTATCTTTACCCATTCTCATGAGAGGAAATCTGCCACGCTGCTTACCAATAAACAAAATATATAAATTATAAGTGGGGACACCCCATTGTTTGATGGTTTCATCTGCTTTTTGGGTCTCTATGTGGAGCGTGACTGGATGGGTTCCTAAGAGAAATCTTCAGTACACAGGCAACTTCACCCTCTTTCACTGCCTGGACCTCTGTTATTCGGTTGCACTGAAGAAAAGGACTTGTGTGCACTAGAAAGTCTGTTCTGCTTACCCTCCTGCTGTACCCCCACCCCTGCCCTGCCCCTACATATATACACACGTGAACACAAACTATGCTTATTTCACTCCTGGAAATTGCATTTATATGAATAGAACATGCTACTGTTAGCCCCCACTCCTATGAGGAGCTCATACCTTTCTTTTATTTCCTGCATGCTTGTTTTCTGGGACTCTCATTGAGACATGTTCAAGCAGAGGAGGATGGGAGAATTCATCTTCTATCTTAAGTCAGTGCCCAAAGTGTTGAAGATTAATTAGCATGTTATTGTTACTAGTGCAACCCCTATGTCTCCTCAGTATGGGAGTAAAGAGGGTGGGCTTCCAGACAGGAGTGCTTCGGCTTTTTATTTCCAGAAATCCTGTGTGACCCAAAACAAAATCTAACAATGTGAGGCTTAGATATGCTTAATTTTTAGTTCACTTTTATCTATCAGATCGCTGGTGGGGATCACCATCACATTCTGTCATTGGCTTGTCTGTTAGTCTTAGCTTTTAAAGATACAAGGCTTTTTTTTTTTTTTTTCATTTTTCTATAGCTTCACTGTTATTTTAACAGATTTAGAAAAGGCCGAAATAGGTTGCTACACAGATTTCATACTGAATGGGATTCCTGATTTTATTTTTAAAATGTACAGCCTCCCAACCTGATTAGGAAATTGGAACACTCCATTTGGTCATTTGACCAATTTTTTGCACGTCTTTTTTCTAGGCACAATAATTGAGTGTTTGGGATAGGGAACTGTCTAGGATACTGCCTGGTGCTCAAATAACTTCTAGCGTACTCAGTGGTCAAGCGGTAACGTAACAAATAACAACATGGTGTGATGTGACACAGTTTTGTGTGTAGATGATTCACTAGAATGAGGAGAAGGAAGGGACCGTCGGTGCAGGAGTAGGAATTGGGGTTGAAGGAGGAAACTGTTACGGAAGTGATGCACTTGACACACATTCTCAAAGGATGAGTAGGAGCAAATTGGGTGGACAAAAAAGAAAAATGGAACTCCAGGTGGAGACAACAGTCCATGCAAAGGTGCAGACAATGGAAGACCTTATTCGTCATGCTAGGAAATTTATAAACAATGGAAAACCTTTGACATTGATGTATGTTAAGCACAGGATGACAGGATCATATTTATATTTTACAATTTCCATTTAAAAAAAAAGTTTCTTAAGGTGCCTGGCTGGCTAAGTCTGGAGAGCATGCAATTCTTGATCTCAGGGTCCTGAGTTCAAACCCCACATTGGAGTCAAGCTTAAAAATAAATAAATAAAAATTAAAAAAACAATCGAGGCACCTGGGAGGCTCAGTCGGTTACCTATCCTACTCTTGATCTCAGCTCAGGTCTTGATCTCAGAGTGGTGAGTTCAAGCCCCTAGTTGGGCTCTACGCTGGGCATGGAACTGACTTAAATAATTATAATTAATAATATCACATGTTAGGAATTGTTATAATTTAAATAACTGGTGATCCTCTGGCTGAAGATTGTTTTAAGGAGCTTAAGTCTAAGGACTTGGGGAGATCTACAGAGCCCCCCACTTATTCAGAGAGAAACTGGAGTAAAATCTGCCTTGGCTTTTACTGGTTTTCCTTTTGTGTTCAAGAATTGGGCTCTGTCATCCACTGTTATCCCTTATATTCCCTTATCTATTAAACCCATTCACCCAATAATAAGTGGTTTTTTTTTTCTTGTCTTAAAATGTATTGTTTGGACTTCTGTTTCTGGCCATAAGTCATCCAAAATACCCCGGAAAATCCTCCCATTGGAAAACAATTTTAAAGTCTGGATAAACCATTAAAAACTCTTATTGAATATATGCCAGAAGTGGTAAGAAACCAAGGAAAATCCTCAGAGTGCAAAACGAAGCTAAAGTACAATCCAGAGAGTTGGCCAGGCTGAAGCCAAAGGCTGTCTTGAAGTGCCTTCCAGGCCTTATATACCTAGAACCTGAGTTCAAATGGAAGCTCTATAAATGCTTTAAGTCCTACTATAAATGCAAGGGTTCATACAAGGCGGAGGGCAGGCAGAGAACTTTTAATGGAAGTAGGACCCCTGAGGGACCTTAGATCCATGAGAAAATAAATGATGGGGGAGAGGGGTGCACCTTACAAAGAAAGATAGGAGTAAACTTGGCTTTCTCAGCTTTTGCTGTGGTAGGGAGTGTCCACCTGAAGATTTATATCCATCAGTCAGCTCTCCTGTGGTTTGAGGCTCAAATTACCACTGACCTTGATGTGAAGAAAAATTTCTTCAGTAAGAAACACAATTCAAACACATTAAAATGTAAAACTCCTCTTCACTAAAACACTGCAGTTAGAGAGTAAAAGCACAAACTATAATCTGGGAGAGGATGTAGCAACAGGACAAAAGATTACTTTTGGCACTAGTTTGGCGATAATGATAATAATATTAATATTGTGACAAGACCAAGTGCTGGCAGGAATAGAGAGCAAAAGAGACTGTTGTGGATCTGGGAATTAGTATAATATTGTGGAAAACAATTTAATTGTATTAAATAATGTGAACATACATATATTTTATGACCCAGCAACTATTTTGTTCACAAAACAGAATGTGATTTAACAGTCAAAAAGTGAAATGGACAACTACGTGCAACCACAGGAATGAATTTCACAAACATAATATTGAGTAACACAATCAATCACAGATCATGTATGTATTAGTCAGGGTTCTCCAGAGAAACAATATATATATATATATGAAAACCATGGAATCCAACTTAATACAATAATTTATTAGTATTTGGTAAAGTAAATCCCTCCTCTGTATGCTCCAATTTCCAGAATTTCTTGACTTTATATATATATATATATTCTTTAAAATAAAATTTTAGATTTGTGCTAGTCTTTTTATATTTCATTTGTATCTCTTTTTATCTCATCAATTTCTTTTTTCCCCTTTTTGCTGTTGTTTGTTCTTTCCTTGTGAATTTTTGCTTCTAAGGTCGCTGGTGGCTCATTCTCAGAGTTGTAGAGAGAAAGAGAGAGAGAGAGAGAAAGAGAGAGAGAGACAGAAAGAGAGAGAGAGAGAGAGAGAGATTCATTGTATGGAATTGACTCACATGATTACGGAGGCTGGGAAGTCCCAGGTTCTGCTGTCTGCAAGCTGGAGACCCAGGAGAGCTCTTGATACATTTCCACTCTGACTCCAAAAGTCCTAAGAACCAGGCAGCTTATGGTACAAATTCCAGTCCTGGGGCAAGAGAAGACTAATGTCCCCATTCACACAGGCTAGAAAGGAAAAGAGGCAAATTCTTCCTTCTTCAACCTTGTTGTTCAGTTCAGGTCCCGGGAGGATTGGATGATGCCCCCAGGGACAGCAATCTGCCGTGATTCAGATGCTAATCTCAGCTGGAAACACCCTCACAGACAGACCCAGAAACAATGCGTTATCTGGCACCCCTTAGTATAGTCAAGTTAACACAAAATTAACCATCACAATGTACAGAATGATTTTTACGTAAAACCATATACCACTTATTTAAAATTTTAAAAGAAAATGTTAGGTGTGAATAATATGTCTGTAAAACTATGAAGAAAAGCAAGTGAGAGATTATTGTAAAAGTCAACACAGGAGCCGCCTCTCTAGGCGTGAAAGGCATGCCATCAGGAAGGGCCATCTGAGAAGTTCCCAAGGTCCTAGGACTGTAGTACCAGGACATTAGTTTGATTTGCTTTGTTCTTCATCTCAACATGGATTTTATAATCAGCAATGGCCTCCATAATAAAACAAATGAAAACATGTAAGTTCTGTTTTTCATTCTCTCCTGACTGTCTTCAGGATTCACTACTCCCCTCTGCTCCGGTCTTCCAAGTCCTTACTCTTCAGATGGCGGGTGCTTGGATTTTGCGTTGGTCAGGTTAGGCTAGCTGGAAGCCACCACCAGATCCCAACGTGTCAGGGGTTTAGCACAAGGCAGTTTATTACTTTCCCACAGTTGTTCAGGTCTGTGGGTCATCTCGACGGGCAGCCATTCGGGCACTCGCGCTGATGGACTCTCTTTCATCCTTACACTCGATCTCTCTGGACAACACCGTCATTGTCTGGTCCAAAGGCAGAAGTGGAGAAGCATGTGCCAGAGTGTTTCCTGATCTGGAAGGGAGCCAAGTTACCTTTGTCACACTCCATTGGAGAGAACTTCGTCACATGACCATCCAGGGAGCTTAAGATGTGCCCAAAAAAGAAAAGACTGGATTTTGCTGCCAAAATACCTCACCCTGGACCCAAAGCAAACAAATGCTTGTATGTTGACTTGATGTGCCTTTTAATCTCCTTTAAATACCCTCTCGTTTTCTCTGTCAGAGCAGATACTTCATCGCCTCAGAAATAAATTGCTGCTGAACAGAAGAAATGATATGGAATTTCTAAAACTGTGAATCCTGATAAGTGTGGCTCTTGGTGAATGACTGTTACCTACCTATGTACCCACATCGATGCTCTTTTTTCCGTTTCACCTTGACATCAAGGACATGGCCACTGGGATCGCAACTTTATGGATGAGGGATTTCTATTAGACCCATCACCTCAGACAGGCTCTGGGCATTGCCCCAGTCCCTTTACCCCTGTGTTCATGAAAACCAAATCTCAATGTCATCTTGTTGAGCACAGTTGGAGCCAAAGTCGCCTTGGTCCCCTATGTGCTTCTCTAGATAGCCATCTTCACTTAAATTTTGGCCTGAAGCTCCTGTCCTGCTAGAGTATCAATGCTATGAGATTTTTCCTGCTCTTCTAACTAGGATTTTTCAGTCTGGATAACTTGGCCACCATCTGACTGGCAAGGAGAGTCTTCCCTTTCTGTCCTGAGTGGCCAGTGCCCAGCCTTGAGTTTGCAGAGTGGGGATGGCATAGCATCCCATTGTTCCTCAGCTGGAAGCACCGTTGCAGCTGCTTTCCTGGGCACAAGGACCTCGTTCTGAGCAGTGAGTGCCTCTCAGAGTGCTGGGCACATGGTAGAGCTCATGAAAGTTTCTTTGGATAAATGTCTACACAGCAGAGCATACTATGGTAGACATAGTCGTGATAGTTTCCCCTTAATGTATGGGTTTAGAAACTATAAAAAGGAGAATCTATGGAATACTATTGGTAAATGATGTCTTCCCCTTGCTCTAAATGGCTTCCTTTTCCTCATATAATGCTAAGAGCTTCTAATTTTCTCCCATTAGTTGAAAACTCAAGTAACCGATTCAGAGAAACAAATGAACACGTATTACCACTTTGTGTGACTGTGCGTCCCATCTAAATGAGTAGAAGGCAGTGAAAACCCTATACATTTTTTCTCAACTTCTTTCCTTCTTCAGAACAATTTCTAATCCAATCGTTTCAGTAAATCCTTCTTATATTTGCTCCTTTTCCAAAGAGATTCTTGGCGCTTCATTTGCTTACCATTGCCAAAGCTACAGCTGTGGTTCGCATACCAAGGGTCCTGTGACTCAAGCGACATCTCCCCCTCCACTTTGTGTGCCCCCTGCAAGAATGATTTTGATGGCACAACACAAAATAAAACAACTCTTCAAAAAATTTTAGTGGTTTTGGGGTCTCTGGGTGGCTTGGTTGGTTGAACGTCCAACTTTGGCTCAGGTCATGATCTCGTGGTTTGTGAGTTTGAGCCCCACGTCAGGCTCTATGCTGACAGCTCAGAGCCTGGAGCGGGCTTGGGATTCTGTCTCCCTCTCTCTCTCTCTGCCCCTCCCCTGCTTGGGCTCTGTCTGTCTCTCCGATTCTCTCTCTCAAAAATAAATAAATGTTGAAAAAAATTTTAAAGAAATTTTAGTGGGTTTTATCATCACTCACATTTATTCCTGCAGAATTTATTAATAGTAACAGAATTTCTGAGCATCTACTATGTCTCAGTTAAAGTGCTAAATACTTTAAATGCATAATTTCATTTAATTCTCCCAACAGACTATGATGTGGTTGTCTATATATTGCCATTTTACAGGAGAGATAAACAAGGCTTAGTTTGGCTCTAATTTGCCCAAGTGTCTTATGTCTTATGTCTCTGATGGTGTCTTCCTTTGCTTGGACTGACATAGCAAAATACTGGGGTATTTTAGACTAGGGTAGCTTAAGACAACAGGAATTTCTTCCTCACAGTTCTGAAGAATGGAAGTCCAAGACCAAGGTGACCGCCAATCACTCTGGTGAGAGCCCTCTTCCTGGCTTGTAGATGGCCTCCTCCTCAAGGTGTAGCATCCGTCTTACATGGCCTTTCCTCGGTGGAAAGGCACCTCGGAGAGAAGGCAAACTGTCTGGTATGTCTTCTTTTAGGGCACTAATCTCACTATGAGGGCCCCACTCCCATGACCTCATCTAACCCTAATTACCTCCCAAAGGTCCCATCTTCAAATACCATCACACTGGGGATAAAGGCTTCAGCATATGCATTTGGTAGAGACACAAGCAGATGGTGAGAGACAGAATGGTCTTCAGTTATACTGGCCTTCTGTTTCTCAAATGCATTCACCTCATCCTGTCACAAAATTGTGTGTGACCCCTGCCTGGAACACTCTGCCTACATCTTTCCATCATTTGGGTTCAGTTCCAATACCACCCCCTCCAAATTCATTTATCACCCCTAGTGTAAACTACAACCCTCCACTCCTCAGTTACTCCACAAGTTCTCCTATTTTAATTTCTTTAGGGCATGTGCCACTTTTCTTTTTTTTTAATGTTTATTTATTTGTGAGAGAGAGTGTGTGTGAGAGAGAGAGTGAGAGTGAGCAGGGGAAGGGCAGAGGGAAGGGGGGGACAGAGGATCTGAAGCAGGCTCTGCACTGTCAGTGTGGAGCCTGATGTGGGGCTCAAACTCACAAACTGTGAGATCATCAACCGAAGTCAGAGACTCAATCGACTGAGCCACCCAGGTGCCTCCATGTGTCGCTTTCAACAGTATCTGGTTAATATGTTGATTGCCCTGCACGCTGTCTGTCTCCTTTCTAGAATGTAAGCATCACGAGAGCAGGAAGTAGATCTCTCATGCGTGCATTTGTATCTCTACAAACTTCAAGGATGCCTACCACATGATATATGGATTACGTGTGAGTTGGTGTCTACCCCAAGGTCACTCCTCTTCAGCCCCAAGCTCTTCTGATGGATGCAGTGCCTTGCTTGAAGCTGAAAGGCACATGAGTGTCAGAGGGGCACATGCAAAGCCACCACAGCACATGTCACCTGGTATATGGTACTGACACCTGAAGGTCTCCACAGGACAAATCAAGAGCAAGTATGGGTCATGTAACTCAGGAAATAGAAATACTTCTCTCTGGACCCTAGAGGTACCTAGGTACCTCACCTAGAGGTACATTAACTCCTTCCTTTAATTCCTGCTATAGACTGAATGTTGTATCCCCCCGGCCCCCCAGACCATATGTTGAAGCCTTAATCGTCACATGATTGTATTTGGAGAGAGGCCTTTGGAAAGTAATTAGATTTCCATGAAGTCAAGAGGGCAGGGCCCCCATAATGGGATTAGTGTTTCTCTATGAACAGGAATAGACGAGAACCTGATCTTTCCCCACCGTGTGAGGACACAGCAAGTAGGCGGCCATCTGCAAACCGAGAAGAGGGCCCTCACCAGAACCTGAGCATGCTGTCACCCTGATCTCACACATACCAACCTCCAGACCTGAGAAGTGAGTGTCTGTTGAGTAAGCCACTCAGTCTGCAGTATTGTGTTATAGCAGCATGAACAGACCAAGAAAATCCCCAAATCACTCCATCTTCTGGCAGGCACCTGTGGAGTCTCAGGAATCTTCCTTCCCACTAGCAACTGTTAACAACTTGCCACTCACCCAGGCATCAACCAGCTGGTGTCATCTCTGTGGCTCCCTCCCTGTTAACACGATTCATCCCTCGTGGCCCCAGCATTGTCTTCCTTGAGGATGTGCCCGAGCTGGGTCTCTTCTTACGTTGAGGTTGAGTCACTGCTCCTTCACTCCAACTTCCAGCTTTGACACCTACGGAGGCTGCCTGGCCAGCGCCACCATCCCCGCCCAGTGGGCGCCAGCAGATCGGCACAGCCTCAAGCTGTGATGGTTTCACAGTTGACACAGTACAGGCGAACCCTCCCCTCCCCGTCCCAGTCCCAGTACATCCACTCTCCTCTGTGCCCATCTGGAACCAGGAGGAATCTGAAGGAGGCTGGTGTTCAGAACCCCTGTTCTGACATGGAACGCATTCTTCCTTTTACCATGAAGAGATAAGACAGGTCAGAGACATAAAACCCACCATACCCAAGGGGCTGGTGTTTCTCATTGTGTGACAGGTTTCAGAATCAAAATGAAGGATGTTCAGAAACTTGGGACTGCATCCTTCACTGAGACCATCAAAAATCAGTCAGGGTACCAGAAAAATCAAAATTCAACTCTTGAGTTTATTTGAGTGTCTAATTTATACTAGGCTGAAAATTGCATAGGAATGTGAACTTTGTTTAACTTACACAACAGGGAAATGCCTTTCACAGTAGATGGGCCTGTTCCCTACCCTTATGCAGTCCTGAAGACAACTCTTGGTGATGTAATCACCAGAGAGTCTCCAGATCTGATCCACAAATAACTAGCTCATGCCCAAGATAAGAACTGGTTGCAACTCATTAATTCAGTTACTTAAGGGACATTCACCAAGCAATTAATATATTGCAGACGCTGAGTTAGATGCTGGTACTACCAAAAGGAACAGAGGAGTGTTGTTTCTGAAGGGCGAGATTCACACGAATATTGAGGCAGAGCCTTCATCGTGTGAGTGAGAGTGGCCAGGAGCTCAAATTTTAGACTGTGTCCATTTTTTTCTTGAGCAAACATTTATGAAGAGCCCCTGTGTGCCAGCATTGTACTAGATGACGGTGCAAGAATGCGAAGCAAGGCAGACCCTGTCCCTGACTCTATGACTATCAGAGGATTCAGAAGACACAATAAGCAATTACAACAATGCGCTATGATAGGGAAGCTCGGCACCATGGAAACGTGTAGCAGGGACATCCTGGTCTGGGAGGGGGTGGGTCAGGGATGTAATTCGGAATCCGGAGACTGACACATACAGCTATCAGTGACAGGCAGAGGGCAACATCCACAGACTTCAGCTGGAGGGGGAACAAAATCCATTTTCTTTTATATCACCATTTTATTCACACATCAGCATCCCCTCATTTCTATCTCCTTATTCCTGAAAGCAGTCCTTTTATAAGCTCTACATATGGTGATTAAACAAAGGGGATTCTAGAAGGGCGGACAAAGCATTAGAGATGGTTTCATTTTATATAAATGCCAAATTTTCTGCCTCAGTAAGGTTGCAGCTGCGACAAGAATTAGGCTGCTTGCTAGGTCATATATTTTCTAAAGTACCATGCAAAGAAAATATTAATACATCAGGGAAAGCGAAACAAATAGACTCAATTATTTTAAAACCTTGTGAGTAGACAATTTTTATAATAAAATGAATAATGCAGCATGTTGAATAAACAAAGAGAATTATATTGTTCATATGAAGTGAAGAAGGATTCTCTACTTAAATCTGAGTGTACGAAGAATGGATCCTAAATGTAGTCTCTTGTTCTGCACAGGCTTTGGAATGGAAGTTGGATTGATCGGTATTTAATTAGCCAAACATCATTTTCTATATAATAATCTTTGATGCATTTGTGGCAACTTAGAAATTAGAATTCTATGAATCACAATTTTTTTTTCATTAACTACAAATAGTCTCTGCATGTGGGGTGTATGAACTAGAAGACTGTTCCCAGACGTATGGCCAAACTGTGAATTTTAACCAGTGATATAATGATCTGATTCACAGCAGAATTAATCAGCACGGGCTGAATAATGTTTAGTCATAAACTAGATGCAGATCAGTAATTAACACCAGGTTGGTAATTAGCTATGCTTCCTGGTTGCAAACAGCACCTCTCCATGCAGCACGAAATAACTCCTTTTGTATTCTGCTCTGTTTTCTTTCATCCTGTGTTTGGACTTTAGTCACAGAGGGATTGATGTTTACCGCAAAGAGCCTGGAGTCAGAAGATCTATATTCGGGTCTCCAGGCTGCTGGAAGTTAACTGTTTGACCTTAACAAAAATAAGTCCTACACTTCTCTTCAGCTTGCATACCTGCAAGATGAAGGTACTTCATAAAGCCGAGTTGTGAAAAGAATAAAAGATCACGAATATAAAAGCGTGCTGAAAACAATGCTAACAGGCAAATGTAAAATATTCAAATGGTCTATGCATAAATGCATAAATACATAAATACAATTACATATCACGATGATAATTAATGTTAACCAAATTATCGCTTAAGGGATATCAAAAAGAGCCTGTCAATATAATTTTCATTTCTAAACCGACGAAAGCCAGTAAGATGGTCTCTGTGTGTTTTTATGTTTTAAGTGATGAGACCCTTGTTAGGTATTATAGTCATATATAACAGAATGATATATGCCATATATGCATATGGTTTTTTGAAATTCAGAACTACGCAAAGGAGGCGATGATCACTAATTTATCTGGCTGTCTAGCACATTTTGCATCACTTCTCTAAATAAAAAATCAATAAAGAAGGCTGATAAATGGGCTCCTCTCAGGAGGGCTAAAGACAGAGACAGATAAAGATGCTTTGTTTCTGAAACCTCTAGCCTGGAATAAATTACCCAGTCATGAGCCAAAGTCATCTGCAATTAATTCCAGTTATAAATTTCAGTCGAGAGACGTGCGGAGTGCCTGATACAGCATCATGTCATTGGTTTGCATATTTTTACCAAGTGTATGTGATTTTAATAGTGAAGATCTTTAGTCTTAAACCTTGTGCAATTTCTGTAAGTTGTTTTAAACATGTAGTCTCGAGAAGGCAGACATATGTTTGCATTAATATTTAGCTTATTTTTTCTTGTGTTCATCAGTAGGAAAACTTCATATAACAACACTATAGAGAAAAATCACTTTTTCTCTATTTAATTCTCAGGTTTGCTTCTCAAACAAGTACTAGTCATAAATGTGTCTAAACTTATGGAGGATTAATCACATTAAAATGATACATATATCTACACCATGCTCATTTTTCATACTGTTTAGTGTGATAATGCACAGAAACCAATGTATTGCATTTGTGAAATCTTTTCAGAAGTCATTTTCTAGTTTTTAGCAAAAATATTATGACAGAACTTCCAGCCTGACAGATGACACAGGCTTGTTTCTCCCCATTTCTTCTTCCCAAGCATAACTGTCAACTCCGGAAATAATGCAAAAATAATAATAATAATAATAATAATAATAATGAAAATAAACAAGAAGTCTGAATGGTGGTAAGCAGAAGGCAAGCTGATTTGGAACCTTAGGACTGGAGGAACACTTCAGTGCAAGGGTATGTTGTGTCTTCTCGCAACCAACAGAGTAAGGTCATTGAGACCCAGCATTTCCTGACCCTCAACCTGGCAACAAAATACAGCCCAGGTAAATTCATTCCTTTCCTGGATCGAATGGGAGACGCTCCGACAACATTAGTGAGCCTGACACCACTAGTAAGGCAAAATAATTAGGAGCCTCATCAACGAAAAAAGACAAGGGCGTGTACTCTCCCCCAGCAGCCCCCATACGCCTGCACTGTTGAGATTCACTGAGGCAGGGGGCCAGAATTGGCAAGAGGGACCAACTTACCACAACAGACTTAGTCTGGGAAGCCTCCTTTATCCCCTGGGCACCACAAACCTAATGCTAATACTCCTGATATCCCTTCTCCTACCGGGAGCCACCAGGGTTAACATGTGGAACCAGTGGGAGGGACTCAGCCATAACAAATGGCCAATCCCACTCTCCGAAAGGCACCAAGGTGGATGCTTGGACCCAGCTATAGGGATGCAGCAACATAAGCAGCAACCTGAAAAGACTTTTTGATATGCAGGTGCAAGAATCCTCTTCCGTGCTCAGGGACACCAGAGAAGACAGAAAGCACCAGTTGGGGGATCTCTACATAGTGCTCCTTCAGAATCCCAGCCTGGGAAAATCCTTTCTGTCCCCATAGACAGCACAAGCAGAGACCTGAGGAAGCCTCAGAAGACTCAAATGAGCCAAAGTAATGCTTCAAATGCACAGCCATTGGAACCACAGCCCACAAAAGCAGCCCAAGGTTTGACTGTTAAACCTAAACAGGGAGACTTCCTACTAAAATAAAAGATATAGGGGCGCCTGGGTGGCTCAGATGGTTAAGCAACCGACTGCCGCTCAGGTCACGATCTCGCAATTTGTGAGTCTGAGCCCTGTGTCAGGCTCTGTGCTGACAGCTCAGAGCCTGGAGCCTGCTTTGGATTCTGTGTCTCCCCTTCTCTCTACCCCTCCCCTGCTCATGCTCTGTGTCTCTCTGTCTCTCAATAATAAGTAAACGTTAAAAATTGTTTTTTTAAAAAGATACAGCAGGACCCACACTCCTAATGTATTAGACAAAATATCCAGGATACAATAGAAAATGATCTTTTGTGTCAAGAGTCAAGAAAAACACCTTGAATGAGAAAAGACAACCCATTGACTCCAAAATGGGGATGAATTAGATGTCGGAGTTCTCTGACATTACCACCAAGGATTTTAAAGCTTACAGAATAAAAATGCTTCAACATTTAAGTGCTTCAATTTTAAAATGCTTTTTAAAAAAATTTTTTTTTAACGTTTTTATTTATTTTTGAGACAGAGAGAGACAGAGCATGAACAGGGGAGGGGCAGAGAGAGAGAGCGAGACACAGAATCTGAAACAGGCCCCAGGCTCTGAGCTGTCAGCACAGAGCCCGATGCGGGGCGCGAACCCACGGACTGTAAGATCATGACCTGAGCCGAAGTCGGATGCTTAACTGACCAAACCACCCAGGCGCCCCTTAAAATGCTTTTAAAATTTGTTGAGACAAATGGGAAAATAGGAAAGCTCAGCAAAGAAATCAAATATTAAAATAACCAAATACAAATTATAGAATAAAAAAATACAAGAGGCAGAAAAGCTCAAAACTCACTAGATGAGCTCAGTCTTAGAATGGAGAAGACAGAAGATAAAATAAGCGAACTTGAGGACAGATCAATAGAACTCCCCTTATCTGAACAACATGGAAGACATACACTAAAGAAAAATAAATTCAACAGACCCTCAAAGACCAGTGGGACAATAATAAATAATCCAGCATGGGTATAGTCAAGAATTCTAAGGAAAGGGTGAAAGAGAGTGAGACTAAAAGAGTATTTAAAAAAGTAATGGCTAAAAACTTCCCAAACTTGGTGAAAGATATAAACCTATAGATCAAAGAATCCAAGCAAACAAACTCCAAATGCCATCTGTATTTGGATATCCATATCCAAATTAAACGTTTAGAAATAAAGGACAAAGAAAAATCTTGAAAGCAGACAGAGAGGAAATGAATTGGGGAACACCATTCAAATAACAGATTTCTTATCTGAAATCACAGAGTCCAGCAGGAAGTAGTGCAATATCTTGGAAATGCTGGGGGAAAAAGAACTGTCGGCCAAAAATTCTACATTTCACGAAACTATCCTTCAAGTACGAAGGGGAAATAAAGACATTCTCATATAATGGAATAGCAAACCTATCCTAAGAGAATGGCTAAAAGACATTTTTTTTTTTTATTTTTTTTTTCAACGTTTATTTATTTTTGGGACAGAGAGAGACAGAGCATGAACGGGGGAGGGGCAGAGAAAGAGGGAGACACAGAATCGGAAACAGGCTCCAGGCTCTGAACCATCAGCCCAGAGCCAGACGCGGGGCTCGAACTCACAGACCGTGAGATCGTGACCTGGCTGAAGTCGGACGCTTAACCGACTGTGCCACCCAGGCGCCCCATAAAAGACATTTTAACAGACACAAAGGAAAGAATAAAAGAATCCTGGAGCATTAAGAAGGAAGAAGAAAAACAGCAGAAATATGGGTGTATACAACAGATTGTCCTTTTCCTCTTGAGTTGTATAAATCACATTTGATTTATAGCTTCATAGGATACTCAAGACAATGATATTTTAAAATGAAGAAGGGAAATGAAAAGAATGCTTCTATACTTCATTCAAAGTGGTAAAATATTGGTATAATATACACATATATATTGTAGTACCCAAAGTAACAACAATGAAAACTAAAGAGAGAGATATTGTGTATAATTATTCCCCATTTCTTGTCCTACATATAAGGATCTTAGAACTCATCACTCCATCCTAACAAGAGAAAAGCTGAATAGCAAGGTAAATTATCAGGGGTACAGAATGGCATTACATGTTTATAAAGTTCAATTCTCCAAGAAAACATAATCTTTAATGTGTGTGCACCAAACAACAGAGTGTCAAAATCTATAAGGCAATAACTGGGAACCGCGAGGAGAAATAAGTGAATTCATTATCACAATTGGAAACTATAACATCCCTCTATCAGAAATGGACAGATCCATCGGGCAAAAAATCAATTAAGGAAATAGTTGAACTCACCAGCCCCACCAATCAACTGTACATAATTGAGATCTATAAACTATTCCATCCCAAAACAACAGAATCCACATCCTTCTCAGGCTCACGTGGAGCATTCACCAGGATAGATCATATTCTAGGCCACAAAACACAACTTACCAATTTAAAAGAAAAACAATTATGCAATGTCTGCTCTGAGACCACAAAGGAAGTAAACTAGAAATCAATAACAGAAAAATAACTAGAAAATTTCCAAATATGTGAAGATTAAACAATACACTTTTTTCCAAACAACTAGACACCTAAAAGTTCTTAATTTATTAATCCTCTCATGAAAAATCTGCACAACCATCACAGATAAAGTCACTACAGAATCTTTACTCCTATTGTCCAATCTCCAGCTCACTTTTTGTCAGCACCACCACTGGCTTTTGCAGTTCCCCTGACTTTCTCCATTCTGTTCTTGAGTTCCTTTTGCTGAATTCTTGAGACCTTTTTCTTCTCATTCAGGCCATGTCTTGCAAGTCTACGTTTGGGATCATTTTTATTTGCATAATCCAAAGAATCATAAATCATGCCAAAGCCAGTTGTCTTCCTACCATCAAAATGGATTCGGAGTCCAAATACAACAATGGCATCTGGTGTGGCCTTGTGCACTTTGGCTAGTTTTCCCCCAAATTTCTGTCTTAGGTACTGTTGCCTTTCCAGGGTGAAGAACATCAATGACCATTCGTTTCCACTGAAGTAGTTGGTTGGTCATAAACTTCCTGGTCCAGATAGTTACTATGTCATTCGTTATGGTGGCCGAGCCAATAACACACATTTAAATGTGTTATTTAAAGAATAACACATTTCTCTCAAGAGACATTTAAAAATATCTTGAACTACACTAACATAAAATAAAACAAAATTTGTGGGATGCAGAGAAACAGTGCTTTGAGGGAAATTTATAGCACTGAAAGGATGTGTTAGAAAACAACAAAAACCTAACATTAAAAAGCTAAGTTTCTACCTTAAGAAACTAGAAATAGAAGAGCAAAGTAAGTCCAAAGTAAACAAACAAACAAAAATGGAGTTGGAGCAGAGATTAATGAAATGTAAAACAGGAAATCAATAACGAAAATTATTGAAACCCAAAGCCAATTCTTGGAAAAGATCAATACTAGGCAGGTTAACTAAGAAGAAGAGAGAGAGAGAACACACTACTAATTACTGATCTCAAAAATGAAAGACAGGATATCACTACACCTCCCACGAAAATGGAAATAATAATAAAGAAATACCACGAATAACTCTATGCCCACAAATTTGATAACATAAATGAAATGGACCAATTCTTTGAAAGACACAGTCTGTCACAACTCACACAAGAAGAAAGAGACAATCTGAATAGCTCCTATCTAGTAAATAAATCTAATCAATAATTACTAATCTTCCAAAACATAAAGTACCAGGACCAGTTGTGTTCACTGGTGAAACTACCAAACACTTAAAGAAAAAATTTTGCCAAATTCTTTGTAACCTCTTTCAGAGACAGAAACGGAGGAAATACTTCCTAACTCATTCTATGAATCCAGCATTACCCCAATACCAAGACCAAAGACACTGCAAAAAAATAGAAAACTATTAACCCATATTTCTCATGAACATGTATAAAAATATCCTCAACAAAATATTTGCAAATAGAATGCAACAATGTAGAAAAAAGAAGTATACACGTGACCAAGTGGTAATTATTCCAGGTATGCAAGACTGCCCAAACACTCAAAAATCAACTAACATAGTCCTTCCTATCAATCAGCTAAAGAAGAAAAATTATACGATCGTATCAATAGATGGCAGGAAAAGTATTTGACAAAATTCAACACCCATTCATGGTGAAAACTCTCATTAAACTAGGAATAAGGAGGAGTTCCTCAACTTAATAAAGATTATATACAAAGACCCAAGTAAGGGCAGCTCCTGCTAGGTCTGAGTGTTTCTATTGGCTGCTCCACGGTAACCATGTGCAACCAAAAGGCTCAGATGAAATGATCAAAAATGCCAACATGTTGGAGGAGATGTAACAGGATTCAGTGGAATGTGCTACTCAGGTCTTGGAGAAATAGAACATAGAGAAGGACTTTGTGGCCCATATTAAAAGAGTTTGACAAGAAGTACAACACCACCTGGGACCTCATCATGGTGAGAAACGTTGATAGTCATGTGACACATGAAACCAAACACTTCATCTACTACCTGGGCCAAGTGGCCATTCTTCTGTTTAAATCTGGTTAAGAGCCTGAACTGTGTCACACACCCAGTGATCCATCCCAAAACAGAGACTGCAGCCTTGCAGTATTTGGAATTTCCAAATACTGAAATCTTCAGTTTTGCCTAAGAGGACACCTTGATCTTCAAACATTTATTGTGTTGTTTTGGATAGGGCATTTTCCGTGCAAATTTTTTTGATTATAAAACAATTAGCAAAACAGCTTACATTTGTATTTATTTTCTTTCTTTTAAAATTTTTCAACATTTATTTATTTTTGAAAGAGAGAGAGCATGAGCAGGGGAGGGGCAGAGACACAGAATACGAAACAGACTGCAGGCTCTGACCTGTCAGCACAGAGCTGGACATGGGGCTCAAACCCACAAACCCTGAGATCATGACCTGAGTTGAAGTTGGTTGCTTAACCAACTGAGCCACCCAGGCACCCCTTTTTGTATTTATTTTCTAATCCAAACAACTCTCTCCATGTTTTTCTCTTCAAAATCCATTCCTTTCAAAAAACAAAACAAAACAACAAAACAAATCTGTTGGAGAAAAAAATATATATACAAAACCCTAAAGCTAACATCATAGTGGTGAGAAACTTGACATTTTTACTAACATTATGCATAAGACAAGCGTTTCCACTCTTAACACTCTTTTTCAATATTGTACTGAGTCCTTATTAATGCAATAAGTAAAAAAAATACTAAAATAAATATCATGAAGAAATACATATAATTATCTTTTTTCACAGATGACATGATTGTCTATGTAGAAAACCCAGAAGAATCAATAAAAAATTCCTAGAATAAGAGATTGTAGCAAGTTTACAGAATATAAGATTAATGTACAAAAGTCAATTGCCTTTTTTCCTAGATACCAGCAACGAACAAGTGGAATTTAAAATTAAAAACACATTACCATTTACATTAGCCCCTCCAAAATAAAATACTTAAGTATAAAACTAACAAAATATGGACAAGTACTATGTGAGGAAAACTACAAAACTCTGTGAAATCAGGGAACTAAATAAGTGGAGAGATGTTCCATATTTGTGTACAGCAAGACCCATTATCAAGATATTAGTTCTTTATAACTTGATTTGTAGATTCAATGCAATCCCAGTCAAAATCTCAGCAGTTGTTTTATGGATGTTGACAAACCGATTCTAAAGTTTATATAGAGAGGTGAAAGATCCAAGATGGCCAAAACATACTGAAGGAGAACAAAGCTGGAGGACTGATACTACCCAATCTCAAGATTTACTATAAAGCTAGGATAATCAAGACAGTGTGGCATCAGAAAAATAAGAGACAAATAGATCAACAGAACAGAATAAAAGGCCCAGAAATAGACCCACAAAAATAGAGTCAACTGGTCTTTAACAAAGGAGGAAATTCAATACAATGAAGCAAAGATAGTCTCTTTAACAAGTGGTGCTAGAACAACTGAACATCCACATGTAAAAAAAAGGAATCTGGATACAGATCTGTTTAATGTGATTTCTATCAAAGTCCCAGCAAGGCTTTTTGTGACTATTGACAAACTTCTTCTAAAATTTATATAGAGGAGCAGCCAAGATGGCGGAACAACATGGAAGTTTTTTTGTGTGTCTCGTGTCCATGAAATACAGCCAGACCAACACTAAACCATCCTACACACCTAGAAAACTGATTGGAAGATTAACACAACAATCTGCACAACCTGAACCACAAAATTCAGTAGGTATGCAGCGCAGAGAGGTGAACTTGGGGAGCGAGAAGGAGCAGGAAGGGAGTTGCTTTTGCAAGCAGAGAGAGGACAGAGACTGGGGGAGGTGGGGGAATACAGGAAAAGCACCCCTCCCCAAAAGCAGCTGGAGAGAAAGTGGAAAATTGGAAACAGCTGCAGGGACTAAACTAAAAAGGGAGAAAGGAGAAAGGAGAGACTATAAACAAGGGGAGGGCAAAGGCTGCAACTTCGCAGCTCGATACCTGGCGGTGCTCTGGTGGGAAGGATGAATCCCCAGGAACAAAGTGGGGTCCGAGAAGTTCTCAGGCCACATGAGGAAAAGCAGTTCCACTGCTGGAAGGACATTTGGTAGAGACTGTTGAAGCCACCTGGTCCCAGCAGACCCCAGAAAACGGCCACATGCGCTGGTGCTGGAACAAGGTCGTTAAGGGGGAAGCCTTGTGACAGATGTGTGTTGTGATTTTCCATAATCCCTGAAACGCTGCTGCCACACTATCTTGAGAACTTTTTCTGGGGCAGGCTGGCACCTGGCCGCAGTCTCGGGGCACCGGCAGCAGCAGGGTCCAGCGGGCGTTCCTGGGTGCAGCTGACATTCGGCCATTGCTCATTCGGGCATTGCTTGGTGAGACCCTCCTGCAGAGGGGTAGAGCCGGTGAAAGCTGCTGTCCTTTGGAAGTAAGGGGCCGGGAAAAACAGCCACATCTGAGGGAGGTACTGCCTGGGGCCTGGTCACGAGAGTGAAAAAGTGGGGAGTGGAGGAGAACTGAAGACAGGGGACGGGTGTGTGATTGCTGATCTGGGAGAACAGACTGGGTAGCTGGGTGGCGCCATTTTCACCACTCCTGCGCATGCGCATATGCACCTACCAGCCCCGCGATAATCCACCTCAGTAGGCTAGCAGCGCCGTCTGGTGGAGAGCAGAGCTGTTACACTGAGCCCCGCCCAACTGGGCCAACTTTGCTCTTCAAGAACACAAGTCTCACCGCCTGCATAGTTTATGGACTATAAAGTGCTACATAGACTGACTTTTAGGGAAAACGAAGCAATTTCAGTTCTACTTGAATCTGTTAGCAGGTTCACCTATTCAATTTTGTTTCTTTCTTTGTCTCTTTTACACTTATTTTCTTTTTCTTGAATACAGAAAGAGAAAAAAAAATGATGTTTATTTTCAATTTGTATTAAAAATATTTTTCTTTAATTTTTATTACTATATTTTTTACTTTTGTGTAAATTTTCTCAAATTCTATTTTATTTCCATCATTTTACTTTAGTCTACTTCAGTGTATTCACTTTTTCAAATTTTCAAACAATTTCCTATTTTTCTTTTTCTTTTTTCTCTTTTTTGCTTCTTTTCTTTTTCTTGAATGCAGAAAAACTTTATTTTTACTTTCAATTTCTATTAAAATATTTTTATTTAATTTTTTAACTATATTTTTTGCTTTTATGTAAATTTTTTCAAATTCTATTTTACTTCCATCATTTTATTTTAGTCTACTACAGTGTATTTACTTTTTCAAATTTTCAAACGATTTCCTTTATTTAAGTCTTTTTTCTCTTTTTCGTTTCTTTTCTTTTTTCTTGAATACAGAAAAAGAAAAAATTCATATTTATTTTTAATTTTTATTAAAAATATTTTTCTTTAATTTTTTCTACTATATTCTTTACTTTTGTGTATATTTTTTCAAATTCTATTTTACCCCATCATCTCATTTTAGTCTACTTCAGTGTATTTACTTTTTTAAATTCTCAAATGATTTCCTTTTTTTTCTCCCTCCCCCCATTTTTTTTCTTCTAATCTGTCAAACCACTTTCAACACCCAGACAAAAACACACCTAGGATCTAGCATCATCTATTCGATTTGTGTGTATGTGTGTGTGTGAGTGTGTGCATGTGTTTAATTTTTAATTTTAATATTTTTTAAATTTTTTTTAATTTTACTTTTTCTACCTCATTAATTCCATTTCTCCCTTCAAAATGACAAAACAAAGGAATTCACCTCAAAAGAGACAGGAAGAACAAATGACAGTCAGGGATGTAATCAACACAGATACAAGCAAGATGTCTGAACAAGAATTTAGAATCATAATAATAAGAATACTAGCTGGAGTTGAAAATAGATTAGAATCCCTTTCTGCAGAGATAAAAGAAGTAAAAAATAGCCAGAATGAAATTAAAAATGCTATAACTGAGCTGCAATCACGGATGGATGCAGCGGTGGCAAGATTGGATGAGGCAGAACAGAGAATCAGCGATATAGACAACAAACTTATAGAGAATAATGAAGCAGAAAAAAAGGGGGAGATTAAGGCAAAAGAGCACGATTTAAAAATTAGAGAAATCAGTGACTCATTAAAAAGGAACAACATCAGAATCATAGGGGTCCCAGAAGAGGAAGAGAAAGAAACAGGGGTAGAAGTGTTATGTGAGCAAATCATAGCAGAAAACTTTCCTAACCTGGGGAAAGACACAGACATCAAAATCCATGAAGCACAGAGGACCCCCCCATTAGATTCAACAAAAACCAACCATCAACAAGGTATATCATAGTCAAATTCACAAAATACTCAGGCAAGGAGAGAATCATGAAAGCAGCAAAGGAAAAAAAGTCCCTAACCTACAAGGGAAGACAGATCAGGTTTGCAGCAGATCTATCCACAGAAACTTGACAGGCCAGAAAGGAGTGGCAGGATATATTCAGTGTGCTGAATCAGAAAAATATGCAGCCAAGAATTCTTTATCCAGCAAGGCTGTCATTCAAAATAGAAGGAGAGGCAGAAAGAGAAATCAAGGAATCAATCCCATTTACAGTTGCACAAAAAAACTCATAAAATACCTAGGAATAAATCTAACCAAAGAGGTGAAAAATCTATACACTGAAAACTATAGAAACCTGATGAAAGAAATTGAAGAAGACACAAAAAAATGGAAAAAGATTCCATGCTCCTGGATAGGAAGAACAAATATCATTAAAATGTCGATACTACCCAAAGCAATCTACATATTCAATGCAATCCCTATCAAATAATACCAGCATTCTTCACAGAGCTAGAACAAATATTCCTAAAATCTGTATGGAACCAGAAAAGACCCCAAATAGCCAAAGTGATCTTGAAAAAGAAAACCAAAGCAGGAGACATCACAATCCCAGAATTCAAGCTATACTACAAAGCTGTTATCATCAAGACAGTATGGTACTGGCACAAGAAAAGACACTCAGATCAATGGAACAGAATAGAGAACTCAGAAATGGACCCACAAATGTATGGCCAACTAATCTTTGACAAAGCAGGAAATAATATGCAATGGAATAAAGACAGTCTCTTCAGCAAGTGATGCTGGGAAAACTGGACAGCAACATGCAGAAGAATGAACCTGGACCACTTTCTGACACCATACACAAAAATGGATGACACCATAGTCAAAATAGATGAAAGACCTAAATGTAAGACAGGAAGCCATCAAAATCCTCGAGGAAAAAGCAGGCAAAAATTCTTTGATCTTGGCTGCAGCAACTTCTTACTCAACACGTCTCCGGAGGCAATGGAAACAAAAGCAAAAATGAACTACTGGGTCCTCATCAAAATAAAAAGCTTCTGTACAGTGAAGGAAACAATCAGCAAAACTAAAAGGCAACCAACAGAATGGGAGAAGATATTTGCAAATGACATGTCACATAAAGGGTTAGTATCCAAAATATACAAAGAACTTATCAAAGTCAACACCCAAAAAACAAAGAATCCAGTGAAGAAATGGGCAAAAGACATGAATAGACACTTCTCCAAAGAAGACATCCAGATGGCCAACCAACACATGAAAAAATGCTCAATATCACTCATCATCAGGGAAATACAAATCAAATATATATATATTTGTAGGTATACATATGTATATACATATATATACATATATACATATACATACATATATACATATATACATATACATATACATATATATGTATATGTATATGTATATGTATATATATACATACATATATATATGTGTGTATACACACACACACACACACACACACACAATGGAGTATTACTCAGCAATCAAAAAGAATGAAATCTTGCCATTTGCAACTACGTGGATGGAACTGGAGGGTATTATGCTAAGTGAAATTAGTCAGAGAAAGACAAAAATCATATGACTTCACTCATATGAGGACTTTAAGAGACAAAACAGCTGAACATAAGAGAAGGGAAACAAAAATAATATAAAAACAGGGAGGGGGACAAAACAGAAGAGACTCATAAATATGCAGAACAAACTGAGGGTTACGGGAGGGGGTGTGGGAGGGGGGATGGGCTAAATGGGTAAGGGCACTAAGGAATCTACTCCTGAAATCATTGTTGCACTATATGCTAACTAATTTGGATGCAAATGTTAAAAAATAAAAAAATAAAATTAATACAAAATTTATATAGAAAGGTGCAAACCCTAGAATAGCTAAAATTATCTCGACAAAAAAATATAAAATATAGGAATTACTCTCCCCAATACTAAGACTTATTGTATAGCTATAGTTATCAAGACCTTGTGGTATTGGTGAAGGAATAGATACATAGATCAATGGAGCAGAATAGAGAATCCAAAATCCAGAATCACAAAAATATGCTCACCCAATTTTTGACATCAATCCAATGCAATTTAATGGAGAAAAAAAATAGCTTTTTCAACATATGGTGCTGGAGCAATTGGACATCTAAAGGCAAACAATGTGAATTTCAACCTAAACCTTATGCCTTGGGGCACCTGGGTGACTCAGTCAATTGAATGTCCAACTTCAGGGCTCAGGTCATGACCTCATGGTTCGTGAGATTGAGCCCCGCATTGGATTCTGTGCTGACAGCTCAGAGCCTGCTTCAGATTCTGTGTCTCCCTCTCTCTCTGCCCTCCCCCACTTACACTCTGTCTCTCTCTCTCTCTCAAAATGTAAATAAACATTTAAAAAAATTTAAACTTTACACCTTATACAAAAAAAATCACAATAGATCAAGGACAAAAAGCAAATGTAAAACTATTAAACTCTTAAAAAGAAAAAAAAAAAAGAGAGAATTCCCAGGATCTAAGACTAAGCAAAAAGTCCCTAAACTTTATACAAAAGACACAATCCATTAGAGAAAAAATTGATAAATTTGACTTCATCAAAATTAAAAACTTTTGCCATGATAAAGGCTTTGTGAAGAGGATGAAAAGCATAGCTACATCTTGGGAGAAAATATTTGCAAACTATAGATTCAAAAAAAGGACTAGTATCTAGAATATATAAAGAATTCTCAAAGTCAGCATTAATAAAAAGTCCAGTTAGAAAATGGCAAAAGTCATGAACACTAAAGAGGATATACAAATGAAAAGATATCCAGCATCACAAGGCATCAGGGAAATGCAAATTAAGACTGCAATAAAATATCACATACCTATCAGAACGGCTAAAATAGGAAATAGTGACAACACCAAATGGTGGCAAGAAAATGAAGAAGCTCGATCACTCACATATTGTTGCTGGAAATGTAAAATTGTACAGCCACTCTGGAAAACAGTTTGGCAGTTTCATACAAGACTAAACATGCAATTACCATATGACCCAGCGATGACAGTCTTGGGCATTTATTCATAATGGCCTGAACCAGAATCAACCCAGATGTCCTTTTACAAGTAAACAGTAAACTGTGATACATCCATGTCAAGGAATACTACTCAGCAATTAAAAGGATGAACTATTGATACTCACGCGACAACAATTTAGAAAATCTGCAGTGAATTATGCTGAAGGGCAGGGAAAGCCAATCGAAAAAAGGTTACGTATTGTATGGTTCCACTTATATAACATTTTTTAAACGACAGAGTTTTGGAAATGGAAAAACTGGTTAGTGGTTTTCAGGTACGTGGAACTCTGAGCATTGAGAGACGTCAGGAGGGAAATGGCTTTGCTATAAAAGCAACATGAGGGATCTTCATGGTGATGGTTTAGTATTTCAACTGTGGTTATGGATACACAAACCTACACGAATGATAAAATTGTATAGAACACACACAGGCACAAATGAATACAAGTAAAACTGGGAAAGTCTGAGTAAGACCAGAAAATTATGTAGAAGTCAGTATCCCGGTTGTGATATTATACTATTGTTTTGCTAATGTTACCATCGGGGGGAATTCAGTAAAGTGTGGGATCTCTGTATTATTTCTTAAACTTCGAGTGAGTCTCCAATTATATTAAGAATAAGTCAGACAGAGAAAGACAGATATCATATGATTTCATTCATATGTGGAGTTTGAGAAACTCCGCAGATGAACACAGAGAGGAAAGGGAGGAAAAATATGATAAAAACAGAGAGAGAGGCAAACCGGAAGAGACTTTTAAATAGAGAACAAACTGAGGGTTGCTGGAGGGCAGATGAGTGGGAAGACAGGCTAAATGGGTGATGGGAATTAAGGAGGGCACCTATTGGGATGAGCACTGGCTGTTATATGTAAGCGATGAACCATGGGTTCTATTCCTGAAGTCAAGACTACACTGTAGGTTAACTAACTTAAATTTGAATTTAAAAATTAAAAAAAAAATTTTTTTTTCAAAGTTTATTTATTTTTGGGACAGAGAGAGACAGAGCATGAACGGGGGAGGGGCAGAGAGAGAGAGAGAGACACACAGAATCGGAAACAGGCTCCAGGCTCTGAGCCATCAGCCCAGAGCCCGACGCGGGGCTCGAACTCACGGACCGCGAGATCGTGACCTGGCTGAAGTCGGACGCTTAACCGACTGCGCCACCCAGGCGCCCCTAAAAAATTTTTTAAAAATAAATGAGAAAATATTCAATTAAAAATAAAATTTAAAATACTCATTAAAAAAGATGAACATGGTAGGTATTCTGGGAGGATATAAAGAAAATGTTTGCCTTCAGCTAGCTTATGTCTCTGGAAAGACAGTTAAGTCTTATGAAATACATTAAACCAATTCAACATTTAATGAGCCAAGAATTGCATTAGGCAATGAATGGGTATTCCTTTTGCCTGCAGGGACTCCTCTCCACCAATGATTCTATCTTTACTCCTTATCTTTTATTACTAAACTTTTTCAAATAGTTGTCCACTCTTGAGTCTGTATACCCTTGTGCGTCCAGGGCTCTGCTCTGTTCCAACAGACTCTGTTCTCACCCTTCTGAAATGCAGAGATGACCACAGTGACTTTCTAATTGCCAAATATGAAAGTACAACAGATGATGTTATGTGAAAAAGCCTACAATAAATTTCATCGATTGTAACGAATGTACCACTTTGGTGGGAGATGTTGGTAATGGAGGAGACCGTGCCTGTGTGGGGGGTGGGGATATATGGGAACTCTCTGTACATTCCTTTTAATTTTGCTATGAACCAAAAAAGAAAAAAAGAAAGTCTTTTTATAACAACAGCAACAAAAAGCCTGGAATATTTGTGAAAATATTTTTCTGAAGATATCATGGGCAATTTTTATATATCCTAATTTTTGCTTTTGCCTAAATTTTACAGTAAGCAAAAGAAGAGGAGGGAATACAGAAGAAGAAGAAGAAGAAGAAGAAGGAGAAAAATTATCCATAATATATTTGTGCATAAGCATTTTCAAATGCAAATAAGTCACAGTATCTTTATATTTCCAAAATGAAATCATGCAACAAATGTATGTTTGGGCATATCATGACAATCCTTCCCTTTCCAGGAGTATTTTCTGCAGTGTCATTTGTAGTAACTGTCTAATCCTTTCGATTACTCTACCATCATGAAATCAGCCAACCCTGTTTGTTTAGCAATTGGTTTATGATTTTTAGCCATAATCAACATCTTTGTAGCTAAATCTTTGGTACATTGGCAGTGATTTTCTTAGAATATATCAATTTTTAAAGCTTTTAAAATTGATTTTCAGTTTTTACTGAAAGTTGATGAAGAGTCAACCTCTTCACCACTCTGCCAACTTTGGAGATTGTAACTAAAGGAAAAAATCTTTGTGGGGCGCCTGGGTGATTTAGTCGGTTAAGTGTCCGACTTCGGCTCAGGTCATGATATCACGGTCCATGAGTTTGAGCCCCGCGTCGGGCTCTATGCTGACAGCTCAGAGCCTGGAGCCTGCTTCAGATTCTGTGTCTCCCTCTCTCTGCCCCTCCCCCGTTCATGCTGTGTCTCTCTCTCTGTCTCAAAAATAAATAAACATTAAAAAGAATTAAAAAAAAATCTTTGCTAACCTATAAGCAAAAAAAAAAAAATTTGTCACTGTGGTTTTAAGTTGCACTCTTTTGTTTACCAGGTAAAATTGATTTTTTTAAATGTATTTTAGGCCAACATACCTTTTCTTTTTTGAAATGCTTGATTGGGCACTCTGCCCATTCTTCCATTTCTTAAAGCTTTACAAGAGCTGAGGCACCTGGGTGGCTCAGTCAGTTAAACGTCTGACACTTGATTTGGGCTCAGGTCATGATCAGTTTCCTGAGATAGAGCCCAGCATCAGCTCTGCACTGACAGTGTGGAGCCTTCTTTGGCTTCTGTGTCTCCCTCTCTCTCTGCCCCTCCCCCATTTGCTCACACCACACTCTCTCTCTCTCTCTCTCTCTCTCTCAATAAATAAATAAATAAAAATTAAAAAAAATTTTTTTTACAAGAGCTGATTTTTAAAGAGCTGATTTTTATACCAGAACTATTCAACTTCCTTATATATGTTACAGACATTTTCTCCTACTTTGCCCTTTTAACCCTGTTCATTATGGGTTTTGACATTCAGGCATTTTAACAAAACGTGTTGTCAAAACTAACTAATGGATGTCATATCTAGAGGAACAACGGGTAATTTGTTTTTTCCTCTTCTCGTTTTTCTACAAAGGATCCACTTTCTTCATGTATTTTGAAAAAGAAATCAGTCACAATGAAAACATACATAGAAAATTAAATGCTGTTAATAAACACATCAGAAGAGGGGTGCCTGGGTGGCTCAGTCAGTTAAGTGTCTGACTTTGGCTCAGGTCACGATCTTGCAGTTGTGAGTTCCAGCCCCGCATCAGGCTCTGTGCGATGGCTCGAAGCCTGGAGGCTGCTTTGGATTCTGTCTGTCTCTCTCTCTCTGCCCCTCCCCCACTTGCACTCTGTCTCTCTCTCTCTCTCTCTCTCAAAAATAAATAAACATTAAAAAATTTTTTTAAAAATGTATCAGAAGAAACTTTATAGCTTTTGATGCTTTTCTTATTAAACATGAGCTCATGAATGTGGGTGAACTGGACATTCAACTTAAGGTATCAAAATAAATGAAATAAGAACCTAGCTAAGCAGAAGGAGAGACTAATGATAATGAATTTAAAGGGAAAATACAGTAAAACTGACTTTATATAAAATGGGTATAAAATCTGGTTCTTGAGTAATTTCATCAAGAAAAGAGACAGTAGGGGCGCCTGGGTGGCGCAGTCGGTTAAGCGTCCGACTTCAGCCAGGTCACGATCTCGCGGTCCGTGAGTTCGAGCCCCGAGTCAGGCTCTGGGCTGATGGCTCAGAGCCTGGAGGCTGTTTCCGATTCTGTGTCTCCCTCTCTCTCTGCCCCTCCCCCGTTCATGCTCTGTCTCTCTCTGTCCCAAAAATAAATAAACGTTGAAAAAAAAAATTAAAAAAAAAAAAAAAAAAGAAAAGAGACAGTAATAGACCTAGCAATAGAAAGAGTAAGGAGAATAAAGAAGTCATGGGGATGAAAAAGTACAGTATAAAGAATATACGGAAATATTGTAATAACTTTGCATGGTGACAGATGGTGACTACACTTATGATGAGGGATTTTGTGTCATGTACAGAATTGTCAAATCACTATGTGGTACACCTGAAATTAATATAACATTCTATGTTAACTATGCCTCAATAAAAAATAAGTTAAATATTAAAAAATAAAATAGTGGGGTGCCTGGGTGGTTCAGTTGATTAAGCACCTGACTCTGGATTTCAGCTCAGGTCATGGTCTCATGGTTCATGAGATCAAGCCCCGTGTCAGGCTCTGTGCTGACAGCGTGGAGCCTGCTTGGGATTCTCTCTCTCCCTCTCTCTCTGTCCCTCCCCAACTTGCATGTGTATGCACACACTCTTTATCTCTCTCTCTCTCTCTCTCTCTCTCAAAATAAATAAACATTTAAAACATTTTTTAAATTTAAAAATAAGATAGCAAGAGTAAGGACATATAAGCACATGTTTTCTAGATTGTGAGATAACTCACCATAAAACTCTTTATTTAAATATTTGAAAATAAAATTGAAATGAGCAGTCTTCTTAGAAAATACAAATGCCCCAAATTTAATACAGACTCATGCTTTAAAATCTTGAATAAACATCCATGAAAGACGAAATTGGAAGAGTTTTATCAAAGGATGACTCCCTACATTTTTCAGACCGAGGAAGAGATCATTCTGATCTCATTTAAAATGCTTGAGAGTATACAGAAAGGCAAAGATTATTTTTCAAATTACATTCAATCACACTTATGAGTACAAGTGCAAAAATATGGAATTAAACATTACCAGGTTAAATGTTGGGTACGCTAAAATAAAGAACTCTGCAGGTTAATGCAAGAAAGGCTTAAACTAGGAATTCAAGGAGAATTCAAGATTGAGAGGAAAGTTGACAAATCTGCTTATATTAACATGACAACATAAATCAAACTGTCATTTTGAGAGATGCAAGAACAGAACTTGATAAAAAGCAACATCTATTAGATGAGATCGACAAGAGACCCTTTCAAGAAAGCATGGAAAGAAACTGATGAAACAGGATGAGAGGTCTAGAACTAACAGCAACACTAAACTCACAGGTGAAATAATAAACATGTTATAATCAAACAGAGAAACAAGGTAAGGAGGCCTACAATGCAATTTGTATTTAATATGGCTCTGAAAGAGCTAGCCAATACAAAGGAATCGAAAAGAGAGCTGTTACTATTATAAAGGAGGAGACAACAGGGAAACCCAAGAGAAGTCCTGGAAAATGATGGCGCCTCACTGGAGTATTGACTGCTTGGGCAAGCATGTTACAAGAGATGTTGCCGGTAAAGCATATTGCAATCCCAGCAAGGTATTTTGTAGATGATAGAATGACTGAATGTCAAGTTTATACGGAGGGACGGAAGACCCAGAAGAGCCGACATAATCCTAAAGGCGAATAAAGTTGCAGGACTGACGCTCCCTGACTTCAAGACTTACTATAAAGCTACAATAATCAGGACAGTGTGGTGTTGTGCAAGAAGAGACAAGTAGACCAGCGGAGCAGAATAAAGAGCCCAGAAATAAACCCACGTGAAGATAGTCGACTGATCTTTGACAAAGGAGTAAGCACAATTTGATGGAGAAAGGGCAGCGTCTCCAACAGAGAGTGCCGGAACAACTGGACATCCACATACAAAAGCATTAGTGTAGGCATAGAGCCTACCTATACTTTCCATAAAAATTAACCCGAAATGGATCCTAGGCCTAACTTTAAAATGCAAACCTGTAAACTTCTACAAGATAATGTAAGAGACCGTCTAGGTGACTTTGGGTTTGGCAATGAGTTTTTGGACAAATGTAGTGAATTTGTGAGGATTTGGGGATAATGAAAAAGAGACAGAGCCACAAGCAGCAGTGACACACAACAAGCCATTTATCCGACAGGCCTGCATGTGAGAGGAAGTGCTTCCTGACAAGGGACTTACCAGAGCCAGTGGCTCAGGCCATCACCCAGAAAAGGAATGAGGCAGAGGATCTCCCCGGGTGGGGGAAAAGGGACTTTAGGGAGAGGACAACGCGTCTGGGTGATGTTGGTCAGCAGCAAGGTGAGGAGTCTCTGGGTCAGAGATCTCTGAAGGGCAGCAGAGCGTTTGGCCTTTTAGAGCTACAGGGTTTGTCTTATTTATGGTTAGCAGATGTTAGATGCAGTTTCATAGGGTGTGCAAGATAGGTGAGCTCTGAATAGCTAAGAATGTTTATTTGGATTGTGTTTAAAGCAGTGGAATGTGTAAGAGTCCATGTTTTGTGCCCACGGGCTTTGGGCTTAGGGTCTCAGCCCGATGCGAAACAGTAATAACCTGGGGCCATTTTAAGCCAGCAGGGACTATCTCGGGCTCATTTATACACCACCACCAGCATGATCTAAGAAAGAAAAAAATGATAATTTGGACTTCATTAAAATTAGAAACCGCTGCCTTACAAAAGTCACTCTTAAGAGAATGAAAAGACAAGCCACAGACTGGGAGAAAATATTTGCAAAACATTTATCTGATAAAGGGTTTGTGCCCAATATATATATATAATATATAATATATAATATATAATATATAATATATAATATATAATATATAATATATAATATATATATATTTTAATGTTTATTTTATTTTTGAGAGAGAGAGAGAGAGTGGGTGGTGGGGGACAGAGACAGAGGGAGACCCAGAATCTGAAGCAGGCTCCAGGCTCTGAGCACACAGCTCTACACAGGGCTTGAACCCATGAATCTTGAAGTTGGACGCTCAACCGACTGAGCTACCCTGGTGCCTCCCAAAATATATTTAAGAAACCTCTGGGACCGCCTGGGTGGCTCAGCTGGTTAAACATCCGACTTTGGCTCAGGCCACAATCTCACGGTTCATGGGTTTAAGCCCCGCATTGGGCCCTGTGCTGACAGCTCAGAGCCTGGAGCCTGCTTCAGATTCTGTGTCTCCCTCTCTCTCTCTGCCCCTCCCCACTCATGCTCTGTCTCCCTCTCTGTCTCAAAAATAAATTAATATTTAAGAAAAAAATTTTTTAATTAAAAAAAATTAAAAAAAAACCTTAAAACTCAACAAAGAATGAAAAAAATGGCAAACGATCTGAACAGATACATCACTAAAGAATATATCAAGATGAAAAAAAAAAAGAAAAAGAAAAAAAAAAGAATATATCAAGATGGCAAATAAGCATTTGAAAAGGTGCTCAACATCATATGTCATTAGAGAATTGCAAATGAGAACAAAAGTGAGATACCCCTGCATGTGTATTACAATGGCTCAGGTCTAAAACATGAACGCCACTAAATGCTGTGGTGAGGATGCTGAATGACAGGAGTGCTCATTCATTGCTGGTGGGAATGCAAAATGGCACAGCCCCTTTGGAAGAAAATTTGACAGTGTTTTATGAAACGAAACACATTCTTACAATACAAACCAGCGATTGTACTTCTTGGCATGTCCCCAAATGAGTTGAAAACATATCCACATGAAAAGCTATGCACAAATGTTTTTTAGCTGCTTTGTTCATAATCACCCTAACTTGGAAGCAACCAAGATGTCTTTTAATAAGGGAATGGATAAATATATTGTGGTATATTCATACAATGGAATATTATTGGACCCTGAAAATAAATGAGCTATCAAGCCACAAAAAGACATGAAGGGACCCTAAGTGCATATTTCTTAGTGAAAGAAGCCAGTCTGAAAGAACTACAGAGTGTATGATTCCAACCATGTGACATTCTGGATAACCAGAACTCTAGAGGCAATGAAAAGATCAGTGATTGCCAGAGGTTAATAATCTCATTTGTAATCCAAGAGTTTGCTAGTTAAAACTAGTTGATACGAATTCTTTTTTCAACATTGGCAAAAATTGAAATATGGGTAGTTCCTAGAGTTCCCGAGAGTGTCTTTAGACATAGTTGCTCTATATCCAATTAGAAATCCCCAGGGGCACCTGGGTGGCTTAGTCGGTAAAACATCCAACTCTCCATCTCAGGTCTTGATCTCGGGGTTGTGAGTTCAAGCTCCACGTTGGGCTCCAAGCTGGGTGTGGAGTCCATTAAATAATAATAATTTAAAAATCCCTCCTTCAGGAGAAATCTTCTCTCCTTATGCCTCAGTGGTTAGTTGGTTGAGTGTCCGAATCTTGATTTCAGCTCGGGTCATGATCCCAGGGTTGTGGGATCGGGCCCCGAGTTGGTCTCTGCACTGAGCATGGAGTCTGCCTAGCTCTATCTCTAAAAAAGAAAAGAAAAGAATTTCCCCAAAGGTGATGGCAGGTTTCTAACACTAACACTAGTCACTTATAAATTCTGCCTACTGTTCATAGTTTATGCCCTACTTCCCTGTGTGTCCTAGAGCAGCAACACTCTTAAGCTACTATCTGAAAATCTATAGCCTGCATATAGGACAGGCTGACTCTTACAAGCTTTACTCTATTCTTTTTTTTATGTTTATTTATTTTTGAGAGAGAGACAGAGACAGAGACAGAGCATGAGTGGGGGAGGGGCAGAGAAGAGGGACACAGAATCTGAAGCAGGCTCCAGGCTCCGAGCTGTCAGCACAGAGCCTGACGTGGGGCTCGATCTCACGAACTGCTGGATCATGACCTCAGGCAAAGTCAGTCAGGTGGTTAATCGACTGAACCACCCGGGTGCCCCTATTCTATTCTTGGTACTGTAGCTTGAGATACATTCTAGCTCCAAGGGACTCCTATATCTTCTGGACCTTTATTTGGAATCCTGCTCACACACGTCCTAGGTAACCAACGTGTGGGAGTCATGTCTTTTACTTTTCCCCACCTATCACACTCAAATTCATGGCCAAGAAAATTCTGATTATGCCAACTGACTAAAGTCCCCTTATTTGGGCCCGTTTTCCAAAGTGAAGGATTTTCTTCTAAAAGAATCTAACATCTGGCATAACGTATGCCTCAAAATTTAGCTGAGACCCTCGCGGTCAAGGGCCTGGGTCCTCACAAGTCAGAGTTTAACACAAAGCCACTTCTGATGTTCAGCCCCAAGCCTGCTATTTCCGGAGGCACACATTCAGAGGATTTCCTATGCTGATGGAATACAGAGAAAAGCTAACATTGTTAGATGGTCAGACTATCACGTTTTCTTGATGAGTGAGATTTTTCAATCTGGAGCGGACGGTCACGGCAAGAAAGCTTATGGAAGAGAAGGTTAGTAGGAAAAAAAAAAAAACAGTCTCACTGTTAAGACAGGACCGAGTTCGTTGCATTGGTAATTTTTAGTGAAAGTGAAAATGAGGAAGATTTGATAGTGAGTCATGGCAAGGAGCGTGGCTATGGATTCCCGTGTAGATCCTGCTCTTTGTAAGACACACTCACGTGATCTCCTTGGCTTTAGTTTTCTTCTCTGTTAAATAGAAATATTAACATTACTCCAAATGATTAAATTATCCTGGTTAAGTGTTTCTATTGCTGTTCACACAACACACCATACATATCTTTCATTTAATGCACTGTATTTCAATTATCTGTTTATGGGCATCTCTCCAGTGCCTGGCAGGAAGTTCAGCAAATCCTAGGTAGTTAGTACAGGTTAGGAGACTTAAAATGAACTGCCAATGTAAGTGAAAGTCCGCTATAAATTGCAAGTTCCGTGAGAAAGAAATCTGAACTATTTTCCTCTGTTCGTTGAAATTATAGTAGCAATGCATTCTGAATGCAGTAACCTTGTGATTTATATTGCAGATGGCTTATCTTCGAAGACATGAATTTTTTTTATCTCTTAATGGAAATTACAATCCATATTTCAGAGCGTTTCACATTCCGCTGTTCAGTGCCAGGGGAAAGCTGTATGTGTAAGGTCAATTTTAAGATACACAGTAAAATGAATTTAGGGCGCTATATAAATCTGTATTTCAAAGGGTAATTATTCCAGAGAACCTATAACCAACTGGATCAGAAGAAGGTCCAAGCCTCCATCCTGTAGAGCTAAAGCCACCATTATTTCCAGGGGTTTAGGCCCAACTCTTGAGAAAGCTGGGAATGTTTACCGCTGAATTTCTATTCTGTGGTACCAGTAACTAGAAACCGCTTTCTTCGTGCGCTAGTCCTCTACCAAGGAGTTCATTTATTCCACATTTAGTGCGTGATCTCAAGGGCCAGAAGATGGAACATATGACAGTGGTTTTTTAAAGTCTGGAGACTGTAGGCACCAGGAGCCATTTTTCAACGTCTGGGATTCTATTTCCTGTAGATTTGGGGTGATGCCCAGAACTGGTTCCAGGGCACACAATTAATAAAATTTCCCAGCCTCAGAGTTCTTTCAACGAGCCTTCTTGAGTTGCCATAGTAACTGAGGGGTTTAGGGGGAGCAGGGTTGAGGGGCTGGTGCCAGATACAGTTTCAGCTCTCAGCCCGGCCAGGACACAGGCGGTCAATTGGCTACCGTCCCAGAGGGCATTTTTGCTCTAGTTGGTATTTTGGCGTTCTGCGGGCTCTTCCAGTGACTTCCTCCTTGGCCTGGGTTCTCTGGGGAGGTTAATGACACAAGTCACAAGTCGAAGCCGCCGCTGCCCTAGTATTGGGTCCTTCCCATGTCCTACTGGTGACTTGATGACAAGTATTTGGCAGGATGTGGGCCCAGTGGAGCCCAGTGGATTCCATGTTGGTTTTTTGGCTGTTGCTATTTCAGGGCTTTCCACAGAACTTTTCCCTACTGTTGACTCTCCAGAGCAAAGGGGAGAGGTGCACAATGAGATAGGAAAAGGCCTGTAAATCTAGCATTTTGGAAGAGATAACTTCACAAAGGAGACTTACTGCTAATCTTCCTGGGTCATTACGGAATCAGAGGACTGAGACCAGGAAAGGGCCTTAGGGATCAGAGGTGCTGACTGATACGTTCAGTGAGCAGCAGGACGAAGCAGGGGCCTTGGACTCCTAGCTCCAGTGAGGCTCCTTTCTGCTCTCGATAAGAAACTTCAGTGCCATTCTCGCTCCAATCAAAGGTAGACAGACAGCATTCTAGAAACACACGTCTTTTTAAAAATTTAAATGAAAAATATAAAAACCAGGTACTGTTGACAGTTTCTGGTTTTCTCATATTAAGATGAGACCATTATTTCAGTGGGAAAGAAAAGAGAAAAAAAGATGAAATACCATCCTCAAGCTGGTCCTTGTTCAGTGATTCTGAATCTTCTGAATTCTCAAGGGCATCAATCCACAGCACGCCTGGGAAATAAACAAACTGCAAGGAAAATGTGTCCCTGTTGACTTTTTCTTACTGACCATTTCTCTAAACTGAGCGTTCCAGAGCTCCCTTTAGAACAATTAATGCTGTCTTGTTTCCCTCCAGCTGTAGGACATTTCCCCTTTTTCAAATCCGAAAGCATAATCAGCAGATATGCAATGCTTCCTAATGTTAGGAATAGATGACCTCTGATACTATCGCCCAATTTTATTTAAAACCGTGTGTTTTCTTTTCTCAGAAACTCTTAAGAGTACGGTAGATTTGGAGCTTTGATAAAGGGCTTCAGGATTACCACAGAATTTCACTTTTTCCTACTCTTAAAGATAGTGAAAAAAGTTTAAATAGGTCTAGGTTTGCTAGATTTAACAAATGAGAACAGGACAGCTAGTCAAATTTAATTTCGGTTAAATCATGAATAATTTTTAGGATTAGTATATTTCATGCAATAGTTGGCATGCACTCATGTTGAAAACTGACTTGTCATCTGACACTAAAATGTAATTCAGTGCCCTGTATTTAACCCAGCAATCCTACGGAGAGGAAGAGAGGGAGGGAGAGGAGGCAGAGGTGAAGCGGGAGGGGAAGGAGAAGGGAGAGGAGAGTGAACTTCAATGTAACAATATCCTCCAGAAGGAGAGAAAAAAAAGTATCAAATCACAAAAACAGTTCCTTGCACTGTGGCTTGTGCACTTGACAAGACCCAGAAGAGAAATTGTTTTGTTTTTTTTCACCAAAGGGGAGCTCATATTTGATCACTCTTAACACTTTTGTTCCATTTTGTTTCATTCATTCATTCATTCATTCAAAAATGTTTCTAATTTTTTTTAAATGTTTATTTTTGAGAGAGAGAGAGAGAGAGACAGAACACAAGCAGGGGAGGGGCAGAGAGAGAAGGAGACACAGAATCCAAAGCAGGCTCCAGGCTCCGAGCTGTCAGCACAGAGCCCGACACGGGGCTCAAATCCACCAACTGTGAGATCATGACCTGAGCCAAAGTTGGACGCTTAACCGACTGAGCCACCCAGGCGCCCCAAAACCATGTCTTTATTACCTGGGGCTGGGGGAAGGAAAGGGCCACCCAAATGTGGTTAATTCTCAGCTCCCCCAGAACACACCCATCCTAAGTTCCAGAAGAAAAATACAAGCCACTCGTTGTAGGTCATGAAGGAGGCAACACCTTCCCTGCCAACTGCAGAAATAGGACTCTTTAGAGAAGAGGACACTCTGGAAATCTACCTTGAAAGAGGGTTCTACATCCGAGCCATTGCCCTGTTAGGTCATTTCTGATCTTTTTTATTTTTTAAATATAATTTATTGTCAAGTTAGTTAACATACAGTGTATAGAGTATGCTCCTGGCTTTGGGAGTAGATTCCCATGATTCATCGTTCACATATGACACTGAGTGCTCATCCTAACAAGTGCCCTCCTCAATGCCCATTACCCATTCCCTGCCCCCACCCCCACCCCCATCACCCCTCAGTTTGTTCTTTGTATTTAAGAGTTCTTAAGGTTTGCCTCCCTCTCTGTTTGAAACTATTTTTTCTCCTTCCCTTCCCCCACTGTCTTCGGTTAAGTTTCTAAAATTTCACATATGAGTGAAAACATATGATATCTTTCTCTGACTGACTTATTTCACTTAGCATAATACCCTCCAGTTCTATCCACGTTGTTGCAAATGGCAAGGCTTCATCCTTTCTCATTGCCAAGTAGTATTGCATTGTATATATAAACCACAACTTCTTTATCCATTCATCAGTTGATGGACATTTGGGCTCTTTCCATAACTTGGCTATTGTTGAAAGCACTGCTATAGACATTGGGGTACACGTGTCCCTGTGCATCAGCACTCCTGTATCCTCTGGATAATTCCTAGTAGTGCCATTGCCAGGTTGTAGAGTAATACTATTTTTAATTTTTTGAGGAACCTCCACACTGTTTTCCAGAGCAGCTGCACCAGTTTACATTCCCAACAAAAGTGCAAAATGGTTCCTGTTTCTCTACATCCTCACCAACATCTGTTGTTTCCTGAATTGTTAATTTTAGTCACTCTCACAGGTGCTATGTGGTATCTCAATGTGGCTTTGATTTGTATTTCCCTGATGATGAGTGATGTTGAGCATCTTTTCAGGTGCTGTTGGCCATCTGGATGTCTTCTTTGGAAAAGTGTCTATTCATGTTTTCTGCCCATTTGTTCACTAGATCATTTGTTTTTCGGGTGTTGAGTTTGGTAAATTCTTTATAGATTTTGGATACTAATCCTTTATCAGATATGTCATTTGCAAATATTTTCTCCCAGTCTGTAGGTTGCCTTTTAGTGTTGTTCATTGTTTCCTTTGCAGTGCAAAAACTTTTTATCTTCATGAGGTCCCAATAGTTCATGTTTGTTTTTATTTCCCTTGCCTTTGGAGATGTGTTGAGTAAGATGTTGCTGCGGCTGAGGTCAAAGACGTTGTTACCTGTGTTCTCCTCTAGGGTTTTGATGGTTTCCTGTCTCACATTTAGGTCTTTCATCTATTTTGAGTTTATTCTTGTGTATGGTGTAAGAAAGTGGTCCAGGTTCATTCTTCTGCATGTTGCTGTCCAGTTCTCCAAGCACCATTTGCTAAAGAGACGGTCTTTTTTTCCATTCTTAAAAGTTGGCTTCCTAGAGGTCTGCCTTAGGGTGGGAATCCCGAAACAAACAGTGGCAGTGAACAACAGAGGGGACTGGCCGCTTTCAAAAGACAGAAGAGTTATCAGGAGAGCAAGTTACAAGATGGTGGCAATTCTGAGGGAAAAGTGGACAGGGAGGGTGGTCTCGATGGGGTAGAGTCGTATTTTGGGAGGACACTGAATGCTGGCTGTGGCTGTATCAATTTGTTCGGCTCTGGAAACACTATTTTTAAAATGCATCTCTTCTCAAAATCATATTGTTTGCCTAGATTTAGTCCATAACTTGGTCATTTTCCCATGGGCACACATGTCAACTTTCCAAGTATTGAAAAGCAAGTGGGAAAGCACTGATTAACCTAGTATAATATTTACTATATAATAACATATAATGTTAACAATAATATTAATAATGTTTACTATATGGCTTATAGTAAATAACTTACATATATACTATTTATAGTAAATGTATATATACTATATACAGTAAGATATATAGTAAGATTATATAGTAAGATATTTAGTACTTGTAATATACACTATCATATTTTATGTATTATAACATGAATAGTGAATAAAAGGGAGGGTTTCTTGACATAATATACATATATTACACTATAATATATTATATATCACTATATGTGATATTATTTTATATAATATAAAATTGATGCAAACAGAGCTAACTTCACATAAACAATGTAGTATTAGCTCTCAAGTTCATCAGTCCAGTTCTCTTAAATAGAGTTTGTTCTTAGAATAACTGGTAAATTTCAAATATAGAAGAAAAGAGGAGTCTCATGTAAAAGTGCATATGAATAATTTCTGGGCCTTGTTGCTCTCTCTCTCTCTCTTTTAAAGAAAACCAGATCTTTTTTTAAATTTTTTTTAATGTTTACTTATTTTTGACACACACACACACACACACACACAGAGCATGAGCATGGGATGGGTCAGAGAGAAAGGGAGACACAGAATCTGAAACAGGCTCCAGACTCCGAGCTGTCAGCACAGAGCCCGACGCAGGGCCTAAACTCACAAACTGCAAGATCATGACCTGAGCTGAAGTCTGACGCTTAACTGACTGAGCCACCCAGGTGCCCCAAAGAAAACCAGATCTCTATTATTACTCACAAAAACAGTCATTCCCAGTCCTTAAATGACTTAACAGAATCAGGAATTTGACATCTTGTTCATATAAAGATTCAGAAATACCATAGGGGTCTCAATATTGCCAGAGGCTAAAAAGATTGAAAAAAGAATCCTACCCAAGTAATATACAATAATATAGCAATTTTAGCTCAGAAACAGAAAATGTGTGCTAAAAATAAAATAACATAGAGATCAATTCTTAATCATATCCTAAGAGGGGGGGAAAAAGGATAATTATCAGATATTACATATTCCAAATAAAAAGATGAAGAAGAATTTGGGAGACCAGGTTATAGTTTAACTCTCTGTGGTTCTTAAACCTACAGGGAAGAAATTGAAGCTCTTCTGAGAAGGACCACAAGCAACAGAAAGGATTGCCGAACTCTCATTTATTTGGGTGACCTAAATCCCCAGACACCATCACCTCTGCGTATAAATGAGGACATGCTAACAGGAATGTCCAAATGACAGTGGCTCTGAGGCTTTGCCAAGAAGGCAGGACCTCACTGACTGGCATTTCCCAGGGGGTGCCTCACTCGTGCTCCCAGCTCATTCCATCGGCTTCATTCTGTAGACAACATTGCCCTGTTTCGCACCCGCGCTGGCCCGTGTCCTGAATTTACAGAGATGCCTTGGAGAAGCTCTGCGCTGTACTGTTTGGAACAGCCATTGGGAAAATCTGATAATGATGCCCCAGGGTACCACCTCCCCTGCCCACCCCCACCTTATTCACTATTACGATGCATCATTTTGTCCTTTGTACCTCTGATGATTCAAAGTAGGATTCATGATAGAGCCTTCATATCGTCCTTATCTTTCTTCTTTCTTTCTTTCTTTCTTTCTTTCTTTCTTTCTTTCTTTCTGAGAGAGCATGAGAGGGGCAGAGGGAGACAGAGAGAGAGAGAGAGAGAGAGAGAGAGAGAGAGAGAGACAGACAGAATACCAAGCATGCTCCACTCTCAGTGCCAAGCTTGATGTGGGGTGGATCCCATGACCATGATCATGACCTGAGCCAAAATCAAGAGTTGGGCACTTAACCAACTGAGCCACCCAGACACCCCACATTCCTGTCTTGATCAAGTATCTTTTCTAACACCTAGCCAATTCTTGGCACACATGAGATGTCCAATAAATATTATAATATAAATATATATATAAATATAAATATATTTAAGATGCTTGTCCAAGGTCATCTAAGCAGTGAGCCAGCAGAGATGGGGTCTGATTTGACACCAATAGTCTGCTTTGAGAGTCAGAGCTCTCAACTCCTCTTGAATCACTTCTTCCAAAAATCCCAAGAGGTGGGGTGCCTGGGTGGCTCAGTCAGTTAAGCATCTGACTTCTGCTCAGGTCCTGATCTCAAGGTTTGTGAGATAGAGCCCCACATCTGGCTCTGCACCAACAGCTCGGAGCCTACTTGGGATTCTCTCTCTGCCTCTCTCTCTGCCCCTCCCCCGCTTGTGTGCATGTGCATGCTCTTTCCCCCACCACCCCCGCCAAAATAAATAAACTTTATTTTTATTTTTTTTTTTATGTTTTTTTTTTTTTCAACGTTTATTTATTTTTGGGACAGAGAGAGACAGAGCATGAACGGGGGAGGGGCAGAGAGAGAGGGAGACACAGAATCGGAAACAGGCTCCAGGCTCCGAGCCATCAGCCCAGAGCCCGACGCGGGGCTCGAACTCACGGACCGCGAGATCGTGACCTGGCTGAAGTCGGACGCTTAACCGACTGCGCCACCCAGGCGCCCCAATAAACTTTATTTTTAAAAAGTCCGGTAGGTAGAGGAATCCATCTTCCTCCTCTCTATCCCCTCTCTGCTTCAGGTTCCTTTGGCAGAAATCATACCCTATGAAAACAAATAATAATAATAATAATAATAATAATTAATATAATTATCAATTATATTATATTATATCATGTAATATATAATATACAATATAATATATTAATATATAATAGAATTATTATCATTAATACAATTATTAATTATAAATAATGTAATAATAATAATTATTATTATAACATCCTATCTTCCTCCCTTCCTCTCTTCCTCTCTTCCTTCCTTCCTAAGTTCCATGGAACACCTACACCCACCATGCCAGGCCCATGCCAGGTACCAGAACCACAAAACTGAGAAAAGAACTAGTCCCTTCCACAGAATCACGGTCTGGTAGGAAGAACAGAAGGGTCAACGTCACTAACAATTTACCCTAAATAAGCAAACCTCAATGGAAGCATCTGGTAAACCTCAATGCAGATAATGCTGGCAGAAAGAGACAGAGACCAGCAGAAAACCGAGTTCATGAAAAAATTAGGAAAAAAAAAAAGTCTAGTCCAAGTCAAGACTGACTCCCGGCTCCTGAGGCTGCCACAGCTCACAGGTAGGGAATAAACAGCTGCCAGATATTCCTCAGGAATAAGGAAAAAGAAAGCAGCAAAATTGCTAGGTTTCAAGTAAATCTCATCAGGTTTTACGGAGAGGACCAGAATAGAGGAAAATGGATCACATAAGCAAAGAACTGAAGGGGAGAACATTTAGCATTACACTAAGCAGGGTAATGTATCATTTTCTGGAGGAATTTTTTAAGGGCAAAATTCAAGATTCTATTTTGGTCTGGTATTTCTTTAGTGGCATTTGTTTTGTGCATGGCTTTATGGTTTAAGAAAGGCCACATGATACATGTAAGAGGAGTCCCTTAGTGGGATGGTAAAAGGGGAAATGCACTATCCTTACCAGAGGTCAAACCAAGGCCTGGGAAACACTTGTCGGTGGGGAGGGAAGGAGGGGGGCAGGGAATGAGAGTCCCACTTCTCACCGCCACGTTTCATTAAGGGGAGGCACTATAACGTTATAAAGCAAGGTGTTGGAAATGCCACATTAGGGCTCACTTTACAATTTACTGGCTGTGTAACCATGGGGCAGGTATATAAGCTTTCAAAGTCTTAATTTTTATCATCTGTAAAATAGAAACGATAGGACCTCCTTCGTAAGTGTTTACTTGCTTGTTGGTTTGTTTTGTAATGATTAAATGAGATTTTGCCTATACGTAGACCTCTTGGTTCTGGATCTATAGTACCGCGAGCTATCCTTGGTTGTGGTGGTGATGGTGGTAGGGAAAGGGGTGGTTCTTTACTATTTATTCCCACTGCAGCTGTCTTTAGCTCTCTATTTCAATAAGTATAATAATTCACTCAAACTAAAAAAAAGAAAAAGAAAAAGAAAAAAAAGAATTAATAATCTGGGACCCTTTAGACATAAGTGCATTCTCAAATGCCCCTTTAAGTCAAAATGCCAACCCATATATCTGTCTTTGGCAAGATTTGTGGCAGTTGCTTTTCCATAAAGTTGATTTAAAGGCTTTGGCGACATGGTCCAAATGTCTCCAATCTCTTCTTAATAAGGTTAGGCACTATATTTAAACCCTCACTGAATCCATTGATGTTTTCTGCTTGTCGGAATAAGGCTTACTTAATGTTGTCTGCCTGTAAGTACATATGAAACATTGGTTTTCAGCTCTGGGACTGCTAACTCGAGAATGTGAAGTTCTGTCCCTCAGTAAGTGGATGAACTACCATCACAAGTTTCTAAGAACTACTAAGGCAGGGAGGGGGTATACTTGCCGTTGGGTGTTCACAGCACCTGGAATGTTCCAAGCAGTAGCTCGGTTCCCCCATCCCTACTGGGACACTGGTGGCCTTGCGCCCCACACTCCCTCCCTTAAGCCACCCTAGAAAGAGTTGCAGTGGCTACCGCCATCTTGGTCAGAAGGGTCATGCCAGGATATCAACTGCAGCATCTAATTACGACTACATCAACCTCCCTGAAATTACTTCAACCCAAACCGCACTGACAGGAAGGGGAAATCCAAGAATAATCCAGATTTGAGCAAAGAAACCAGGAAGAGGGTCAACATTTTGGAGAATTCAATATCAGGGCTTCCTACACAAGGAAGTAGCAAATTTCTTAGCGAGCAAATGCTATTAACATTCTCCTTAAATTCGACGCTTTAACTCGACACGACACAGAGCGTTTGGCATGGGCTGCATTTCCTGTCACAATTTATTTTGGAGTTAGAAAATGTTTTTGACTCAAAAACTAACTGAAAGCCCACTTCTCTGCTGTCATAAATAAAATCATCTCGCCCATCTCAGTAGGACTTGGGGCCTATCCAAGAGCTGCCCACAAACTAGAGAGAGATGAATAACTTTTGAAAAGGGAGAATACCCGCTGTAGAAAGAAGGACTGAGGGTACAGCTTTCTCCAAAGGATTTGGAGAAAGTGGCTGGAGGCAAAAGATGGCCTCTGAGTTATCTGACAGACTCTTCCTTCCCATTTCAACCTCCTTGGAGGGTCAAGTCACAATGTGGACAACCTAGTGGGGTAAATAAAGCAATTCGGTTGTCTCTGTAAGTGCCAAAGCCCTTCTTGTGGATTACTGAAGGCAGGAGACACCTCTTAGGCTTCAGAGACCCAGCAGGATGGTTAACACTGAGCTTCCTGGCAGAGTTCTTCGAACACAGGAGACTCTCAGTAAATGCTTGACTGATGAAGTATCACATCTGCTGTTGTTAAATGCGATTTCTGCATCTTTCTTATTTATCTGTCAGCTTTTATCACTGTTGAAGCATCTCTTCAGAGACCATTAAATTTTCCTCAACTTCATTATTTCATGGCCAAATTTCTCACGGAGCCACTGGCACCATCTCTGGTGCCTCATGATAGTCTTATTTACACCATATACCACACTATGCTGTATCGGCCTTTTGCCCAGCTCGGCTACCCTTCAGCCAGGGAGGGGGGACTCAGTCTTGTTTATCATTTTCACCCGGTGCCTTGTGTAGTAGACATCATTTCGGAAGCGTTCTGTAAATAGCTATTCCATAAACAAAGTCTTATACCCAAAGTTAAAGCTTTGTGTTTCTGCAGCATTTAAACTTATATCTATCAATTAGAAGAGTCCTGAGGGGGGTGGGGGGAAGGTTGTTTTCACCATGAATCAAAACTGGATTGTGCAATCTGCATGAAACAAACCACGTCTTAATGCTTACCTTTACCTTCTATTGTGTGCTATTCTCCTTCCGGCTAATTTTGCTGCTAGAAGTCCAGGAGGAGAGCAAAACACTTTAATTATGTCTCTTTGGCAAAAATGTAAAACAAAAACCATAGTTTTTAAGCACACTTTTTTTCTTCAGGTGCTGTTTTGTTTTGCTGTATTTTGTTTAATGGGTGCTATTTCCTCTTTAAAAGTCAAGTCTAGAGCGCCTTGGGCTTTATGGTACAAGAATACAAAATATCTTTCTTCAACATTTTGGCAAGTATTTGTTGAGTTCCTATTATTGTAGGACACCGTTCCAGGAGCTAATGAGAGAGATGGAAAGATGGACAAAATTGCTGCTCTAACTGAGCTTAAATTCTAGTGAGGGGGAAATAAGCAATAAGCAAATACACAAGCAAATGTCATGAAATAGTCAGTGTTGTAAAGAAAATAAAATACACGTATGTCCAAAGTGCAAAGCTTGCACAGAACTACTCTGGAATGGGTGGTCAGGGAAGGGCAATCTAGAAAGGTGACATTTAATCTGAGACCTGAAAGAGCCACAGGAGTCAACCCCTGAACCAGGGTTGTCCCTGGGCAGAGACAATTGACAGGAGATCCCAAGGTGGGAACATGCATGTTCCAAGGAACAGGAGATCATCTTCTGCTGGCCTGCAGGCTCTTCCTAGGTAAGTGCCATAGACCAAATGTTTGTGTCAAAATTCACATGTGGAAATCCTAACCCCCAATGTGAAGATATCAGGAGGTGGAGCCTTTGAGAGGTGATCAGGTTATGAGGATTGAGTGCTGTTATAAAAGAGACTCCAGAGAGCCTTCTAGCCCCTTCCACTCTGTGAGGACACAACCAGAAAATGGGCGGTCTTAGGAACCAGAAAACAAGCCCTCCCCAGTCACAGCCTGCTAGCATCTTGCTTTTGGATTTTCCAGCCTTTAGAAATAAGTGTCTGCTGTTTACAAGCCACCTAGTCTATGGTGTTCGGCCAGAACAGATTAGACAGATTAATCTGCTGTACTGATTAGGACAGTAACCACACGGAGCTGACTGCCAGGGCTAGCTCTGGGTTTTCAAGAGACCTTGGCTTCACCAAAGGCACTGTAACAAAATCCACCGAACAAATCCACATTGCACATCTCCGTTTAGGCAGGCAATGGCATAAACCAAACTTATTATCCCCCTGAGATCATCAGATCATCAACAACCTTCACAATCTTTCTGTTCCTGGAACTTGAAGACTGGAATAACCATCTTCCTTACTTCTATGTGTGTTCTGTACAAACACACCACACACACACACACACACACACACACACACACACACACACACACGGTTTCAGAAGGGCATGATCTTCTTTGAGGATCCTGACTACATTTCTGTTACTTTTTTGTTTATGCTGCACAATTTAGCAGTAGAGAGGCCAAGCAGCCCCGGAACTCTCTGTCCTTGCCTTCCTTTTCCACACATGCACACATGCCTGCTCTACATATTCATATTAACTTAACCCCTTCACATCTGATCCAGTTTGTCCAACCAGTTTGTCTCACAAGTGGATTTTCCTGGGAGGCAGTGGCTGGTCTGTGGCCCCAAAGATGAGCAGAGGAGGCTTACTCATCCTGTACCACCCCTCAAGGAAATGCAGAACCACCAGACTTTAGCATCACTAAGCAGGTAGGGTTTTGCTTCCCACCCATGGGACTCGCCTACAAAGGCTACGGAGGGCTTTTGCCTTAAAATTGCATCCTCAATAGTTTATCAACATGTATAAATTGAGAAGAACTGTTGGTGGTGCTTTCCCTTGTTTTCCCATTTCATCTTTGCAGCAATCCTAGAGGCAGGTGCTACTCTTGCCTTCTGGAAGAGGTAAGGGCGGCCCAGGGAGGGTCTGCAAAATTACTTCTGGTCACACAGCCCATCACTTCCCGTTTGAGCTGGGATCTGAACTGAGAGCTCAAGAAATCCGCTTTTCTTTGCTTCGGGGTGCTGCCCAGGCTCATGGCAGCCTTGTCTGGGCTCTCTTGTGGGCCCTGCTTTCTTCTCCCCAGGGGCTTGGCCATTTGGTTCCTGGGTTTGTTGATGGGATTTTGCTTGCTCTGAAACTGCTGTAATTTGGTTCCTGAGGAATCACTTGAATCACTGAAAACATACAATAGGTGGCAAGGGAGTGAGAGATGGTGGAGGTGGAGGTGGGGAGGAAGGGAGAGAGAAAGAAGAAGAAAAGGAAAGCTCACATTTATGGAGCTCCTGCTACATCCCAGATATTGTGCATGGCTCTTTACAAGTAAGGGATCGCCTTAAAATTCTCCACCTCCCAGCCCCAGCCCTTGCCTCATAGTGTTACACTGATTCCCCAGGAATCTAAGGTCTGCTGGCCCATGGAAAATCCCAAAAATCCCAACTACTAACTGGAAACAGCAGCCACTCAATGATTTATTTTTATTTTTATTTTTTTAAGTGCCTCAGATTAGAAGTCCCTGGGAAAACAGACTTGCTGCTCTTGGGCACCTCTCTGTGGCCACCGCAAGAACATTCCAGAAAAACCATTAAAATGCATTGCTGAGCTGCTCAAAGGAACAATAAACCCTTGGCTTTCTTCTTGTCTGTCCTTTCTGCCTCCTGTTACTTGAAGACTATAAATGGTTAACAGAAATGTGCTTCTTAAATATTAGTGACTGTCCTCCAACATAAATATATGCTGAGAGGCTTTGAAATCATAAGAGGTCTGAGCCACAGGCCGCTCTGCCAGTCAGCTGCTCTCTGCACCTCAGTTTCTTTGTCTGTAAACTGGGACCAACAATACCTACCCTTTCGGGATGTTGTGGAGACAGATGAAATGATGCATGTCCAAGTATCCAACTCCTTCAGTGATTAATAAACGTTAGTTCCTTTCCTTTCCTTCTTTACTCTCTACACAGCATGATTTCCATAGGCAAGTCTCACGTTGAACACTCTCAGATGAGAATAAATGTTGCTTTTTTTCTAAGCTCTGGCCTGAGTCTAAGGGAACAGCAAGCACATTTCTAGGAAAACCAAAAAAAAACAACCAACCAAACAAACAAACAAAAACAAAAAAAAGGGGGGGTGCTGGAGAAAAAGTCTGTGCGAACTGGGTTAGCTGCAGGGGACTTTCAGAGAGAGAGGTGATCCCAGATGAAAGAGCTGAGTGAAAGGAAGCGTTTATGGCATGCCCTTTTGGGCAGGCTTTCAACAAAGGGTCCTGCCTAGAGCATTCTGAGCTGGCTGCTGACCGGGGCTTCCCTCTCCCCTCCTCAGCGAGCAGGTCCCCTGCTGCGGCAGCCATGTTTGAGGGCCTTTCATGTGCTTGCCTCAGCAGGAGAGGCAGCTCTCTGCTGAAAGGGCCAAACACAAAGGAGAAGGTCCTTATTCTCTTGTGTTTATTTTGTTGACTGCTGCAGCAAAACTCTACCTGTGGCTACCTTTCACAACAGAGTTCCTTCCTGCTTTTAGCTACAGGAATATTTCCAAAGCAGACGCTAACACATGCTATTGCCCAAAGCACATATTTGCATGCCTCTAAAGGAACTAGAGGAGGACACCAGCCTCCCAAGAAGCCATAAGAGGGAAAACTAGGACCAGATTTGTTCTCCTGTCTGGTAGGGAGGGAGAGAAGGAGTCCTCAGGGAGGGAGAGCCCTCTGTGTGTCCCCAACCCCTCTGCCTTTACCTTTGCCATCTCCTTGAAAAAGAGCATGGCCTTTGGGTACAGTAAGGCCTGGGTTTGAATTCTGCCTTGTTATTTGTGGGCTCTGAGGCCCGGGAGAAACCACTAACCCTTGGCTGGGTTTCAGTTGCCACATCTGTGAAAGAAAGCCCTTGACTTTGTGAGAAGAAAGTATAACAAATGCAAAAACCTTGCAGAGTTAATAGAACATAAAAGATGCTCAATTGGTTATTTTTTTAATTAGTGGGGGAATGATATTAAAAAATCGCTTCCTAGAAAATGCATACGCTTGTGGTGTATTAGTATAAAACATGTTTAAAGCAATTAATAAGAAGCACATATGCATTAAAAATATATTGAAGAACGAACTCAAAAATGTTGATTAATTCTGGGTCACAGAGTCTAAGGCAATTTTTATTGCTTCATTTCTAGTTACCTATATTTTCTCATTTTTCAGCAATGAACATGTATTGCTTCTACAATAAAAAGAAGAGAGAGCTGAAGCTATATATGAATCTTAATAGTCCAGAAAAATGTTCAGGATACTTTATTGTAAACAAAAGCTTGGCTATGCATAATACCATACTCTGATATGTGTAGATGACACATCGAAATTGCAGTGAGGATGTAGACTAAAACGCTTATAATCTCTGTGTGAGGTAATTGTAGGTGCTTTTAATTTTGTCTTTTTTTATGCCACGTTTCCTACATTTTTATATTAGCTCTTAAAGCCCTGAAAGGAGAACAATTAAATTGTTTTAAGAGCATACAAAAAGAAAACAGACATTATTGATAGGAAATAAACATCTTATACGTATATAAGTTAATAGAAAAAGATATATGGGTCGCTAAGCCTGCAGCAACAATGGCGAATAAATAGCATATTCAATATCCTGTGATATCCCCAAATCACCTTGTGTCTGGCCTCAATGCCTTTGCTCACATGCTTTTTCTGCCCAGAATTCTTTCCCCTCTGCGCATTCCCTCAGTACCATGTACGTAAGTCTCTGGAAAAGGCTACAGCATTTTACTTGCACTGCTTTGTTCACATAACCATCTTCCCTCCTAAACTGTAGGAACCAAGTCTCATGTACTTCTTTATCATAACACCTAGCAAAGTGACTAAAACATAATATGTGCTCAATAAATGCTGTACAAGTAAACACATTTCTTAATGTGAATCCTGTCTCATATCTACTTTAAGGTCTATTGATCTCAATGCCTGCCAGTCTTAAAAATCTGGTTATTGGGAAATTTTAGGCCAAAATTACAGTTGTAAGTCTCGACAATTCTACGATTTCAAGTTCTTTCAGGATCAATCTTCAAAGGGGATTGTTATCTCTGCTTTTGTTTATGTTAGGTTATTCATTAGTGTTTTCTAATTTTGGGTTATGAGCTCATCTTTAGCTAATTCATTATTGCAGAGTTGTTTGAATTGGGAAGATGTTGTATTCCTATATATTGAATTTTTTATCTGCTATTTAGAAGCACCGGGGGTATTTAAAATGATGGATTTTGGTATTACCAGCTTGGAGCTTCCTGAACTAAGCAGGAATTTTACATTGATTCCCTCTGAAACCTGTGACAGGACAAACCTCTAGTTCAATGTCTTTGTTCTTTCCCCATCCAGACGCCAGACAGATATACCTTCCTTTATGCCAAGGAAGGATGCCTTTATGTTTATATATTTTTGTTTTTTTTTTTTTCCTCTTTAACACACCAGTTAAAGGCTACAACTTCCTGATGAAGATCCAAGAACTTACTTCCTATCCCTTCCTGTCTATAAGATGTCACCTTCTTGCTTACAAAGTTACCAAGCACCCTTACAGCTTCTGTACTTATAGCTCAAACTCACTATTCTAGTTTTCAGTATTTCTTCATTTCAATTGTTATTCTTCTTGCAGATTTGCAATGAAAACTGTTTTTGTTAAATCCTGTACAATTTTGGGGTATTTCATACTGGGAAAATATTTGGGCTTTCTAATCTACCATAATACATATTACTAGAAAATAGAAGTGATAACTTATTATTAAGATTACATTTTGACCCAATAGCTGAGGTTGCTTAACCTAGTTGAATACTTAGGAAATGAGATTTGAAGCCTCTATCAAAAGTGTTTCATTTACACCTATGCTGGTGATGAAAGATACTTCAAGAAATATAGGCTTCATTTTCCATTTTGTAGAAAACGAACGGAAGAAAAACTTATACTCACATGGAAAAGTAATTTCTAAATTCTTCTGGCTCAACACCCAGAGTATTTATGTCTTGTAGCACTATTTCTGGGACATTTATCCTTGACTTTTTCCTTTCTTTCAGTCTACTCGGCCAATTTGTCAGCAAATCCCAATGGCCTTCTCTTCTAATTGATTTTGAGTCTGGAATTTTACACTCCCACTGCTAACACCATAATCTAAGCTACCATCCTCACAAGCCTCACTTCGGAACCTTCTGGTTGATCACCATTTCTAGTCTTACCCTATACTGTCTATTCTCAACATAGCCAAACAAGATAGATGACATCAAACCTGTGAGCTATATTCTCCCGTTTAAGGCTTCCCCTAATATTTCCATAAAATGCAAAGTCCTTTCCGTTGTCTATGTGACTGGCTCCTGGCCTCCTCTCTGGTTAGAGAAAGAGGGGTCCAGCTATTGTGTAACTAGAGTTGAGAGGAAGGGAAGAATATTGTTGGCTAGTTATCAGAAATACTTCTTGGAGAAAATAGTCAAAGGAGTGCTGTTCAGTTCAGACTGGCCTTGTGTGGATACCCATTTGTTTTACAATGATTGTTTCACAATGGGGGCACTGAACTCCCTTACCCTTGCCCCACTGTGGACTGCACCAGCAAACAATCACAATAATCTCTTGACCTTGCTTTTTGTTGCACTGCCCTAAGGGTAGTCCAAGGAGCATGCACATCTTTCATCTGCCCACTAAACTAAATATATGACCATCTTCAAGTAATGAACCACAAGGACTGGACATCACTATCCCTTCTATCTGCCAATGGCAGCTGGAAAAACTGATTGGCCTTCTAAAACAGCTAAACTTTGTTCTAATATTGAGTCTCTGGTGTGTTCTAATGCTTTAGGATCAAAGTGGTTTATTGTTACAGAGCTAACTTGGAAAAAGAGATTTCCCTTTGAAATTAGAGAAGCAATTTCTTCTGTCGCCACCACTGTGCTGATAGAGGTCATGATGCAGGGCTTGAACTCCCGAACCAAACCACGAGATCATGACCTGACTCGAAGTCGGATGCTCAACCGACAGAAACACCCAGGTGCCCCCAAAACAGTATGTTTAGCTTAACATCACAGAGAGCAGAAGAGGATGTAGGAGAGTCAAATGTACCAAGTTCAGTGACATGAAAGCTAAGTATTAAAATTGAAGTCATATAGTTAAGAATTCAGAAACTGAATTATTTAATACCAAGCGAAATAAAACAAGAGGAACAGAGAGTGGGGTGTTTGAAGCCATGTTTTCAAATGCTAGTTAGCATTTTAAACTATTCCATGGTTGTCCTTAGCAATAAGAAAGGGCTGGGCCAGTCCTAAATGGCTTACCTATGTTAGGGAGTAACCTCACGGGACCCCTCTTCTGACTCTTCCTAGCCCTTGCTGGTCCCCATGAAATATTTCTAAAGCATCTGCTCTGCTCTGTTTGGGAATTATTCTAGATGTTTCCTGCCCTTGACACTCAAACTTTTCTCTCTGTTGGCAGCTGGTTTTACAATCTTCATTCTTTTCCTTGGATAGAGACTAGCCCTGCAAATTGACCACCTAGATAAGTCTGCTTTCTTTTTTTCCCCTCCAAAAGTGTCTGCATGTGGGGTTAGCTTAATATTTTTTAATCAAGATTTATTTAGTCAAACACATTAGTCTTATACACAGAGTAAATTCAACCCTTGGTATCAGAGATAAATGTTGAGTTCCAATGATCTCCAATTGTGGGACTTCATAGTAAAACCCTTACTCAAATTCATGTTATGGGTGTTTTTCCATGGCAACAAATGAAATAAAAATCTTATACTACCTAGAAATTAAAGAAAAGGAAACAGTTTACTCATGAAATTTACTATAAAGTAAACTACACTTCTAAAACACTATCTTAAGAATTATATTTCTATCCAATTTCCATCTGAGTATGATCACTTGACCGTAGCAGTGAAACCACATGAAAGAAAATTCAAAATTACTTTAGAGGAGAAACAAAAAATTGGCAGTGTTTCTGAATCAACAGAAGAGATTTGTGAGTAGCAATGACACATCTAGACTCCCTAGAAATCAAATTAGGAGGATATAATTTAGTAGCAGGATTCACATTTATATAAATGTACATTTATAAAACACTACCCTAAGATTTAGAATTCTTTCAGACTACCACTAGAGCTATTGTATAATCACTTTGAAAATAGCAATAAAACCAAGGGAGAAAAAGAAATCAAAATTACTGTACCAAGTCCAAGAAGAAAGACAAAAAAAATTCTTTGGTTGTTCTGGATTATTCAAATGGGTTTGTTAACAATAACAAAAACATTAAAACAAAAGCATACTTACAAATAGAATCAAAAGAAAGCAATTTATAAGATTGACATTTAAATCATCTACAAGTATAAAACATTACCCTAAAAATTATAATCCTACCAAGCTTCCAGTGAGCCAAAAGACAGCCTTCATTTTTACTTGGCACTTTTAAAAAAAAATTTTAATGTTTATTTATTTTTGAGAGAGAGAGAGAGAGAGAGAGAGAGAGAGAGAGAGAGAGAGAGAATGAGTGGGGGAAGGGCAGAGAGGGAGGGAGACAAAGAAACTCAAGCAGGCTCCAGGCTCTGAGCAGTCAGCACAGAGCCTGATGTGGGGCTCGAACCCACAAACCATCAGATCATGACCTGAGCCTAAGTCAGACGCTTAATTGACTGAGCCACCCAGGTGCCCCTTTACCTGGCACTTTCTTAAAACTGTAGATTCTGGGATCCGTTAGTTAGTTTCACAAACTAGTTGCAATAACGCCAGGTTATTGCAAGCAGCTCAGAATAATATGGTATGGCAACCTTGGCCTGGCCTTAATCTGCTTCTCCTGAGGATGGGATCATTCCTGACACGAATGATCCCATCCTCTGTCCGCCCCCCCCCCCGCCTCTCCCCCTCCCCTGTTCTCGCTCTCTCTCTCAAACATAAATAAATGTTAAAAAATTTTAAACATACTGTTTTTGACTCCAACAAGAAAATTCTTTGTTAGGTTCTTCCTGGGGAAGCCTACTTTTTTCTGACTGCCCACTTCCTTACTCAATACCCTTAAATCCAGGTTAAACACTCATTATGTCCTTTATTCTTTTCAGGTTAGGTGGGCTCCTCATGAAATAAACGATCCTGTTATGACTACTGCTTGGATCATTTTCATTCTTGGTTAATTATTATGATTTCTTGATGACAAAGATTGTAGGACTACCATCAACACTTTTCTTCACGGTAGAAAAAACACTACTTCATATTGTATATAACATTTCATCTGATCTCTAAAGAGGAGTAGAGGAGACTTGGTGTCCAACAGCCTCTAGGCTGGGCCCACTACATGATCCATGAGCCGGAACCAAATATTCTTCTCTTTTAGACGATGTCTTCCAAAAGAGCAACCAAAATGAGGTATATCTGGGGATCGTCGATTAGATCTTTTCCAAATGTAACGTACATGTGTATATAAGGTTGTACTCAGTGAATACTTGAAAAATGTGCAAATCGTTCTTCCATACCTGTGCATCAGCTGTATTCTTCACAGCAACAGAGCTCAGTTAAATGCAACTGCAAGTAGGTTACTGTAAGGTATTCAAGATAAATTGCTTCTAGTCAGTTTTCCTCTTACTATAAGTGCCTGTTTGATTTTGCCTGTTATTTTTGTTAAAGTTTGTATGTTGCATTTAAAAAAATTTCATATTATATATTTCATATTATATACATTTCATGTTATATATAATATTTCATATTATATATATTTCATGTTATATATAATATTTCATATTCAAAAATGAAGGCTGTCTTTTGGCTCACTGGAAGCTTGGTAGGATTATAATTTTTAGGGTAAGGTTTTATAATTTTAGGTATTTTCCCAATTTATAGAAAACAGGATCTGACACTGCAGTTGGTTGAGATGTCTTTAAAAGCTCTTAATTTCTATCAGTTCTCCCTCCACCCCATTTCTTCCATGTGAGTTATTTCTTGAAGAGACTTCGCTAAGTTGTGGAACTTCCCATATCCTCGTTTGGCTGATGATACCATCGTAGTCTCTTTTCATCTGTTTGTCTGCCATATTTCTTGCCATTTATCTGGTAGTTAGATCTAGGAGTTTGATTAGATGAAGGTTCAATTTTTGTGCAAGAGTATTTCATAGATGCTGTGTACTTCCTATTGCACATGGTATCTGTGTGTCTCACTCTTCGCGATGCTGTTAAGATAAATCAGTGGGTTCAGGTTTTTTGGCTCCATCCAGCCATTTTGTTTCCCACTTACATTCCACCTCATACTTTTTAAATTTTTTATTTGTAAGTAATCTCCATGCCCAGCATGGGGCTCGAACTTACAACCCTGAGATCAGGAGCCACATGTTGCACCCACAGAGCCAGCCAGGTGGCCTCCACCTCATACTTTTAATAGCCATGCTGTTAAGCCATTGTTGCCTTGTCCCCGTGCTTCATTAGGAGTTGTGAAGAGTGAATCTCTAATTCTAACCTTTCTGTTGCATTTATTATCTTTTCAAACTATTTGGGTACCCCGAAATAACAGCAGAATAGAGACTTGATTTTTTCCTCTTATTTACCAGTTTTCCAAATAAAGAGTTAGTTCCTTAGGTGATACAAGGCTAAGCAATGAGGGCTTTAAAAAAATATTACTACATATTCATGGATTTCTATAGATATGTTAAGATCAAATCAGTCATTATTCTTTCTTGAGCCCAAACTATTCCATCTTTAGCCAAAGGGTGCCCCTTTCTATTTGCTCTTGGGTTCTTTTGACAAAACCTCAGTAGTATTTGATTGCTACCTTGATTTCTGGCCTAACAAAATGTCACAGGCTCATCTTACACAATCCCTGCCCTGGTTCTGAAATCAGTCATTTCCTAAAAGGGTCTCTGTTCCTCTTCAGGGGGCAATGGCATTTAGATGATCCATTTGGACACTAGGGCTGCTCATAGCCAAGAGATTGCCATTGCTTCTTGGCCTTTTCAGTGGACACAGCCTGCATACATGCATTTTGTAGAAAGAGAAAATTTAATCATGAATTCATACTACCATTGCCAATTTAAATTTTCCATTCTACAACTTATCCCTCACATCATTGATTTTGATACCTTTATCTTTTCATCTCTCACTGAAGACCTTGATTTCCAACAATATCAATTCAATTATTTACTATTTTATTTATACATATATATAATACAAATACACGCAATAGCATGTAAATAACAATACCAGTATTATTACTAACAAATAGTGTTATTAAATGCAGCTTGATTTCTTGGCCATTTTTTTTTTATCCTTAAGATGTGTCACACTAAGATTATGTAGTCAAAATAATGAGTTTTAAAGTCAGTTTCTTATATTTCCATGCAGTTATGTCAGTAACTCCTGATATACTTTGATTAATGGCTTTTTTTGTCCTTTTGCAAAATGCTTTGCTATTTTCTTTTAAAAATGTAGCATGTAAACCATTTACATGATTCCAAAGTCAAACTATAAAACACAATATATGAAAATAAGTCTAGCCCTTATTTCCATCTCTTACATCCTGTTCTTCTTATATGCAACCATTTTTATTAGTTGGTGATTTATACTTTCATTGCTTCTTCTTTAAAATGTAAGCAAAGCACACATCTTTCTTCGAAGGAAGGCAGCGTATACAGGGTCCCAGTCTTGCTTTTTTCACTTAAGGTATCCTGGAGTTTGGTGGCCTTCCACAGAGATGGTCTTCATTCTTTTGTAAAGCTTCACAGAACTGCATTGTGTGGATATACCGTGGTTTATTCAGCCAGTCTTCTGTGGATAGACAGGTGAGCTCAACAAACGTTTCCTGCATGGCTAAATTGTGCCAGGCACTGGGGATAAAGACATGGTCTCTGGCCTCAGGAAACTCAGAGTGAAGAGGGGGAGGTGTCTGCAATACAGGTACTTTGCTCACAAGGGAGGGAGATCTTGGATCCACTTAGCACAAGCAGTGGGTAGAACAGGGAAAAGAGGCTGACTCACAGGAGGGACACAGTAAGTCTACTGACTGGCATCTTGCTCCCACACGGGCCTTAATATGGGAGAATCCCCTTGGGATGAACTAGTTTTTGTCAATGTTTGAAATTACTTAGAAAATCATGAGAGCCACCAATTGGTCGGAGAAGACAAGGCCAAATGAAAGACGCAAAGAGGAAGGTTCCTAACCACAAAATTCCCTCAAAAGAGGAAACGTAAATTAATACATAAGCTGTGGTTTAACAACTAAAAGCTACTGCCTGTAGAGAATGTAACACTCCCCAGAGCTTGCTCTAACCCTAACTAACCCTAACCCTATATGACACATATATATAACTTCTTTATTTTTCATAACAATCCTAACAAATAGGGGCTATCATTTCTCACATTTTACCGTTAAAGAAATTAAGGCACAGAGAGGTTACTGGACTTTTTCTCCAAGGTCACACAGCGAGCGAACAAGGAAGGGAGCAAGGAAGACATCGCAGATAGGACACCCGCAGATAGTGCCCTCTCCCAGGTGGGACCAAAGTCCTCTAAGTCTCTCCGGATCCGAACCACTCCCAGGGGAGGAGAACCTCCCTCCCTCCCTCCGTCGCTGCAAACATACACCCCACGATCGGAAAACCCCACAGGGTTTTCTCTGGATTCTCTGGGGTGGGGGTGAGGGAGCAGGAATCCCAAAGGCAGGCGGCGACCTTCTGGGTGCGTGGCGGAGGCGCGGGGCTGCTAGCCGAGGCTCCCCCTCCGAGAAGCAGCCAAGCCTGCTCTCCGACCCCTTCCGGTGTGCGACGCCCATTTCTCCGCGCTGCCGCTCCCGCCTTGGCACCAATCAAGTCTGCTTCCCGGGCTCCTACGATGCGGGGGAAACTACCGGAAGTCACGAACAAACTCCCGAGGACAGCCAGGCACCGTTAACCGCCGCTGGGGAAGCCCAGGTCACCTGGGCACAATTCTACCCTCTGGGAACCCGCAGCTAGGGGACAAGCAGTGCCGACGCAACATGACACGGCGAGACAGGACACGTTCTCACACTGGGCCATGGTTGTCCAACCCGCCCCGGCTGTCTAAACCGAACCAATGACGGCTAGGTGGTTGTGGGCCCCCAGCTCGAACCCGCAGATTGTCGAGGCCCGGTGGCTCGCTCCCGGCGCCGCCTGCCGCCCAGACCCAGTACTGCGCGCGGCCACACCGCAGCACAGGGCGCTCACACTCGAGAGGCGCCGCCTGCCGCCCAGAGCCCAGTACTGCGCGTGGCCACACCGCAGCGCAGGGGGCTCACACTCGAGAGCCGGCCCCCGGCGCGACCGCGCCGTCCGAACCACTCGTCTTGCTGGAAGGCCCCCCGCGCCGGGGTGGGGGTGGTCAGACTTCAGAAGTCCATCCTCGCCGGACACTGGCAACTGACTCCCCGCAACTCACGGGTAGCCATTTAAAAACGCCGGCTCCCGGCTACTAACACCTCGTATGGAACTAGAAAGCTAGTGCTCGAATCCAACTGGAAAATCAGCCTAACAACCTGCAACCAGAACACCGACGGATATAAAGAACACTAACTTTTTGTATCATTGGAAGAGTAAAAGGATCCTCCCAAGTTCACGTCAGACGGGTAATGTGCCAGCGTCGTAACAAGGTTTAAGGGTGGCACATGTCACACAACGGCGTGAACACCCAATCATCACGCTTATGAACTACAAAAGGATCGGGGCGCGCTTCCTGTTAAGGAGTCCCGAGGATGTCCCACTGACTTTTCAGAAAGGGTGACATACATAGTACTTATACACTTAGTCTCAACCGTAAAATCCTGTACACTTTTCAGACATTATCGATGTTCTTCTTTTGTTCCTACTTTACTAAATGAAAACAGAAACAAAACTAGCAAGAGGATCTATCTATGCAAATTTTTCGCCCAAACACCACCTTTTCTGGAACCTGCTTCTCTGTTGCTTTACGACAGTAGGTCGTGAAATGACGAAGTGTTGCCTCAATATCAGCGGAAGCTAGCTTTGTGCTTTGCGGCAGCGAGGTTAGCTAGGTCCGGATCCTGATGGGCACAGGGCATGCGGGAAGGTCTGGAGGTGCCCGTGGAGGTGTTCTGCTCATACCTTAGGGGATTGTTTCTTAAACTCTTAGGGTTTTGTTTTTGTTTTTAATCATCCGTTGGGAGTCTGAGATTCTCTTACTCCCAGAGAGGCTCCTTTCCCTTTCCTGCACCTTTTCCTCTACAGACTTTACTTTTATTATGCTGGTTAGACTCTTGGTCCTCCGTCCCCCGGACGTCTTGCCGTCTTATTTGGCTTTAGTTGTTTTCTTCGGGAGAATTCCAGCATCCGAGTGATCTTTCTCTAGCAGACCCCCCCCCCCCCAACCTTGCCTCCATCTTGGTTCTCTGCGGGGAGACCAGCTCATCACTGCCAAAGTCCGAGAAATGGAGCATGACCGCTCTCGGGAATCCCCATCGCGGGAAGGCACTTCCTTGCCGGGAGAGTGGCCTTCCTCGGCCCTCGGACAGTCCTTCTCCCAGATTTTGCACCGCCTTACCAGCCAGGAGTCCCGACGGGGCAAGGGCAAAAGTGCAGCAGTTCAGGACCTCGGTGCTCTCATAGAAGCCACAGAACGCGATCAGTTTTTTGAGGGGAGTGGCACATCGCTCCACGGAATGCCCGAAGTGCTGGGGCAGGTGGCAAAAGCCCTGGAGAAGTATGCAGCCCCACCCAAGGAGCAGGAAGGTAGAGGTCATGGTTACTCTGAAGTGGCCGAGAAAGCGGCAGCAGTTGGCTTAGTATTTCTTAAACTCTTGGGGAAATTTGAGGCGGCCAAGAATTCCTTGGTTTGCCCTAAGTGGAAGACAGGCCTACGTGACTTGGCAGGACCCATCTATATTTTTGCGGTCACACACAGCTTGGAGCAACCATGGACCAGCCCAAGATCCCATGACGTTGCTGGAGAGGTGCTCGCCTTACTCCTTCAAGTTACTGAGTGTGGTTCTGTGGCAGGATTTCTGCACGGAGAAAATGAAGATGAGAAAGGGAGATTTATTTTAATAATGGAGCTTCTTAAACCCGATTTGAATAAGTGAGTATTCTTGTTGAGAGAGCTACTTACTTGAGCTTCAGCCTAACGTTTAAGAATGTTAGATAGAGCTCAAATAAACTTGAGTTTCTTCATCAGTAAGATAAAGGTGTTGTAATAGGAGATTTCTTAAGGCCCAGAAAGGTTGTGATTTGCTATAAATGACATTAGACATTGGCAAATTCTACATTAGAGCCCAGGTCTTCAGACTCCCCATTTTCTAGTGCTCTTTGCCATCCTCCTGACAACTGCCCTTGGCATTGGAAGTTCTGTCCAAATTATTTATACTGAACTTTCTTCAGTTAGGTGAGAATGGGATTTGGAGAGGATTTAAACTTAAGTGGTTTGAATTTAAACTCGGGGATCTTGAAACTCATCAACAGTTAATAGATAAGGATGGTTATTAGATATGGAAGCAGTGTTTGGGATGAAAAACACCCTATAGATTGCTGTTAGCTAAAGTGTTTTCTGTCAGTTCTGCCTGCTATTTTGTTAGTATTTGTAACACCAGAGTGATGAGAGAAAAAATGTGTACATAACTCTCACTTACCAGGAACTTGGAGTTCAAAGGCTTGGTTTGGAGGTAGTCTGGTACTTCTTTTTATTGCTTCTGAGTAGAACCAGGTCAGAGGGCTTCTCTGAACCTGTTTCATTTTTTTGTAATATAAAGATAATATTATCTATTACAGAGTTATTTTGAAGGTTAGTTAAGTGTGTAAACCCACTTTATAAGTTGTAAATTGCTGTTCAAATATTGACTCATTTACTCCCTTACAATAATTATAGTGATGCTTGAAGACATTTCCTTTACTTCTCTCCCGTGTCAGCACGACTCCTCTGTAACCACCCACAGATTCTTTACAAGCTGTTGGTTGTAAATGGATCCTTCTCATGGGATTAGCTTTAGACCCAGAGCCCTGGGTGATTATTAAATGTATTTAGTGTAAGTTTTTTTGATTTAGTATGCGTAACATCAAGAGATATCTTATGGGGTATGTATTTTTTTCAAGGGCAAGATAATGCTTTATTTAGCTTGAAGAGTTTAATTTTTTTTTTTTTTTTTTTTTTTTTTTTTTTTTTGCTAGCTAACACTGTATCACTTTACTTCCTTCCTGTGGTTTCACATTTCCATATAGAGAATCCTGGAAGAATAACCCTGCCACAAAACATGTTTTCTCATGGACGCTGCAGCAGGTCTCTCGACCCTGGCTGAACCAACATCTGGAGAGGATACTTCCCCCATCGCTGCTCATCTCGGATGACTATCAAACAGAGAACAAAATACTGGGTGTCCACTGCCTCCGTCACATCGTGCTTAATGTGGTGAGCGACCTCTGCACTTTGTCATCTGTGTTGATGGGACAGACTGAGTCATGATATCACTATTCTTGCCTTTTCATATTTCCTATTAACTTTCCATTAATGCCGTTACGTGAAAAAAATCACTTCTTTATATTTTCCTTCTGCCAGCCTAGTAGATTGTGTCTCGTAGGTAATATGTGGAAGACACCTGGGCCATGCTCACGCGTGTCAAAATGAATAACCAGACCTTGAGTAATTAACAGTTGACCTTCAAGGAGCAAAAGAATCGGAAACTGAAAGGGATTACACCCAAATGCGCAAGCTGTTACTCAAGGAAACTTTTTTTTTTTTTTCCCCTCTTAACTATGTGTTGTGGAGCTTTTAAAAAAGTATACACAGAAGTAGAGGGTGCTGTTCTGGGCCCAGCACCCTTCCGCTGCACCAGTTTGCCGAGAGTGCTATTATGAATCCTTTGGTGTAATAGACCCTACGTACCCGTAATTCAAGTTCGAAAATCATCCATGGTTTGGCACCGTTGGGAAGCTTTTAACGGGGTAATTTGCTTGCAGCCAGCTGCTGATTTGCTCCAGTATAACAGAGCCCAGGTCCTGTACCACGCCCTTTTCAACCACCTGTACACACCGGAGTACTGCCTCATCCAGGTAACCGTACGATTTGTTTATTGGCTGTGAGTCTCAGTTCTCAAATTCGAGTAGAAGGTGGCATTGTGCGAATAAGAATAGTTGAGCCCTTTTCCTCTCTTGGAAAATGAGGATGATGACTAAGTCAGGGCCAACTTGAAAATAAAGAGGTAGCAAATGACTCGTGAAAATGTCTCAATACTGAGCAGGCATCCACATTGCTGAGTCTCCACAGAAAAGCCAGTGTTTTATCTTCATCTGGGTCAATTACACATTATTTGAGGGTGGCTTTATGTGTGAAAAGTTCTGTTTTACTAATCTTAAGTGTTCTTCTCGCTCCTCTCTATGAACTCACAGTTGAAACTCTAACTTGAGTAGATGTTAACTTGTTTGGAGATAACGTAAAACAAATTTGAAAATATAAAGTAAGGGGTGCCTGGGTGGCTCAGTTGGTTAAGTGTCCAACTTGGCTCAGCTCGTGATCTTAGTTCATGAGTTCAAGCCCCACATCAGGCTCTGTGCCAACAGCTCAGAGCCTGCAGCCTGCTTCAGATTCTCTTTCCCTCTGCGCCTCCCCTGCTTATACTCTCTCAAAAATATACACTAAAAAAAAAAAAAAAGAATATAAAGTAACATACACTTGGGGTGCCTGGGTGGCTCAGTCAGTTAAACATCTGACTTTTGATTTTGGCTCAGGTCATGATTTCACGATTTGGGAGTTCCAAGCCCATGTTGGGCTCTGCACTGATAGCACAGAGCCTGCTTGGGATTCTGCCCCTCTCTCTCTGCCCTCCCCCACTCATGCGCTCTCTCAAAAAAAAAACATTAAAAATAATATACACTTCCAGTGTTTTTACTAGTATCTTTCAGAATTCTATAATGTGGACCCCACGGACAGATTAATAAGGGTGCTAGACGAGTCAGTGAATGCAAATGAACGAACGCTTCTTTTCTGTTACTTCCTCCTAGGCTGTGCTCTCGTGTCTGCTGGACTTATTCCCCGTCCTGGAGAAAGGCCTGCACTGGAAGGGAGGTGGGGCTCGACCCACCACACACTGTGACGAGGTGCTGCAGTTGATCCTGACCCACATGGAGCCAGAGCACCGCCTTCTCTTACGCAGGACCTATGCAAGAAACCTGCCAGTGTTTGTGAAGAGGCGAGTGCCCGGCTGCTGGTCTGGCCGCACCCCTCAAGTTCATCTCTGTGGTGCCACATCTTCTCTTCCCTTTTCAGGTTGGGGATCCTAACTGTCCGGCACTTGAAGAGGCTGGAGCGAGTCATCATCGGCTACCTGGAGGTTTACGATGGGCCAGAGGAGGAGGCTAGACTGAAGACACTGGAAACCTTAAAACTTCTCATGCAGTACACTTGGCCCAGGTAAAACAGCCAAGCAGGCAGGTGGGCCAAGAGGGACAAAACTCAGCCAGTTTTCACTTCAGAACTTGCCCAGGTATACTTTCAGTACAAAGTATTAAGGACAGGCCTGTTTTTACATTGCTATTGAATTTTGAACTGAAGTTGCATTGAAAAGATAAAATGCACCCATCGTTACTTCAGGTGTATATCCCTCAATTTATAATGCATATTAGAATTTCAGAGTCCACTTAGAAGTGCTGTAATAGACATGCTTAACTTTGTTCACCCTAAGGTTTTTGAAATCTAATTGAGAACAGAGAACTTCATAGCTCATTACTGAACATGTGTGGAGCAGTGACCAGGAGAATACTGAGAATATCATTGCTTAGAAAGCATTCCAGCTCTGGCTTGAGGTGGTGTCAGGAACAATAAAATGGAAGGGAAACATGTTAAGTCAGCAAAATACTTTCTTGCATCAACAAAGTTTAATTCAGCTGGAGTCCAGTGCTCTAACATCTGTATCTGTTCTGAACCACAGTACTCTCATTTCCTTAGGATGTACCCAACCTTTTCCCTTAGTTACATCTGGAACTGGACTGCCTTGGTTTACTTAGTCTTTCTCCTCCACTGAACTGTAACACCACTACTTTGGTATATTGAGTATATGAAAGTTTAACCAGTACCTGGTTCTTAAATACACAAATATTTGAAGAATGAATAGACTAAAATAGACTGAATAGATGGATGAAAGAAATTGAATCCAGTTAACACTGGTAGGCCTTTAAAGAGCAGAGACTAAGCTTCCAAGTCGGGATTGGCAAGCCCAAGTAGGAAGGTGAGAAAATCAGTGCCCTGTATGGCACGAGGGGGGGCTGGGGAGTGGGAAACAGCAGGTTTTATGTTGACGATAGGTGGAGGACTGAGCAGCAAACAGTATAGGAAATCATTAAGTACTTACTAGATCAAAGGATGTAAACTTTTATTCTCCCACATTTCTGTCCAGAGATATGGTTTACTGTGCATATTTTTGCACTACAAGTTCCATTATTGTTCAGCTTCCATTAAGGCTTTTAAGGTTTTTTTTTTTTTTTTTTTTTTTATTGTAAGAAAAACTACATACAGTTTGCCATTTAAAATGGATTCAGTGGCATTAAGTACCTTCACGAATTTGTACAACCATCACCACTGTCCTTTTCCAGAACTTTTTTTCATTAAAATAAAAACTTTCAAAAATGCTAAGTTGAAGTTAAATGGGCTGGGCTTAACTGAGGGTAAAAGCTAGGATCTGGAATTAAATAACAGAAAATTCTAATTACAGTTAGGTCCCAGAAGCCAAGCATATTTCACTTCAAGTTTCCAGGCCTATGACTGTGTAAGTTAAAGGACTGTGGGCCATCTCCTGTTCTCTGGCCCAAAGTAAAAGCCCCTGGTAAGGGGAGATCCCACTTCTCACTTTCCAGGTGGGGCGATTTCCTTACAGTAGAACCAAGCTTCTGGCTTGGCAGGCCAGAGTATGTGTATTGGAGCCATGCTGCAGAAAAAAGGGCTCAAAATGAGTTCAGAAATCTGGCGTCTGGTCTCTAGTTCTGCTTCCAGCTCCTTGGTCTCCTAAGTCATTTAACTTCAGTTCCTTCATTTAGGAAATAAGGGCTTTACAACTTAGATGGCCTTGGAAGTCTCAGTTTTTTTGTTTTTTTTTTTTTTTTCAACGTTTATTTATTTTTGGGACAGAGAGAGACAGAGCACGAACGGGGGAGGGGCAGAGAGAGAGGGAGACACAGAATGGGAAACAGGCTCCAGGCTCTGAGCCATCAGCCCAGAGCCCGACGCGGGGCTCGAACTCACGGACCGCGAGATCGTGACCTGGCTGAAGTCGGACGCTTAACCGACTGCGCCACCCAGGCGCCCCAAATCTCAGTTTTAATATCCTGATTTTAGAGTATGAATGTAACTTTTTTCTTCCTGATTCCAGAGTTTCCTGTAGACGTGTGGTCTTATTGAAGGCTCTCTTGAAACTGATCTGTGATGTAGCAAGGGATCCAAACCTTACACCTGAGCCTGTTAAGAGCGCCTTGTTAGAAGAGGCCACAGATTGCCTGATTCTCCTGGACCACTGTTGTCAAGGACAAGTGAAGGTAAGAGTCTGCAACCTGGTCCTTAGGAAGCTCCTATGATTGATTATAATTTACTGTTCACATGCCTGACCAAGTCTGTAAATGAACATGCATGGTTCAGGTTTTCACCTGGGAGCCCTCTAACCTTCAATAAAGGCGGATTAACTTATTCAGCTTTTAAAGCTATTCAGAGGTATTTAGGCCAAAAGGCAAGAGGCTCAGGAGATGTCTCTGGGGTGAGGATAGACAGTGGGCAAAAGACTAAGAGTTCTTAAAATTTAAGTTCTGTTATATCTGATTTTTTTTTTAAAGATGAAATAATGAGCTATAAGCCACCAAGAAGTAATAATATAGAGTAATTCAGATCCCAGAAATGTTTCCAGTTTTTCCAGGGCACCTGTATTTTTATTTATCCTTACTTTTCCACATGGGAATTCTTTAGTTTCACATGCCACAAAAGTTAACTTGTCATAGCCAAAGCATATAATGGCTGTGTGTATATTTACATATATTTATAAACTATTGCCTCATTTCTTATCCCACTTAGAAATCTTCAGGTTATAAAGCAGCATGAAAAAAATTCATATCCTAACAATATTTATAGAGTATTGTTTGTTGTGTTATCAGTTTATTCAAATTACTTCGTATTGGCTCTTTAATCTCTGGCAGTTTTCAAGTCCTGGATCCAATCTAATTTGCATCGGCTGGGATCAGTCTGCTGCTTCCTGAGCCAGCAGGACATCTGCCTACATGCCAACACAGCTTTTAAAATTACACCTGTTCCATGAACTGTTCCCTAGTCTCATCCATTCTTTCTTTCTTTGAACATGGTACCGAGAAACAAGAACCGAGGTAAAAGGAACAGAAGTATCAATTAAAAAGAAAAAGCCTGTTTGGTTTCATATTTCAGGGTCTCCTGGTCAAAATCCTCCAAAGCTGTGAAGACAGCAAGGTGGTGAACTGTATCAGAAAAGTCCAGCAGGTTTCTGAAGGCACGCCCTACGATGGAACTTAAGATTTGTCTTACTTTCCTAAAACAGGAAGACTTTTCTTCTTGTTCCAACTGTATACATGGAATCATTTAAGAAAAAAGGTATTTTTACACTCAACAGTGTAACTTAGTTCTTTTTCCTTCTTTTATTCCCACAGAAGTAGGGAAAGGAGAACAAGAAAAAACTGAAATCTGAACATTTCTAAATAAAGTTGAGGGGGGGTGGGGGAGAAGGATACCAAGGAAAACAGGTGGGTAGCATTTGAAATTTAGAAATATTTACACCCACAGATTCATCTGTTAAGCTTCTTGGGCTCAAGCTGTTACTTCAAAACATATGCCAACACTATAAAAATACTCTGTTCACAACTTAAGGCTTTCTCCACTCCCAGATTTCCTTGCCCCACAGAAGCAGCATAAATATTAAAGACACAAATATTGTGTGAAATACTGTATGAAAGAGCAAAACCTGGAGGTATATACATGGTTAAGGTAAAAGAAAGGAGGATACTGAAAATGTTCAGTCCTGTTGCAGATGTCTGAAGGGAAGTCATGTGGTTTTGGCCTTGGCCACAGGCTCTGTCTCCTGCTCATACTCTATCTCTACGTAGGCTCGTTTCCTCCGCAAAGGTCCTTTCAAGGGTGTTTTGCCTTTATGTGTGGCATCAAGGGCCTTTTCTTCTTCCTCACTGGAAGATTTATCATCCTGATCTTCATCACTACTGGCATCCAGCTTATCCATATCCTGATATGGAGAAAGGAAAAAAAGAGAGAAAATGCTAGATGCATCTCCCAAACTCCTTTCATCGTCCTCTCAATTTAGAACTAGGCAATTTATCTGCCTCTGTGTGTGTTCAGAAACGTTCTGTTCTCTGAAGGTCATAGGTCAATTTTTTGCCCATAATCTCACCTCAAAATCACTTATGTCACTCTCATCCACCTCATCATCTTCCACAAACTCTCTCTTTCCCACATCCTAAAACAAAAACATAACTGTTAAGTTGAAAATACAGAATGAAAATTCAGCTCACACATCTAATTCTATTCTTTGATAAGTGCAACAGTAACAAACAGAATCATAGTCTACTTACTTAGTCCCAACCAAAATCTAATTATTTCCAAGTTTAATACTTCTGAATTAAAACATTTTAGGGATATCAATTCTCATGCCTAATACAAATCATTAGATCATTTTAATTTGCTAAAAAAAAAAAAAGTACATTAGAAAGGCTTTACAAACACTTAAATCTATTAATTTCAAATACAAAAAAGGGTCACTACTAGGAAAAGTACACCTATGTGCCTGTATGAGCGCACCATGTGATTAGCAATTACCTGCTAAATCTGGCCTTTTTCTAAAAGACTATCACTCAAGTACCTCCCCTATATTAATAGTGAAATTAAATCCTGTATAAATTTCAGGTTCCTGAATGGTATATTCTGTCAGCTGATGAGGATTCTTCATTTGTCCCCCTGCAGGAAAAATCTCAGAATGCCAATAAATAAGATTAAAATCCAACGTGTTAATAGTTTGTTGACTGAACTAAAATTAATCTCATGATAGAAAAAAAAGGACCAAATAATTATTTTTGGGTAGGGGAGTGAAAATGCTGTTCTGTCACTCAAGTACATATAAAGGGATCTAGGTCTACAGGTTACTGCTTTAGGAAGCACAAACGAACAAACAAGGCTTACTTCTTCATCATCTTTTTCCTCAGCATCTGAAGAGTCACTCTCTGCCTCCTGCTGTTCCAGGGCCTTGTCGAAGGCATGAATGGGGAAGTTGTAGATGTCGCCATACTGAAGAACATAAATACAGACTGGCTTTAACAACATCTGGATTTTACACTTGAAGTCCACTGTCCGATGACATACTGTTTTCTCCTCAGTGATTAAATGAGAATACTTAATGTGATGGATAATAATTTTTCTATATTAATTTCAAGCCTAGAGCCAACAGTGTCTTTACAAGCCCATTTCTGACATTTAAGTAATCAGTGGTTAATACCAAACACTATAAACTTAGTAGTTTATAAAATCAGTGGGTTGGAACAAATGTAAATTTGCTGATAGGAAATAATACGGGAAAAATAAGTTCTTTCCATTTTGTCTCATAAATGACACTAATTTTTAAGAAGATTTAACTCCTTTTAAAGAACCTTAGACTAGGGTAATATGCAGGAGGATCAGAACTGCATGCCTTTTCTTATCTAGAGCTCTGAAACCATTGCGTCAGGAACAGGAGTTCACAGTATGGTGCAAAGGGAAAGGTCTCTTCGCTGGATGGAACATCAAGGGTAACCAGGGCACCTTTCGTGTTCATGTTCACAAACTAAGACGGGGAAGCCAAGGCCTGTATATTTGTTCTATTCCAGGAACAAAATCAAGGTGAATATCTTTCTAGCATCTTTGAAAGTAAAACACACTTCCCACTATTTCCTAGCATGATGTTACTGTCTAAAAGTGAAATTTATATCCCAAACTTCCTAGCTTTCTCACCGTATCTTGTTTCAGTCGCTCCAGCAATTCCTTTTCAATGGCATTGTCCAGCTGAGCAGCTATTAATGCCTTTTCCTGTAACAGAAAAATTTGAGTAAACCCATTTACTTCCTTAGTACTCATATTTCAGCCTGTAGAAGTAAAAAAAAAAAGAAAAAATTTTATTTCAAAAAAAAAAAATCATTTTTTTCCCCTCTTGCATTAAAAAAAAAATCACATACCACGATCAAGTGGGATTTATTCCCAGGATGCAAGAGTGGTTCCACATTCACCAAATAACATGATACATACGTATCATTAGGAAAAACGATAAAAACCATATTATCATTTCAATAGATGCAGAAAAAGCATTTGACAAAGTACAGCAACCATTCGTGATAAAAACCCTCTGCAAACTAGGTCTAGAGAAAACATATCTCAACATAATAAAGGCCTTATTTGAAAAACACACAGGCAACATCATCATCAATGGGGAAAAACAGTTTTCCCCGTAAGGTCAGAACAAGGCAAGGATGTCCACTCTCACCACTTTTATTCAATATAGTACTAGAAGTCCTAGCCACAGCCATCAGACAACAGAAAGAAATAAAAGGCAACCAAATTGGTAAGGAAGAAGTAAAATTCTCATTATATGCAAATGACATGACACTGTATATATAGAAAACCCTGAAGGCTCCACCAAAATACTAGAACTGATCAATGAATTCGGTAAAGTCACAGGATACAAAATCAATGTACAGAAATCTGTTGCATTCCTATACACTAACAATGAAGCGGCAGAAAGTAAAATTAAAACAATCTCATTTACAATTACATCAAAAATGATAAAATATCTAGGAATAAACTTAACCAAAGAGATGAAAGACCTGTATTCTGAAAACTATAAAACACTGATAAAAGAAATTCAAGATGATGCAAAAAAACAGAAAGACTCATGGGGCTGGAAGAGCAAATCTTGTTAAAATGTCCATACACCAAAGCAATCTACACATGTAATGCAATTTCTATCAAAATACCAATAGCATTTTTCACAGAACTAGAACAAATAGTAAAACCACAGAAGACCCTGAACAGGCAAAGCAATGTTGAACAAGAAAAAACTGAAGGTATCACAATTCCAGATTTCAAGTTATATTACCAAGCAGTAGTAATTAAAACAGTATGGTACTGGCATAAAAATAGACACATAAGGGGAGCCTGGGTGGCTCAGTCGGTTAAGCGTCCGACTTCGACTCAGGTCACGATCTCGCGGTCCGTGAGTTCGAGCCCCGCGTCGGGCTCTGGGCTGATGGCTCAGAGCCTGGAGCCTGTTTCCGATTCTGTGTCTCCCTCTCTCTCTGCCCCTCCCCCGTTCATGCTCTGTCTCTCTCTGTCTCAAAAATAAACGTTAAAAAAAAATTAAAAAAAAAATAAACCCATAAATCAGTGGAATAAAACAGAAAACCCAGAAAAAAGTTTACAATTATATCATCAATTAATCTTTGACAAAGGAGAATTAAAATATTCAACAGGAAAAAGTCTCTTCAATAACACTGTTGGGAAAACCGGAGAGCCACAGGCAAAAGAATGAAATTGGACCCCTTCCTTTCACCATACACACAAAAATAAACTCAAAATGGATTAAAGACCTAAATATGAGACCCAAACCATAAAAATCCTTGAAGAGAGAACAGGTGGTAATCTCTGACATTGGCCACAGCAACATTTTTCTAGATATGTCTCCTGAGGCAAGACAAATACATGCAAAAATAAATTATTGAGATATTAAAATATTTCTGTACAGCGAAGGAAACAATCAATAAAACTAAAATGCAACCTACTCAATGGCAGAAAATATCTGCAAATGACATATCTGATAAAGGGTTAGTATATAAAGAACTGATACTACTCAATACCCAAAAACAATCCAATTTAAAAATGGGCAGGGGCACCTGGATGGCTCAGTTGGTTCCGTGTCCAACTTCAGCTCAGGTCATGATCTCATGGTTCGTGGGTTTGAGCCCAGCATTGGGCTCTGCACTGGCAGTGCGGAGCCCCCTCGGGATTCTCTCTCTCTCTCCCTCTGCCCCTCCCCCCAACTTGCATGCGAGCACACACACACACACTCGCTCTCTCTCTCTCAAAATAAACTTTAAAAAAAAAAAAATGGGCAGAAGACATGAACAGACATTTCATCAAAGATACCAGCTGGCCAAAAGACACGTGAAAAGATGCTCAACATCACTCATCAGGGAAATGCAAATCAAAACCACAATGAGGTATCACCTCACACCTGTCAGAATGGCTAAAATCAAAAACACAAGAAACATCAAGTGTTGGTGAGGATGTGGAGAAAAAGAAACCCTTTTGCACTGTCAGTGGGAATGCAAACTGGTGTAGCTGTTGTAGGAAACAGTATGGGAGAGCCCTCAAAAAGTTAAAAACGAAACTACACTACAATGCAGGCAATGCACTACTGGGTATTTACCCCAAAAAACGAAAACACTAATTCAAAGGGTTACACACACCCTTCTGTTTATGCCAGCATTATTTACAATAGCCAAAATATGGGAGCAGCCCAAGTGTACGTCAATTGATGAATGGATAAAGAGAAAGTGGTATTTAAGAAACAAAACAAACAAGGAAAAAAAAAAAGACAAACAGATCCTTAACTATACAAAACTGATGGTTACCAGAGGGGAGATGGGTTGGGGAGAATGGGGGAAAGAGGGAATGGGAATTAGAGTACATTTACCATGGGAAAAAAAAGAAAAAAGAATGCTCAAACCCTGCTTTGAGTAGTATGCAATGTGTAAGATTAACAACATACCAAAATTCTGATTTCTCTCTCTTTTAATGTTTGCTTTTGAGAGAGAGAGAGACAGAATGTGAGCAGGGGAGGGGCAGAGAGGGAGACACAGAACCTGAAGTGGGCTCCAGGCTCCAAGCTGTCAGCACAGAGCCTGATGCAGGGCTCGAACTCACAGACCTCAAGATTATGACCAGAGCCAAAGTTGGACACTTACCTGACTGAGCCACCCAGGTGTCCCCCAAAATTCTGATTTCTAAAATACTTAACTTCAAGAATCTCAGACAAGGTACTTCTCTGTTCTCCATTAAATATATCTCCAAGAACCCTTATTTTAACCTGCCCTGAAAATCATAATCTTAAAATACGAATATCCAATATCTTATGCAACTAATACTGTTATCTATTAGCGAACCATTACCCAAGGCCCAAACAGTTCACAGGAAATGGTGACTGAATCTTTCTCATGATCCCTACCTATAGAGTCCTACCCTCAATGAGATACAGAAGCTATGAATACAAGAAGGGTAAGTTACCTCTCTTCTTTTTTCCCTCCGCTCCACCTTCTTACTCAAGGGAACAAGCTTCCTCCTATGGAAAATAAAACACATTATCAGAAAACCCAAGGGCATGTTTTGTGTGTTCCTTTAAAAAAATGAGAAAATAGGAATGGAGTTGATTTTGTAGGGCTCAGCTCAATATAGCTAACATTATATACCTGTAATTCCCTAAGTAGTTAATACTACAAGTCACACATTTTTACACATATTTTTATGCTTATTTTACTTTTTGTTTTCTTTGAGCATTCTGAGACTTCTGAGGGCACTCACCATGCTTCATGATTAATGCTTCAGTTAACTAAAATAATTTTCTGTAGGGATGCTTGGGTGGCTCAGTCGGGTAAGTGTCTCACTTTGACTCGGGTCACAATCTCCCGTGAGTTCAAGCCCTGCATGGGGCTCACTACTGTCAGTGCAGGGCCTGCTCCGGGTCTTCTGTCCCCCGCCCCTCTCTCTGCTCCCCCCCTCGACCCCCAACTCTCACATGCTCTCTCTCAAAAACAAACATAAAAAAACTGTCTGTAGAAGACTGTCGCCTTTAGCTTTCTCTGCAGGTCACAACGAAAAAGTATTAGGACCTAGCACTCCTTAGTAAGATATCCAATTAATTCCATGGATTTCATACCACTTTTTAAAATTAATTTTCGGTGAACCCAGAGTAAAGTTCTGACATTCTTATTTATCCCCATTTTTTAGGTCATTGTTAAATCCCTAATTTTATGATTGTGTCAAGGAGTTATACAATTTCCTGAAGCTGATTTTCAGACAGGGAGGAGATCATCAAGTTCTACTATATTGTTTTTTATTTTTGTTTATTTTAAGTTTATTTTTATTTATTTTGAGAGAGAGAGCGCAAGTGAACACGTATGTGCGAGCAGGGGAAAGACAGAGAGGGAGAAAGAGAGAATCCCAAGCAGACTCTGCCCTGTCAGCAGCAGCCCGACATGGGGCTTCATCCCACAAACCGAGAGATCATGACCAGAGCGGAAATCAAGATTCGGATGCTTAACCAACTGAACTACCCAGGTGCCCCCCCGACCCCCACACTGTTTTTTAAAAAGATCAAAGGGCACAACTTTAATCAGAGGTAAACTTTCTTCGTAGCATATCATACAAGGTTACCTGAAATTGAATTTAGTAAGAACCATTACTAGACATTTAAGAGTCTCTCCATAAAATGATCCAAGGAAAGACAGACTTAAAAAAAATACACATAATAGATGAATGATCTAAATACTCACTGTCGCTTTAATGTAAGTTTTCTAATTCGAATTAGGTACTGGGTGATCTTGGTGAATCTCTGCTTACACTTGTGTCGAATGAAACGGGGCCAGTAAATTAGATTTTCATCGATTTGCTCCAGTGCTCTCTCATAGTTTTTATGAAGCCGGACCTATAAACAGAAAAAGAAAGCTTGAAGAGTGAGGGTAAATGATTAGGTGGGCCTTCACTGCTATGATACCCAGGGGCCTAATGAGGTTGGCTTCAAAAGTTTAATGTAGCTATGGTCAAGGAAGAGAGAAAAGCATGTGGCAGTTTTGTTACTGATCAAGGGTCACTGTCATTTTATGTCCTAAGTCTTACCCGTTCCCAGAGCCGCCTAGGAAAAGCTGCTCGTTCTATAACCTTCATATACAAGTAGCACTGTCCTGCAAGGTAAAGTAAATACCGTTAATATTACAGAGAGACGAAAGAATATCCTTTTAAAAGCTGTTGGCTAGTTCTCATGGAAGTTCAAACTAAAGAGTTACCTTTCTCTTCTTTGATAGTGGCATACTGACTGTTTGCCAGGGGACAAGACGACCGATTACACAGTCCAGTCAGGCTGTATTCATTTCTGCAAAAACTCTGAGTCTTGGTTCTAGAATGAGAGGGAAAGAGCAAAAATTCTAAGAGGGGTTAACAAGAGGACAGCTGAAGGAATCTTTGCCCAAGTTGCAAATCTAGACTCACCTTATTTTGAAGGAACAAAATTGCTTGTTTCCAAGTGTGTCCCAGATAACCTGCAAGACAAGGTAAGAACACATTTCAATTGCTCTGACCCAACAGGTGGGAGTATTAACCCAGGAAAACACAGTGCCCTGGTTTACTTAGGAGGTCTCAAAGGAGTCTTTGAGGAATGAGAGGAGGAAGACATGCTTTGTAAAACAGTTTGATTTGTGGGGGCACCAGGGTGGTTCAGTTGGTTAAGCACTGGACTCTGGATTCCACCTGCTCAGGTCATGTTCTCACGGTTTGTGAGTTCAAGCCTCGAGACAGGCTGTGCTGACGTCACAGAGCTTGCTTGGGATTCTCTCTCAGTGTCACCCTCCTCTACTCCTGCTCTTTCTCTCAAAATAAATAAATATTTTAAAAATGTCTGATTTGTTTTCTTTTTATGCAGATTCTTGTAGGGAAAAAAAATACAAATTATCAGTAACCACAACCCCTTCACCCACAGATAAAACTTCATTAGAATTTTGTAAATATTTTCGATTTTTTTCTATATATGCATTCCAGCAACAGTATGCCTATATGTATATTTTTAACAAAAATGAGATACTAATTTTGTCACTTTCTTAATATGTTCATTACCCATTGTAAAAGGCTGCACAGAACTAGATTGTTGGATATATGTACCATAATTTCATCTCATCTGGGCAAAGAAAATCATCTACTGCTATCCTCTATTAACTAATGTGTTCTTTATTCATTCAGCATTGATGGTATACTTAATTTATGTAAGGCACTGACAATCCTAAAACCTGACACACAGGAGGCACTCAAGTATTTGTTGAATGAAGCAAGGCAGTGTCCTTAAACAGTTTTACCTCTCTACTTAGGGAGAAAGAAATGTAAACAAAGCATCACAAAGCACTAGTCTAAGTGCCACAAAACAAGTTTGTAAGAGCCTTTAAGTGGGCTGCCCTGAGGAACTGGGAAAGGCTTTAAAGCAGCTAAAGTAGTTAAAGCCTAATACATAAAGAAATGTAAACAAACAACAACATTTTTGGAATTTTATAGGATGTGTGTTTGGCAGGCGATGATAGGAAACAGGTAGGAGGAAATGAAACTGGGAAAGTAGGAGTTCATTCTGGCTTGTGGCTTTATTTATTATTATTTTTTTTAATGTTTATTTATTTTTGAAGGAGAGAGAGACAGAGTGTGAGTGGGGGAGGGGCAGAGAGAGAGGGAGACACAGAATCCGAAGAAGGCTCCAGGCTCTGAGCTGTCAGCATAGAGCCCGACAAGGGGCTCGAACTCACAAACTGTGAGATCATGACCTGAGCTGAAGTCGGACGCTTAACCGACTGAGCCACCCAGACGCACCAGGCTTGTGGCTTTAAATGTCATCTGTAAGTTGATGACTCCCAAGTTGTCATCTCCTGGTCAGACTTCTCACCTGAGCTACAGACTTGTATACACATTTAACTGCCTACTTGACATCTCCACTTAGAAGCCTGAAAGGCCTCATACACATTAACATGTCCACACCCCTTAAAAGAATACTGTGTTCCTTCCCCATCTCCATAAATAAAACCACCAATGAACTATTCGAAATCCTTTGATTTCTCCCTTTTCCTCATCATTGAATCCATCACATAGTCTTTTTTGGTTATACTGATAATACAGATCTCAAATGCATCCACTTCTTTTCATCTCCACCATTACAACCAGGGATGAAACTATTTTCATCATGCTCTAGTTTCCTTGCTCTTATGCTTTCTCTCCTTGAAAAGACTATCACAAAACTAGACAACTTTTCACAAAAGTCAGATGTCATTTCCCATTAAAAGACCTAAAAGACACTACATGATCTTGTCCTGCAAACATATCTAACTTCATTATCTCTCTCTCTTCCCTGGATTCCTATAGCACAGGTCACATCAATATTCTTTAATACAGTCCTTCTCTCTTATATCCAGACCTTTGTATTGTACTGTTCCTACTGCCCAGATATTTTGCTTTTCCCTCAGCCCCTCAGTGATGGTTCATTCTCATCTTTTAGATCTCAGCTCAAATGTCTTTTATTCAGAGAAACCTTCCCACAACAGCTTTGTCTGAAGTGGTCTCTCCTAATTACTCTCTCCTTCATCAACTTTGGTCTTCTTTTCACAGTATTATTACACAGTACAATGGTTTTAAATATGTTCACTTGTTTACCATCTGTCTCCTCCACCAGAGTGCTCCAGAAAAGCAGAGGTCTTTTGTCTGGCTTATTAAAAACTAAGTCTCCAGTAATTACGACACTGCCTGGCACACAGCGCTTCTGTATTTCCCAGGACTAATTAAATGAGCCGAGGATGCTTCCAAAAATTATGGCGTGGGCAGACCATGAACAAATGTAAGGAAAATCCTAACACAGGAAAAAAGGATTTTAAAGTAACGTGAACACGGAAAAATGGGATCTGGAAATCTGAGGTCTAAACTTGGCTATACCATCCCCAATCTCACCTCCACCCGCGCCTCCCACGTCCAGAGACACCATGGGCAAAGTCCTTCATTGCTGGGCACCAGGGACTGAATAAGCCAACCCTGTGGACTGGCGCTGTTCTGGCCCCTTCACCCCGCTGAGGCAGCGCTGGAGATCCCGGGTAGACACGTGAGAGCCCCACGCTCGGAAACCGGGGTTCCGGCAGCCTCGGTTCCGGAACGACACGAAGCTAAAGGGCCAGCTAAGTGTTGCTTCTGATCCCCCTAAAGCAGGAGAACCCAGGTGGCAGAGAAACAGGACACTCACATCATCTGACTGCATAGCGTCGGCAGCTCAGCGTGCAAACCCGGCCAGATCTCGGGGGCAACCATGCTTCTTCCGGAGAATCACTTCCGGAAAGCCTAGTCAAACCTATCGCGAGAATTCTGATTTCCACGGCTTGCACAGCGCCCCTTGGCGGTCTAACTTCCGCACGCATCTCCAAGTCCTGCGCCACGTCCGGACCGTCACCGTGCGCCCCCGCTGCCCTGTAGGTCTTGTTCCCGGTCTCACCCTGGGACAGTAAACCCGGCTAGGAGGCCCCTGCCACCCCGCGCAGGAGTCGGTCGAGTCCTGGAGCACAGAGGCCGAGGTCCATGGGCGCGCCGTGGTCCAAAGTGCGGGTTGTGATTGCCCCTGAGGATTGGCTGTCCCTCGCCGGCCCCCGGGCGTCCTCGGTCTCGGAGTGCGCCCGGGAAAGCGCGGACCGCCTCCCGCCGGGCCTTAGCGCCTGGAGGCCGGGGCTGCGTTGTCTTTACTCCTTCTCCACCAGGCTGGGGAGCTCAAACTCTGTCCTTCTTCACCTGACACCCTGGTTCCCGCGCTCACTCCTCCCTCACTTAACCCCGCAGACACTCTTGTTCTCTTGTTTGGTGTGGAATTGGGTCCTGACCTTTGAAATTCATGGATTAGATAATATTTTTAAAAAAAAATCGGAGGACTAACAGCTTTCCCCCGCTTTTTATTTTAATGGGAAAAAGAAAACCTTTATTAGCGCGCACCATTTTTCAAAAGAATGTTCAGTTAACACCCAAAGAGTAAACAAAGGCACAGTCTCAGAATAAGGATGGGCGATTAATTTGCATATCACGGTATAAAATAATTAAGTATATCATAAGTAATGTAATTTTGCTTCATGCTGGTGAGAACTACGAATTAGAGCCACACCATTGGAAAACATTGTTTTAGCAGAGGTTTGGGGAACCAAACTTAGGTTATAAAAAACAATTGCTATTTACTAAATATCTTTGGGCAAGTCAGGTAGCCTTTAGCAAATTATCCCATTTGAAAAATGCGGGTATGTGAGGTCTAAAGGTATGTTAAATGCATAGTTTACATTGCTTCATCAAAAAACAGTTGTGATTGTTCTACATTGCTTCATCAAAAAACAGTTGTGATTGTTCTCATTCACCTACTTGCTTTCCCTGGTTTAAAGACCTAAAGGGCAGTCATATCACACACACACATACCCTTTTATGTTAGTAAAATCAAGTTTAAAAATTTTTTTTCAATGTTTATTTATTTTTGGGACAGAGAGAGACAGAGCATGAGCGGGGGAGGGGCAGGGAGAGAGGGAGACACAGAATCGGAAACAGGCTCCAAGCCATCAGCCCAGAGCCTGAGGCAGGGCTCCAACTCCCGGACCGGGAGACCTGGCTGAAGTCGGACGCTTAACCAACTGCGCCACCCAGGCACCCCTAAAATCAAGTTTAAAATAATGTGGAAGAGGGGTGCCTGCCTGGCTCAATTGGTAGATTGTGCAACTCTTGATCTCCAGCTCTTGAGTTCAGCCCTACCTTGGGTGTAGAGATTATTGAAAAAATAAATAAAAAGATGAAGCTTCTTAAAAAATAATAGTGATGTGGAAGAAATCCAAAGGTAGACGATACTCACCAGGGTCACCACACCACACCACTACCCAAATTGTTTTAATTAGGGGAAGTGATATATTTTTCAGTTTGATTTAGAATAACACTCCTTCCCTGCTCACCACCAACAGGTGAACCCAGTGAATAGTTTTTTAAACTGAGCTGTAATTGACACATATTAATTTCAGTAGTACAAAATAATGATCGATATATGTATATATTACAAGAGGATCACCACAATAAGCCTAGTTAACATTTGTCACTATATAATTACAATTTTTTTCTAATGATGAGAACTTCAAAGATCTACTCTCTTCACAACTTTCAAATATGCAATATATACTTTTATTTTTAACTGTAATCACCATCTGTAAATTAAATCCCGTCATTTTTGTAACTAGAAGTTTGCCTTTGACCCCCTTCACACATTTCTCTCCCCTTCCCCAAACATTCTGTTCTGTTTCTATGAGCTCTGTTGCCTTTCTGTTTTAGTTTTTTAGATTCCACGTGTAAGTGAGATCATATGATATTTGTCCTCTGACTTATTTCACTTACCATAATGCCCTCTAGGTCTATTCACATCACAAGTGGCAAAATTTCATTTTTAATGGCTGAATAATATTCCATTGTGTATATATACTGCATTTTCTTATCCATTCATCAACTGATAGACATGTAGGTTGTTTCCGTATCTTCAGGTATTATAAATAATGCTGCAATGAATGTAGGGGTGCATACCATTAACACTTCCAACACGTGGGTTTGAATTGCATGGGTCCATTTATATGTGAATTTTTTTTTCAATAAAGTATAGTACTGTACACACATTTTTCCCCCTTAGGATTTTCTTAACATTTTCTTTTTTCTAGCTTAGTTTATGGTAGGAACACAGTGTATCATACATACACCAAATATGTGGTGGTGGGGGGGGTTGGCATGCCCCTAACCCCCACATTGTTGAAGGGACAACTGTATATCTTTTTTTGAGTTAGTGTTTCACTTTTTTCAGATACCCAGAAGTGGAATTACTGCTTCATATGGTGGTTCTATTTTTAATTTTTTGAGGAGTCTCCATAGTGACTGTACCAATTACATCCCCACCAGCAGTGCCCAGGAGGTCTTTCTTCTCCACTTCCTAACCAACACTTGCTATTTCTTGTCTTTTTCATACTGGCCTTTTTGACTGGTGTGAGGTGATATCTCCTTATGGTTTTGGTTATTTCCCCAATGATCAGTGATGTTGGATATTTTTTCCTATGTCTGTTGGCTATCTGGATGTCTTCTTTGGAAAACTGCATATTCAGGTCCTCTGCCCATTTTTTTTAATCTGATTGTTTTTTTGATCCGATTGTTTTTTTGATGAGTTGTAAAAGTTCTTTATGTATTTTGGATATGAACCCCTCATTGGATATATCATTTGCAAATATCTTCTCCCATTCATTACATTGCCCTTTTTGTTGTTGTTGTTGTTGATGGCTTCCTTTGCTGTGCAAAAGCTTTTTATTTTGATGTATTCCCAATCATTTTTGTTTCACTGGCCTCAGGAGACATATGCATAAATATGTTGCTAAGGGCAATGTCCAGGAGATCGCTGCTTATGTTTTCTTTTAGGAGTTTTATGGTTTGGGGTCTCATATGTAGGTCTTTAATCCATTTTGAGTTTATTTTTGTGTATGGTGTAAGAAAGCAGTATAGTTTGTTTTTACGTAGCTGTCCATTTTTCCCAACACCATTTATTGAAACAACTTTCTTTGCCCCATTTTATATTCTTGCCTTCTTGGTCATAGATTGATTGACCATATAGGTGTGGGCTTATATCTTGGTTCTCTATCCTGTTCCATTGATCTCTGTGGCTGTTTTTAAGCTAGTACCATAGTGTTTTAATTACTATAGCTTTTATATATTGAAATCTGGGATTGTGATACCTCCAGTTTTATTCTTCTTTCTCAAGAATACTTTGGCTATTCGAGGTCTTTTGTGGTTCCAAACACATTTTAGGATGGGTGGATGTGTGGTAGTATATAATTGTGTTAATCTGCCTTTCCCTGATGACTAAAGAAATTAAGCATCATTCACATACTTATTGGCCATTCATATTCCTCTTTGTGCTGTATAAGTCTTCGGTTCCTTCCTTCCCAGAGATTTTTATTAGGTTGCTTTTTTGATTTTTTTTCTTATCGTGTTTTAGGCATTCTTGCTATATTCTGGGTATGAATTCTTTCTTAGATAAATCTACTGTAAATATCTTCTACTCTGGTTTTTCCTTAAGTGTCTTTTGGTGAACAGAATTTGCTTTCAGTGATATCCAATTTATCAATCTTTTCCTCTGAGTTTGGTGTTTCGTGTGTGTGTGTGTGTGTGTGTGTGTGTGTGTGTGTGTGTGTTTGGTGTTTCTTGAAGTTGATACCATTATTATCAACCAGTTTTTACAGACTAGTTAATTGAGGTTCCTGGCACTGGAGATCTCAGGGCCAGGACTACAGTGAGGCAGGCGCAGGGCAGCAATGACTCTCAGGTTCCTGCAATGTGCCCGGCACTTGTAGAAAGAACTCACTGTCTCCTCCTATTTTAAGCCCTAGATGCCTCACTTGCCTCAACCAAGCCCTGGCCCTCCCAAGATCTTCAATTACCTCCCTAGGTTTATCACCTTCCCTGCAGACTAGGGAAAATAATTTTAAACGGGTTCTCTAAATTTGGGATTCAGTGGCCTGAAGTTAGTTTTCTTTCGCCACCTTTTAAAAACTAAAGATCATCCTGCTCAGTCTACCAAACACTGGTACCTGATTAAATGTATCCCCAGGTCTCTGCTTTGCCTGGCATGTTCTGTTTTCCTGAATAGGTGACTTTGAATTTGCTCCAGTCCTAGCAGAGTTTGAGAAGCAGCAAGTGTCCCGCGACTTACTAAAGAGAATCTCAGGAGTCTTCCAGGAACTTTTTGGGAATGAGGTGGCTCACGAGCGAGGGAGAAGCAGAAACTCCCAGGAACCTCTGTGGACTGGCCTTTAAGCCCGGCAACGGCGAAAACCTGGATGGAGGATCGCTGGGCCTGCGAGCGCGGAAAGTGATGCCGCTTTTCCCAAACCTCCTTTCCGAGTCTTCGCCCGAGCCCCGGCTGAGCGCAAACTGAAAGTGGAAAGCGGCCGGGCTGCCAGCCGCCAGCGAGCCTCCTACCCGGGACGAGGTGAGTGGGAGGCACTGGGTCTTTTCGGGCTGCAATGATACCTGGTGGGGACAGGGTCTTGATGCTCAGAAACAAAAGGAGACTTTTCTGGTGCGCACGGAAGCCGGGACGCATCCGGAGCACACCTCCTCTTTGTGCCCAGAAGGGAGTGTGCGTAAGAGAAAGAGTTGCGTGCTGAAAAAGAATCGAAGTCCGTTTTGGGAAACCTTGGGCAGCGCTTTCCAGAGACACCGCCTGAGATTTAAACCTATCTTGGGCCGAAAAAGCCCAGATGGGAGGCCGGTGACGCGCAGGAGCACCGGGAAGGCGCGCGGGTCTCCGCCGCGGGCGACTGGGGGATTTCACGTCCCTGCGGGTTTTCCGCGACTTTCCCCGCCCCACCGGTTCGAAAACCTCACTCTGCCGCTTGTGTGTTGCGACTTGCTTCCTTCTTCCCCACGTCTTCAGTGAGAATCACTTGTTGCTGGAATTATGTGCTGAAGTAGTAGCGATTCTGACTGCCCAGCTCTAGCGAGCACTGCTTTTTTAACGGAGAAAATGCCATGGGGGCAGCCCTCTGAATGGCAAGGCTATCAACGTGCAATCCATTTCTTAGGTATTATTGCACCCGGTGAGCGCCCTCAGAGTAGAACTCGTTTTGTGTAAGATGTGTAAATAACATCGATGTGATTTTAAGACACTTCCTGGGCACCTTTTAATGATACGTTGCAAGTGTCGCGCAAAATGACTGTTTTCCTTCTCTTCACAGCTCCAACAGACTGCCCCCTACTCGCTGCCACAGTTCCCTAAAATGCATGTGGTGACTTGGGTTGTTAATTTCATTGTGTGGCGTGCATGCACTCTGGCTGGGTACAATTTTCAGTATGGCAAGTGGGTCTTCAGGACGTCATTCTCCTTGTATGCCCTTCCTTCTCTCAAGATGAGACAACCCAGAAGCTCATGACCAATCTTGGGCTTGGTAGTGATGTCACACTGCAACTAGGGCATTGTTTCTGATCCACCTCGTGGTCTCAAAGGGAGGGCTTTCAGGTGGGGTCTGGTCAACCGTTGAATAAGCAACCCAGGTATTTGCACACTAAAGTGGCAGAGCCACCAGTCAGGAAGCACCCTAACCTCAATCTCAGAACTTTCTCCTTAGGCCTGAAAGCCACAGGCAATGTCCTAGCATCAGAGGCTCATTCAAGTCGGCTCCATTTTTGAAACTGCTGGCTTCCCATGCTGGCTTCCTGCTAGATGGCAGTGTGTAACTGAATTAAATAGGCAGTCTTAACTGTTACTGTTATATGGCTCCTCTTTCATTGTTCACTTAAAAAAAACCCCTGTTTATCTTACAAACAGTATGTTTAAAAAAATTCAGGCCAGGATCTTTAGAAAATAAAGAAAAAGGACATAGTTTGGACCGACAATAATGTTATCCACATATGTCCAAGTATTGCTCGGATACTGGCATTTCCAACCCAAGTTTAAATGCTTTCTAAATGTGGAGCGTAAAGTGCCGATTTCAGTGGGAATGCAACACCTAATTCAATTACCAGCATTTCCCAATAAGCTTTATAGTGTTTCTCGTCATGGGTTGTTAAAAATTGGAAAAAAAAAGTTTGTTTTTATTTACAGTGTTTTTCAGATATTTCTTTGAGAATAAAATTTGAGTTTTCAAAAGTTAATGATGAGTTGCTAAAAAATAGAATGAAAATAAACTAATCCTAAACTTGTTATACAGAAATAGTTCTTCATATTTCCAGAACTCTTAGTTTATGATGGCTCAAATTATCTTGATCACCTGTCTCTTGATTAATCTTTCTTCTGTGGAGAGTTTTTCCTCCTGGACACTCTTCGTGGGATGAGAGCGCTTCATTTTGGGATGAAACCCCAGATCACCTGGTCCAGCCCTTTGTCTTCGGGCATGTGAAGTATTAGCCACATTGTGTTGGTGTTGTTTAACCAGTACCTCATTCATGATTACATAAATGATCAAAGCAGATGATCTTTTGATTTGTTTTCATTTTTTGGTCTGGGTGTGTTTTAATTTAGCTTAAGTAGACCCACTGATTGAGACTGTATTAATACCACATCATTTGAGTCCTTCAGCATATCCAGAATTTAAGAGTTTAACAATGGCATCACCTTCGTTTCTATAATAGAGATGTGAAAGTCTCAGGCTACAAATTCTGTTCCTCCATTAATCACCCGTCTTGATTCACATGGCTGCCAGTATTCCTTTGTCTCTCATTATTCTCAACATGTCTCCCCTGAAATGTGTGGTTGGTGGAAGAGGATGAACTTCCAGGATAGAGTCTGCAACGCCAAGCACTCTACATAAAAATAAGTGCTCAGCAACATATGAAGTCTGTTTAAAAAGAGAGAGGAAAATGAACACCAATAAATGTTAATAAAGTAAGTTGGATGGCAGTGGAGGCCGAAACCATCACTCCACGTTCACCAGGTGCCCAAGGAACAGACACAGGCACTAGGTTAGAATAAGTCAGCTTTTTAGTGTTCAACAATTGCTTTATATCCTTCTCATAAAGCATCTTCAGAAAGTTTCCTGAAAAATGCCAGCTTCCTGCATTCTTTCCACCGCTGTGACAGGAACAATCACAATGATGTGGACCTAGATCTCCCCACTTGGCATTGGGAGGGGTAAAGCTTGCCAGAGCATGTGGCTTGGAAAGTCCAGGAGAATGGGTAGGCTAGTGGAAGAGAGGTGTGGATGTGCTAGGTAGAGACTAGAGCACAGAACAGGAAGCTACATTCAAGGAATAGTCGGAACGAAGTGTATGTGCGGTTAGAAGCTGGAGAAGCAGGGCAGGGTCCGAGGAGTCTTGTTTTTCTAAGCTACTCAATTTGATCTTTATCTTGAAATCTGTGGGAAGCCATCGATGGATTTTCATCGGAGGAGAGATGTCCAGTTTACATTATAGAAACAACACTACAGGCAAGTGGAGAGAGTGCAAGGGGTCAGACCGGTAGGAACACCAGATGTCAGGCTTATGCAGTAACCAGATAGGAATGCAAGAGTAGTGTTGAATGGAGGGGTTAAAAAGTTCCTGGAGAGTTGTCCAAAAGCCCTTAGTCTTCCCCACCAGCCTACCATCATCTGTCTTTCCCAGGGCAGCCATATTTCAGGGATATTGTGAGGGCTTATACATTATAAAATGAAAATGTACCTTGGGAGAGTCAAACTTACTTGAGAAATTATGCTTTTGTGGGAATAATTTAAATCTGGTAATTAGACACATTCCATTTAAAGACTTTCCCTGGCATAACCTTAAACTCTGTTTAGACAGTCGCTTATTAACTCAATCGACGCACCAGTTACTAGAAAAGAGATGATCAAAGGAGCCTCCCCACAACTCCCTGCCTCTGCCTCACTTCTTTGCCCTGCCAGTGGGGACAGGGAGGAAAAGACAGACACACACAAAGTGTCGGGGTCAGAAAACCCCGTGCATCTCCCATGCTCACTTTCTCATTTTATCCTCAGAGACACGGCAGAAATCATTTCTGAGCTCCATTTCTAAGACCCTGTACCTTGGACCGGCGCTGCATGGCTGAAACTTGAGGCTGGCACCCTCAGACTGCTAGTTTGCTTTAAGATATCTCCTCTATTTTAATTCAAAACAAAGTGGAGACATTGGAAATTATTTTAGAGTGAAAGTGTCGTTGGTGTTGATGCACTAGCACCTGCAGGAGTGTGAGGTAGTCACGCTCAGCTTCAAATCCCACTCTGGGCAGCAGATGGCCAGCCCCAGGCAGAGCACGCAAGCCGAACAATGCATTTCAGATGCTTGGCTCGGGGGTCAAGAAGGTTGGTTAGTGAGCATCCATTTCCGATGTTACCTACCATGGTTGTCTGCACAAACACCCATTGCTTCATCCGGGAAAGGAGTGTTCTGGGGCCACCCTCTTGGTGGACTCTGAGATTCACCTTGTGGGCAATGACGAAACAGAAGGGAGCTTTCCCCCTGGAATCCCATTGCGCTGGTGCTTACTGGCTTTCACCATGCTCTCTGCAAACCCATCTGTCCCTCCAGTGGGGGACTGTTGCCTTGTTGACAAGCTCCTGGGTCATTAATACCATATATTAGATTGATGTGCCCCAAGGTCTGGTTGATTGCTGCTTGTGATAAATCATAAACCCATCCCCACTAACTGGCTCTATTCTTTAATATGGTGGTTGGTGTGTCATCACAGCTTGGTCCCTGAGACCTCACTATACCTCTGGCTTTGAGAATATAAGCTAAATTGAGATTCTGTGGATGAAAGGGAATTTGTAACGCTAAATTCTTCTGTCATAGTTCACACAGCCATGTAAAGACTTAAAAAGGCCCTACCTAGGACGGGCCGTAGGACAGCATTGCAGCCGCTGTAAAAATATCCCAAACTATGTCTCCCATTCTCTCCCTGTCTTTTATTTTCCTTTATTTCTGACCCTCTTGTCCTCCTAACAAGCTGCCACTACTTGCCCCATCTCTTTCCTTTCCTGTGATCCTGGAGACCGGCGACCTGATTTCTAGACCCACTCCAGCCTTTAAAAACTATGATCTTGGGCAAATCGCTTCAACTTGCCGAGGCTCAGTTTCCTTATTTGTGGGAACTGAGAATAAAACCTACCTTGCTTACTTTACAGAGTGGTTACCAATAAGATCAAGTGGAGTGATATCTGTAAAGTCTTCTGAAAATGATACAGTTTGACACCCACTTAAGGTGGTAATATTTCATGACCTAATCTGGTTTACATTAATTATAGCTATAATAAATTGCCTTTGTGTATAACACAGAAATTTGATCATCTTTCTGTTCTGCAAGGGAAAGAAATAATGATAGTCAATGTTTCTTCTTTATTGTGAAGAAACTGAAGCTTAGAAAGATTTAGTAACTTGTCCAAATTTATATTACATATAAATGACAGAGCCAGGATTGAAACTCAAAGTGCTTGCTCCACGTTTTATATAGTTAATAGCTATTAGCATTGACTGAGTGGAAGGAAAGGCATTTCTCAGGTTCTTATGGGTTTTTGTTACTTTTTTCTCTGGTATACCAGCTGACGGAAAGCTATTCTGTATAGCTGTATAGAAGCTGTATAGAACACATTTTTTTCTATGAATTAAAAAAAATTTTTTTTAAGTTTATTTATTTTGAGAGAGACAGAGACAGTGCGAGCAGGGGAGGGGCAGAGAGAGGGAGAACCTTAAGCAGGCTTTGTGCTGCCAGCACAGAGCCAGACGTGGGGCTTGAACTCCTGAAACCGCAAGATCATGACTGGAGCCGACACCAAGAGTTGGACGCTTAACCGAGTGAGCCACCCAGGCGCCCTACAGGTTTTTTTCTATGATTAAGGCAGATAATCTGTTTTAGTATTGTTGGGTGGGAATTTTATAATCTTAGTGTTAAAAAATGTAAAACCGTACATGAACTGCAGAGCCGGACCAGTTTTTGCTTGTACTTATCAAAGTTGTGATCTTGGGTAAGTTACTTGACTTCCTTCGGATCTCGTTTTCTCATCCTTAAAAATAAGGACAGCAATTTGCTCCCTCCATGGAGTTGTACGAGGTTTGAATGGTCTCAGGCATGCTGAGCACTTAGGAAGGGCCTCTCTCACAATAGGTCACTCAACAAACATTAGTGATCTCCTTTTCTTTGGCAAAGCGAGTATTTCTGCTTTTGAAGTTCCAGTTGGTCGGGCAGCAACATACTTGATATGAATTCAGCTTCGTTTTACACTTAAAAGTATAATAAAAATTATATTTACAAATAAGATAGTAAATAGTTACTGGTACAGAGTAGGTACCGTGCTCTGAAATAAGTGTTTCAGCAATCTTACGGAATTCTTAATAACCTTGTGATTAGGCAGGCTTATTATCTACATTTTGGAAATTGAGATATTGAGAGGCTAGGTTAAACCAGCTGGAGAGTTGAGATTTGAATCTTGGCCGGCTGACTCTAGGTCCTGTTCCCTTAATCACTGTGGATTCCAGGAATTCTGTGGGAAAAAGAGGAAAAACACACCATTGGTGATTTCTGAAACCAAGAGTCATTTTGTTGCCGAGGGACTTAGCCTGGACTTAAAAGTAAATGAAGGTAGGTGCATGAGAGGAGAGTATACCTTTAAGACCAATGTTTTTAACCAGAATTCTACATTATTTTTATATTTTTAATTCTTAAGGCTATTATCTGGGAGATGTACAATCAGATCTTAGAACCAGATTTTTGGAGTACTGTAGAGCAGCCTCAGGAATATTGATCCTTGCTCTATTCTGAACTCCACCATGTCATTTGACCAAGACATTTGACTTCACAGAACCATGGGAATAAAAGGTATTCTTTTGGGGGCACCTGCGTGGCTCAGTTGGTTAAACGTCTGACTTCGGCTCAGGTCATGATCTCCAAGTCAGGCCTTCTGCTGTCAGTGCAGAGCCAGCTTTGGATCCTCTGTCTCCCTCTTTCTCTGCCCCTACCCCACTCATGTTCTCTTACTCTCTCTCTCAAAAATAAATAAACATTTAAAAAATCAATAAAAAAACATTCTTTGGAACTTTTTAGTTCACTTTTAAAACTTTTTGACGGGCACCTGGGTGGCTCAGTCGGTTAAGTGTCCAACTTTGGCTCAGAGCATGATCTCACAGTTGGTGGGTTCAAGCCCCGTGTCGGGCTCTATAGCTGACAGCTGAGAGCCTGGAGACTGCTTCGGATTCTGTGTCTCCCTCTCTCTCTGCCCCTCCCCTGCTTGTGCTCTGTCTGTCTCTCACACAAATAAATAAACATTTAAAAAAACTAAATAAAACTTTTTGAAACGATCATCCATTTCAGATAGATGGAAATCTTATTTGAGAACTTCCAGAGAATCATACTGCTCACAGAACCCACTGCTTTGTTACACTTGCTATAAAAGACTAAACAACTAAATCAATAATCAAAATTCCTTGTGTTCCTTATGTTGTGGCTGAAGTTGTTTTCCATAGAGGAAGTTTGGGTCTGTTGATCATTATCCATTTTTTTTTTTAATTTTTTTTTAATTTTTTTTTTAAGTTTATTTATTTTTGAGACAGAGACAGACAGAACATGAACGGGGGAGGGGCAGAGAGAGAGGGAGACACAGAATCGGAAGCAGGCTCCAGGCTCTGAGCCATCAGCCCAGAGCCCGACGCGGGGCTCGAACCCACGGAACGCGAGATCGTGACCTGAGCCGAAGTCGGACGCTCAACCGACTGAGCCACCCAGGCGCCCCGATCATTATCCATTTTTGAACTTTTATTTATTTTTTTCCCTACTTTATATGGGAGTGGGTGGATAATCCTGGTAATTTCTATTCTATTTCTCTAGTCCTTTGAAACCTGGGTGGAAGAAGTGACTCCATATAAGTGACTTGTGGAATTCAATCTTCTGATGGCAGGGAAAATTAAGTGGCATCAGAATTTTAGACCCAGGACCTAACTATATAGATCTGCCACTCTCCTCTGATGGGCTGTGTGACCTTGACCAGGTCACTTCCTCTCTCTGATCTTGGTTTCCTTATCTAGGAGTGAGGACTACATGATCTCAAAGGTTCCTTTTCGTTTTAAAGCCTTGGGTTTCTACCTGACAGCCCTGAAAGACTACATTTATTAAATATTCTGTACCATGGCTAAAAGATTATTCGTTTGTTACAGACTTTTTGGATGCCTTCTGGTTTGAAGAAATCTCCAGCTGCTCTGATGATAGTTTAAGAAGACTGCATGCTGTTTCCTCTCGATGCCAAGCCAGGCCCGCGGGAACCTCGGATCCCAGCCCTTCATGGAGACCAGGTCCCAGCAGGAATGGCAGTGGAAGACGTCGGCACCCAGATGGTTCCTTCACGTGAAGTTGTCTTGGGCTGTGGGCCGACTCGAGAACACCTGGTAGCCAGGCCGGCCCTCTGTCAGTCACCCAGGGCCGGGCAGCATGGTGTGGATTCAGAGGAGGAAGCTTTTGGCATCTTGCCTCTGCATCACAGCCTCTGTCTTTCTGCTTGTCACACTCCAGGTAGCAAGAATTTGGGCTGCTTCGTGTTGAGCCCTGAGCCTTTCCACCCTTTCCCCCTTCAACCCACTGCATTTTCTCCGAGTACTTTGCTTTTTGCTTAATTTCTCAGGATCAGGGGTTTTCTGTCTCAGGCAGGGAAAATACTTTTTTTTTTTTTTTTTTTAGTAGATGAAACTGAAGTTTTAGTGAGTGGGTGTATCAGGTAGAAACAAAACCAGTGAGATGGGGGGATCAATTTGTGACTCCTGGAGGGTCCTGGTGCTAGAAGAACAGAAAGCAGAGCTCAGTCTGTCTTACTGGGTCAAATTTGGATGGGCCTCTCCAAGTCCACTATTACGATGAATTCTGAAAGGTGGCATTCTTGAAGAAGCCATGATTATTCTGAGATTAAGATGGTCTATTCTGCAGAACACAAACATCCACATTAATACATTTGTCATTCTTTTTTTTTTTTTAATTTTTTTTTTAAAATTTATTGTTGAGACACAGAGCACAAGTGGGGCAAGGGCAGAGAGAAGGAGACAGAATCCAAAGCAGGCTCCAGGCTCTGAGCTCTCAGCACAGAGCCCGACGCGGGGCTCGAACCCACGAACCGTGAGATGTGACCTGAGCCAAAGTCAGGCGCTTAACCGGCTGAGCCGCCCAGTTGCCCAATACATTTGTCATTCTTGACATATGCTACTAGACCAAGCACTGAATGTGGGTGTCTGAACACCAGTTTTTAGTCTTCCGATTTATTTCATTTAGTCGGTGATTCTGAACTTCATTTGCTGGTTTCAAATTAGAATAAAAATTAGACCATGATAGGAAGAATATAGATAGGAGTTCAGATATATTTTGGACCCATTCAACCACCAGCTATCCATTTTGAAATCCAAAGGACTTTTATTTATTTTTTTATTTTTTTAGCATTTATTTATTTTTCAGAGACAGCATGAGTGGGGCAGGGGCAGAGAGGAGACACAGAATCCGAAGCAAGCTCCAGGCTCTGAGTTGTCAGCATAGAGCCCGATGCAGACTCAAACACACGGACTGTGAGATCATAACCTGAGCCAAATTTGGATGCTTAATGGACTGAACCACCCAGGCGCCCCAGAAATCCAAAGAACTTTTAAAGATGATTTGTGGACGTGAGCAGTTCAGGTGTGGGGCTGACGGAAAGAGAGGTGTTCTCTGGGCTTTTTCACTCTCGGTGATCTTCCTTCTTGATTAAGATTGAATGAGATTTGCGTATAAAAGCACTGTGGCAGACAGTCTGGTGCTAGATTCTACCACCTTCTACTGCCAGATTGGGACTCCGGTCAGAAGAAATACTTGCCTTCCTGCTTGTCTGTCCTGTGGGTGTCCAGGACCTCCCTGTGCAGGAGGAACTGGGGTTCTCTACTTCTTTCTGTGGATGTTATGAGAGCTTTGATCTTAGTAGACGATTATTTTGGCACTTTTTTTCAGTTACGAGGGACGGCTGCGTCTAAGCTGAGAGCATTTGTTTTGATGTCAGAAGAAATAGCCATGTTTCTGGTATGGCTGTCGTTTCTAAGCTTCCAGAGTATGAGAGGTTGTATGATTACTGGAGCTGAACCCTTGTCTGGATCTTGATTTCAGTTTGCCACCAATAGTGTGGTTTGGGCTGTTTCCCTGTCCACATGGTTATATTAAATGCTTCAGTGTTAGGGGTGCCTGGGTGGCTCAGTCACTTAAGTGTCGGACTTCAGACCACAATCATGCAGTTTGTGAGTTCGAGCCCCGCATTGGGCTCTGTGCTAACAGCTTGGAGCCTGGAGCCTGCTTCAGATTCTGTGTCTCCCTCTCTCTCTACCCCTCCCCCGCTGTCTCTTGCACTCTCTCAAAAATAAATAAACATTAAAAAAATTTTAATAAAATAAATGCTTTAGTGTTCAGAGTTTCAGAGGTGCTATTTTTTCTTAAACACTGTGCACGAGAAGATATAATGCCCACACATTTAGGACCATTCTTATTTCTAGTGGTTTGTTGCCATGTAGGGAGGGTAAAAGTAGGATAAATTAAAAAAAAAAAAATCATGCCAGGGCTGCCATCATAAAGTACCACAGACTGAGTGGCTTAAACAACAGAAATGTATTTTCTTACAATTCTGGAGGCCGAGAGTCCAAGATCAAGGTGTCAGCAAGCAGGGTTGTTTCTTCTGAGGTCTCTCTCCTCGGGACTTGTGGATGGCTGTCTTTTCCCTGTGTCTTCACGTTGTCTGCCTTCTTCACCTTTATGTGTCCTAATGTCCTCTTTTTATAAGGATACGAGTCACACTTGATGACCACCTGTTGGGTCCACCTTGATGACCTCCTGTTAACTTAATTACCTCTTTAAAGACCCTGTCCTGTAACTCAGTCATATTCTGAGGTAATGGGAGTTAGGATGGCAGTGTATGAATTTGGGGGGCAGGTTACAGTTTAGCCCATGACAGATCTTATGACATAATTAATAAATAACGTAACCCTGAAAATGTTATGCTGATCTTCAGTTAAGCTAAAGTACCGTGGTCCCCTAGAGGAAATCGTTCATCTGAGACATTGTTTTCTACTCATACTTTACTATATTTTGTATACAGTACATGTAAATTCTTTGGGTGTATATGTATCTTTAGTTTTTGAACTTTATTTACTTTTTCGTTGTATAATAATTCATGAATACGTTTGGAGTATTTTAAAACAAATCCAGGACTTCATATTATTTTACCTGGATTTACTTTAATATGATTCTCTAACAGATGGGAACTTTTAGAAGTATAGTATAACCAAATTATTGCCACACCCAACAAAGTTAGCAGTAACTAATCAGCACCACCCATATCCTAGGCTGTGTTAAGACTTTCCCAGTTATCTCAAAGAAGTCTTTTATAATGGGTTGGTTAGAATCTGGAATACACAAATCCCATACATCACATTTAGCTGGTGTGTCTCCAATTGTGGGGTTTTGTTTTTTCTGCTATGAAAGTTTCCTCTGTCCCACCTTCTATTCTATGTCATGGGCTTTTGAAAATACTGTCTCATTGATCCTTTGGAATTTCCCAGATTTTAGATTTGGCTGATTTTACTCATAGTTTTATTTAATATATTTCTCTGTCCTTCATATGTCTTACCACTTAGTGGTGATGTCTGAGGCTTAATGTTTTTTTAAAAGCTATTTGGCAGAAAGGGGTGCCCAGGTGGCTCAGTCGGTTAAGTGTCCCACTTTGGTTTAAGTCATGACCTCGCGGTTGGCGAGTTCGAGCCCTGCGTTGGGCTCTCTGCTGTCAGCACAGAACCCACTTTGGATCCTCTGTCCCCCTCTCTGTCTGTGCCTTCCCGACTTGTGCTGTCTCTGTCTCTCTCAAAATAAATAAATAAACTTAAAAAAGAAAAAACAAACAACAACAAAAAAAACTATTTGGCAGAAAAATCTCTCCCTAAAGCAATCCCTATTCTTTGGAAATGAACTTACACCTCACATAATAGACATTGATCAGAAATGTAGAACAAAATTTGTCTTTGAAGTTTTATCCACGGCTTTCTAAAAGCTTCTTTTTAAAGTTGTTGGTTGTACATTTGCAGGGGGAAGGTCTGGTGAAGAGATAGAGATTTTGTGGCTACAAGTCAACTCCACTCCATCAAGGTGCTGGGGAATAGCCACAACCTTAAGTTATCATGAAAATGCTGACAAAGTTATTGTCAGGGGCTAGACTTTTCTTTAGTTTTTAGCGATCATCTTAGTGTCATAATGCTGACTTTGGTGTCACAAGTGATCCATGATTTTTTCAAGCCAGTATAATTTCTTACTTTTTTTGGAGTGCTACTTGGCTGTCACTCAGTGGTTTTTGACATTTTTTTTTGGCCTTGGCCTCCCTCAGGGAATCCAGTGAATGTTATAGACCCTCACCAGCGAGCTGTAGACTCTATCATCAGGCCGTGGCCCTTTTCTGACACTAGGGCTGCAAGCAAGAAAGAAGGCACCATCTGGGCTGCTGAGAGTCGGGGCTGGGCCACACAGATGTCCGCTGTTGCTTGGTGAAGGAGTTAATACATAAAAGTGTGCCTTCCTTTTACTGATTGATTTGTTGCATAGTTCAACTGCTAATGTTTCGGTTATATGTGACACAGACCAATTCGTACTTTTATACTGCTTTCTCTAACACATTTTTTATAACACTGTATCAATATCTACCCTTAAAATTTGATGATGAGGCAGCAATTTTGGAAAACAACTGCCTTCCTGTTTCCACTCTGTCCACCCTGCCCTCCAGATTCCTGTTACTGATGTCTTAGCTATCCAGTGACCCACACTGTCCTGAAATCAATAAATAAACATAGTTTTACATGGAAGGGAGCCCAGGACTCACTGTATACTTCACCTGATAGCACAGTGGAAATTATTAGAAATGTAAGACCCGTGTTATTACTCCTTTAATTGTACCAAAAAGAAACTGATTGGTAATTTACAACTAATTTTCCCTAGAATGTTATCTCTAACAATAGCCAAGTAATAGCCCTGATTTTCATGGGTTTCATTAAGACATAAAACTATTAAAAAAAAAAAAAAAAGAGTGGGGCCCCTGGGTGGCGCAGTCGGTTAAGCGTCCGACTTCAGCCAGGTCACGATCTCGCGGTCCGTGAGTTCGAGCCCCGCGTCAGGTTCTGGGCTGATGGCTCAGAGCCTGGAGCCTGTTTCCGATTCTGTGTCTCCCTCTCTCTCTCTGCCCCTCCCCCGTTCATGCTCTGTCTCTCTCTGTCCCAAAAATAAATAAACGTTGAATAAAAGAGAGATAAAACTATTTCTGGATTCTATAGATGCCTATGGAATAGAGAAATATGCCTGGCGTGTGCTCAGTGGAGTTAAACATCCTTGTTGGTAGATAGTTCGGAGGCTTTGTCCATACCCTAATCTCTGGAACTTGTGGAAATGTAAATGTAAATGGTTTAAGGTGACACACTGAGATGAGATTATCCAGAATTATCAGTGTGAGCCCAGTGCAATCTCATGAGTCCTTAAAAGCTAAGAGTCTTCCCTGGTCAGACATAGATGTGACAATAGACTAAGAGTGAGAGGCAACATTGCTGGCTTTGAAGATGGAGAAGGGGCCACGAGTCAAGAATGGTGGGTAGCTCTAAAAGATAGGAAAGTAAGAAAATGGATTCTCTAGAGCTTCCAGAGAAGAATGTAGCCCTGCTGACACCTTGCTGTTAGCCTAGTGAGACCCAGGTCAGACTCCTCACCTCCAGAACTATGTAATCATAAATGTGTTCTTTTCAATTGCTGAGTTTGTGGTAATTTGTTAGAGCAGCAAAAGGAAACTAATGCAAGCCTCGGTCATCAAGATGAATGGGAGATGTGTGAACAGAAATTAAACAATCTGACTCTGTGATAATTGTCTTCTCTTTCAGGTAGTGGTTGAGCTGGGGAAACTTGAAAGGAAGAAGTTTAAAAATTCCAACGGGCAAGATGGACATGCAATGATGGAGGAGGAGCCTACACACCTCTATCCACTCCCTGGGAAAGAAGCCCTGAACTGGAAAAACAAATCAGAGACTGATAACTACCCCATCATGCTCTGGTGGTCCCCACTGACCGGGGAAACTGGAAGGCTAGGCCAGTGCGGAGCGGATGCGTGTTTCTTCACCATCAACCGGACCTACCTACATCATCACATGACCAAAGCATTCCTCTTCTATGGTAAGTGGGGCTTTTGCCTTTCTCCCTTTGCTTGCTGACATCCTGCTCCAAAGCTCGCTTCCTGCTGCCCTCCCAAGGAAGACATGTGGAGTTCCCTTTGAAAACACTGTGACATGCCTGCTATCCTTTGCATTTGCTCTGTGTAAGGCCCGAGCATTTAGCAAACACAGTAAATCAATGAGCTTGACCAACGTAAAAGTGGTTGACTGGCCACTTGGTAATTAGGGAGGAGAAGGGTATTTCCTCTCACCTTTTCCCAGTTGGATACCGTGCTTACTGAATTTGGTATTGAGGGAATTGGGTATTGATTCTATTGCTGATATCAATTCAGAATGTCACCCGTGATAATAGCCAAGAGGTTTTGATGACCATAACAGATGTTTAATGGGACATGAGCTAAGCACAGTGTTCTTTCTTTCATTAGTCAGATTAATCAGCAATAAAAATAAAAATATTTTTCAGCATCGGCTTTTAAGAGCAAGCTGGTATTTATCACTTCCTGAGGCTGATTATATGTCATGCTGCGACTGAGGGCAACCAAACCCAGGTAGGGGGAGTTAGCAAGATGCCAGTAGTAGCAGGAAATACAGAGCCCCTGGGTGATGAGTGGTGGGGGCCTGGGGGAACACAGGTGAGCAGATTCGGCCAAATATAGGAAAGGTTGATCAGTTAGGAAGTCAGTGAAAGGAATTCTGCTTTAGAGTGCTGCGAATGTGGATATGTATTTGTGTGTGTGTGTGTGTGGTCTGGCTTTGAAGAGGCAGGACACAGACTGGGATGTAGAGCTGGGTCATTCTCAGTGTTCTGCCTAACAGCAACTGAGATAAAGCAGAAAATAGGTTCAGCAGGAATCAGGTGGTATATTTGCCCCATATTAGGTCAGGGCTGCAGAGCAGTGGGCAGTAGTGACCTGGTGTAAGTCAGGAGTCAGGGAAGTTCTAGGTACTCACAAATCTGGACATAACAGAGTCCACATTCTTCCCAGACGACTGCTGCTGTCCCCATTCACTTGCCTCCCCTCTCTGCTCCTCGAAGGGGCAAAGGGAATCGGTGCAGGTTTAAGGAGTGAGGGCTGTTTGCCTGGGGCCAGGCTGGTGGCTCCTTTGTCCTGAGGAAGAACAACCACCTGGGTAGTGTCAGATACTCACTTTGAACATCATTTGACTACAGATCCCACTGAACGTGCAATGTAATACATGCACTTGTATCATGCTCCCTTCTAAAATCCAAAGAATTCAGAATTCTGAAACCTGAAGCTGTGAGTTTGCATAAGGGATTATGGTCCTCTAATCGTGCTTTGAGATGGACAATTCAATGTATGAGTTTAATTTTCCAAATTTGAACAGAAGCTCCTAGAAATACTTCAGTTATACACAAAAATTATAGATAATATAATGGAGACTGATGTATTACTATATATCATAAGAAATAAAACATTACAAGGAAAATCAAAACCCTCTCTGAACCCTTCTCTGACCTCATTGCCCACTTCCTACTCCAGAGGGAATTATGATCCTGAAGTTGCTGTGTGTGTGTATGTGTGTGTATATATCATATGTACATATATGGTATTATTCTAAACGTTACGCAAATAGTGTGATATGTTAATTTTCTATCTTTTCTCTCTAACTTGCTTTTCCTCTTACATGGGTTTTGAGGTTTATTGATGTTGGATACTCAGAGCTCCAGGACATCCATTTTTTCACTGTTGTATACTATTACATTGAATTTATATATTCACACTTCATGAATATATACATATATATCATACTACATGCCATTTTTCTCTTGTTGGACCTTTAGGTTATTTTAAAAACCTTACTTATGATGAACAGTGCTACAATAAACCATCCATGTACATGTGTGAGATTTCATGGGGTTTACACCTAGCAGTGGAATGATTTGATGTGAATCAGTGTTTATTAGATACTGCCAGACCAATATCCCAAGTGGTTGTATCACAGTGGCTGTCTTTTAAACATTTACAACTTCTTTTTCCTTTTCTTTATTTTTAAATTTATTTTGAGAGAGCACGAGTAAGGTAGGAGCAGAGACAGAGGGGAGAGAGACAATCCCAAGCAGGTTCCATAGTGCAGAGCCCAATGCGGGGCTTGAACTCACAAACCACAGGCTCATGACCTGAGCAGGAACCAAGAGTCAGACGCTCAACTGACTGAGCCACCCAGGTGCCCCAAACATGTACAACTTCTTAACATGTTCGTGCACATAGACCTCCTGTATTTCCAAATAATGTGCTTAGATTGTCACCTCTTGACTTTTCAGTTTTATTTTACTTTTTTTATTTAAAAAATTTTTTTTTAATGTTTATTTATTTTTGAGAGAGAGAGCGAGTGAGTGAGCATGAGCGGGGGAGGGGCAGAGAGACAGGGAGACCCAGAATCGGAAGCAGGCTCCAGGCTCCGAGCTGTCAGCACAGAGCCCGACGCGGGGCTTGAACCCACGAACCGTGAGATCATGACCTGAGCCGAAGTCGGACATGCAACCAACTGAGCCACCCAGGCGCCCCTTGACTTTTCAGTTTTAGACAGGATAGATTGATTCTTACCATGGAAGATGAGTATTTAACCTTCCTTCCTCACCCCTGCTTTCCCCTCCTCTACTCAATTTCTCATCCCTGTAGCCCTTCCAAAAAGGTGTATTATTTTAGGTAGATTAGTATTCAGTGTTTACATCATTCTGTAGTCACAGCGAGCCATGTCACATGCTTAGATGACGTTTCCTGCACAGTCTGTTTGCCCCGGAGTAGCATCAGATACTCTTAAGGAAATGTCTCCCAGAGATCTCTGACCTCCCGCAGTCTAGAGTGGTTGCCCTTTGTGCTGGGCACACAGGTGCTGTCCTGGCTCCCCGTTATCCTGGGGATTCTTTGTGCCTCACTCTTGCGTTGGCTTTCCTGTTTCTTTTATGCCCCATTTTTCTTTTTCTTTGTTAATATCTTTATTTCAGTGTGTTCTGAGAAAGGTGCATGGAAGATAAGCGTTCAGAGACTTTGTGTGTGTGAAAATTTGTTCATTTTACTCTCACCTTCATTGATGGTTTGGCTTAGCATAGAATTCTAGGGTGGAAATTCTTTTCTTTCTGAATCTGAAAAACAGTTTCCCTGTCTTCTAGCTTCAAGTGCTGTTGCTGAGGAATCCACGGCTATTTTGATTCCCCACCCTTTGTATGTAGTATGTTTTCTCTTCCCCTCTGCCTTCTCTGGAAAAAATAGAGAATGTCCTCTTTTTCACCAGTTTGGAAATTTAGTAATGATGCTTTGGTTTGAGCCTGTTTCCTTTTATTGAGGTGGATACTAAAATGTCGGGTTATCGGGAGCCTACACAGCAGTATTTAGCTTAGTGACTTTCCCAGGACTCACAGATCTACAGGTTTATACACTTAATTTTATCAGTATGCCAAGACTCAGTTCTTCTCTCAGGGATGGACTTGCTTCCAACCAAATTCCCAGAAGACTGGTATGTCAACCAGAGTGCTTCTGGTTTGATTTTCATATCTCAGGTTTTGCTACTCTTCAGCTCCTAACACCATCAGTGACTCTCCTTGAGTGCTAAATATATGCCATTTTTATTACCCTGGCATTCAAGGCTCTGTAATCTGAATCCAACCTGTCTTCCAAACGTAACCACTGTGATTCTGTCAACTAAACACTATGTTCAGAAATCAAACTGCAGGGGCGCCTGGGTGGCTCAGTTGGTTAAGCGTCCGGCTTCGGCTCAGGTCATGATGTCGCAGTTTGTGGGTTCAAGCCCCATGTCGGGCTTTGTACTGACAACTCGGAGCCTGGAGCCTGCTTCGGATTCTGTGTCTTCCTCTCTCTCTGTCCCCTTCCCCTGCCTGTGCTCTATCTCTCTCTCAATAAATAAACTTAAAAAAAAAAAACAAAACATACTGCAGTAGTCACCATTTTAGGCATAAGCCACAAATGTTCTTAACTTAGTGCCATTGTTTATTCCGTTTCTGAGTTATAGACTGTCCTTTCTATATTTGCCCTGTCACATAAGCTACTGATAACCTACCATTTGTTTGGCAATATGGATGAATAATGTAGTGTCTAATGTCACAGATTATTATCTTGAGACAAAGACATTACCCGGCTGTAACGCAGGGCTAATTGGCATATATACCAGAAGAGAAATGTCAGTAAATCTTGCGGAATTTCAAAGAGGGGAGACAGAACATATGATTGGAGGGATCAGGAAAGGCTTTATAAATTCGTCTGTATAAAACAGGAGGAATTTGATATGTTGAGAGATAATGGAATTGGATTGTGTTGAGATTGGAGGACATTTAGTATGTACTCCTTTAGTAGAAGAATGGCATGAATGTGAGCACGGAAGTAGAAAGTTACGGGAAGTATCTGAGCTACAGCAAAGCTATCACCTAGTTCTGGGTAAGAGAGAGATAGAGACTGAATGATATACAGGGACTGGAACGTGAAGAACCTTGAATGTTGGCTTCAGATTTTGCATCAGAGTGGAGAATGGTATCAGGGAGCCACCGAGAATTGAATGGCTTTTTAAAACCAACTCAAATATAACACCCGTTGTGAACCATTCCTGATTCCCTTCCATCAGATGCAACCTCTACTATATGCCAGGCACAATACCAATCATGAGGAATAAAGACAAGTATAGTAACTATGGCATTTGGTTTTCTTCTGTGTGATCTTCCCTTCCTTCATACTGTATAAAGTCTTTGTTGATAGGGCCACATCGACTCATCTTTGTACACCTCCACCCCTTCTGTCTACCACCTTGCATGTGGGAGGTGCTCAGGAAATAGTCATAGAGACCTTGAGCACAGAAGACGTGAGAGTCTAACCTTGTCTTTATCAGGGTGAGAAGACCGAGGCTCAGGAAGGTTAGGGACGTGCCAGGATTACACTGGGGTTGGCAGCAGAGTGGGGCGGAGAGCCAAGGTGCCCTGATACCTGATCCATGGCTCTTTGGCCTGCACCGTGTTTGAATGCACACTCATGAGTATAATTAAACCTGGATATTTGGATTTTGGAATTGCTTAAGATGTCCGGTTTTTAACGGACTGAATTAGAAATTCAGTTCATTAAGAAGGTCTGTTGAGCAAAATCAAACGAAGACAACACATTTTTCTGTCTGAGGGCTCCAAATCCTAATTAAGTAGGTCACTTACAACTGCACCTGGGACTCTGGTGCGGCAGGATTGAAAAAGAAAAGGCAGGGACGATGATTCAGGTGCCAAAAGCTGACCTAATTTAGCGAAATGGAAACTCAGAGGATTATATAACCTCGAAGCTATTGTAAACCAGGATATTTTTGAGTTTGCTTGTTTCCTCTGTAGCCTACTTTCTTTTCTTCTTCCTAGATATGAATCATTTACTTCATATGAATACAGTGAATACTGTGTCTGTTTTGAGCCATTTGAGAAATGTAAGGTTTCAGCTACATTAACAATTCTCTGAAACAAAAAATTAAGGGGTCACAAGGGAATAAATTATTTTTTAACCCCAAAGTCCAAGAGTTACGGTAGTCTTAGAAACTGTCACCATAGTGATTTCAAAACACAACGCAAAACACAGCTCTGTTTTTCGACAGTTCTCTTGAAAGGTGTCTCTCGTGAAGGAAGAGGACCCTTGACGAGAATTGGGGGTCCTTAAGAGCAGGGAACTGCTTATGTTTTAGGTGGGCTTCTAAATAGAAGTTTTAGTAAACACAGATATGTGGGGAGAAAGAAAACAAGGAGGCTCCTGAAATATTTTCCTTCCTCAGGAATATGGGTATCAGCACCCCTTGATGAAGGCTGGAGGCTGTGAAGAGGAAAGACATCAGATTTGCTCTCCTCCAAGCACAGCTACAGTACAGCTCTCCAGGACCGAGTGCTAAGTGCCTGCTGGGAGTTCCAGTACCTCTACCCTAGGTGCAGGCTCCTTGTTCCCCTGACCACCTTCTTTATTTTTTTAAAGTTTATTTATTTATTTTGAGAGAGAGAGAGAGAGAGAGAGAGAGAGAGAGAGAGAGAGAAAGAGAGAGAATCCCAAGCAGGCTCCATACCATCAGCACAGAGCCCAATGCGAAGCTCCAACTTACAAACTGTGAGATTGATCATGACTTGAGCCAAAATCTAGAGTCAAACGCTTAGCTGACTGAGCCACCCAGGCCCGCCCCCCCACCGCCCCCCACCGCCCTTCTTGAATGTGATCTCATTTCCTTCTCAAAACAGCCTGGTAGGTAGGAATCCTATCTATTTTGATGAAGAGGGAAGTAAAGTACAGAGTGGAAAGGCTTGTTGTCCGTTACTTATGTGGGTGGTAGGAGCCAGAACTTTCTCTTCATGGAAAAGCATGAGATGATAGAGTCCAAATTATATTTTCAACCTCAGCGAAGACTTAGGAGTAAAGGAATAATCAGAAGTGGGTAGTATCATTCCGGAAGACTTGTTCAAGACCTGGAGTTAAAAGGGAGGTTTTTAGCAGAGGAGAGTGTGGAGAGCCCCACACAGGGAAGTATCATGAGCAAAGCAACAGGAATCGTCATTCTAGTTCACTCTGTGCCCAACATGGTAACGAACAAGGGGTTCTGGTATTAAAAAGGTCTCCTGAGTGAGAAGGTGTTTCTATTGTAAGCCATCTACACATTACCAGTTCTCACAGTGTTGTAATGAAATATATTTAGAACAAATGATAGCAAATACAGTAGATGCTTTCTTTGTTTTAAAAGACACTTTGGTGGGGCACCTGGGTGGCTCAGTCGGTTAAGCATCCAACTTCGGCTCAGGTCATGATCCTGTGGTTCATGGGTTCGAGCCCCGTGTCAGGCTCTGTGCTGTCAGCTCAGAGCCTGGAGCCTGCTTCAGATTCTGTGTCTCTCTCTCTTTCTGCCCCTCTTCTCTGCTCATGCTCTGCCTCTCTCAAAAATAAATATTAAAAAAAAAATTATAAAAGACCCTTTGGGATTTTTCAGTGTCTTAGTGTGATCACGTATAATTTAAAAGAGAGGGGTGTAGGAGTGGGGGGCCCGCTCTTGAGAAAGGGCCTTTTGAGTCAGTCCTCATCTGTCACCAAGCATTAGTCAGACTTTAATGAATGGCGATCCAAATGTTCCAAATGGAGACTTGTGCTTATACTAAAAAAGTGATTTATTAGGGTGTTATCTTCACAGTTACAGGAGTACTGCTGTTCATTATTCAGGGTATCTCTGCCCAGTAATCAAGTTTGCCAGAAAATGGAATGAGAATCGTAAGGTTGCTTGGTGAGCTTAGAATTCCCTAACAGAGAGTAGTAACTATCGCTGCCATTATCAATGCCCACTCTGTGCCAGGCACCAGATACTCTCCGTGTATTCTCTTATTTGAAATCATCATGCCCTGGGGTGCCTGGGTGGCTCAGTCGGTTAAGCGTCTGACTTCAGCTCAGGTCACGATCTCATGGTTCTTGAGTTCAAGCCCCACGTCGGGCTCTGTGCTGACAGCTCAGAGCCTGGAGCCTGCTTCAGATTCTGTGTCTCCCTCTCTCTCTGACCCTCACCTGTTCATGCTCTGTCTGTCTGTCTCTCTCTCTCACAAATAAATAAACATTAAAAAAAAAATTTTAAATCATCATGCCCTGCATCGAGCTCCATGCTGACAGCGTGGAGCCCGCTTGGGATTCTCTCTCCTTCTCTCTCTACTCCTTCCCTGCTTGCACTCTCCCTCTCTCTCTCTCTCTCAAAAATAACAAATAAGCAAACTTAAAATAAAATAATATCATCATATCACTGTGTAGTACCCTAGCTATTATTACCATTTTAGAGATGAGAAAACAGGCTCAGAGCACATAAGTGACTTGCTCAAGGTCACACAGGTAGAAAGTGACTGATCACGTACCCGAACCTGATTCTACAACTCAGACTCTGTTTATTAATGTTTTACCACACAAAAGCAGACATGCCAGAAACAGCATCTTTCTTCTCCAGAAACGCTAGATCCTCAGCGAATCTGGTTACCATTCATTTCCATTTTCCACGTCTTCCTTCAAATGTTCACTCTTTTGTAAATGTTTCATTTGTTCATTCATTCATTCATTTATTCATTTTTTCATGGCCTGTACAGTGAACAAGCATGAGTTATCGAATGAGATAAACACACATTCTTTATGTTTTTCTGAGCTCTTTAGAACCTTATTCAGGGGGTTAATTTTCCCCATCCCCTAACTGGAGAGTCTAGCAGATCTCCAGCTCTTGTGCTCACTCTTAGGAAATGGACAATTTTTGTTTAAGTTTATTTATTTATTTTGAAAGAGCACACGTAAGCAGGGGAAGGGCAGAGAGGAGAGACAGAATCCCAAACAGGCTTCACAGCGTCAGCGCAGAGCCTGATGTGAGACTCGAACTCATGAACTATGAGACCATGATCTGAGCCAAGATCAAGAGTCGAATGCTTAACTGACTGAGCCACCCAGGTGCCCCAGGAAGTGGACAGTTTTATGGTCATTGTATGTGCAGTTTCAAGCTTAGTAAGTGGCTCGTTCAGTCCCGTGAAGAAGCCCATCCCGACTCTGAACCAGCGTCGTGTAGCATCTTGCTGCTTTCCCCAGCTTGGACCTCTTTCATGCTGCAAGCCGGCCACCCTGCTAAAGGCACCTGTGTTCTTTCTGCTCTCTACGCTCTGCTTGTTCCCTCTGCCTCCATCACCAGCTGCTTTCCGGAGCCTGGTAGAGCGGCAGTGAGGAGACGGAAGAGAATTAAGGAGATGGGACATTTCTTACTTGGCTGTGTGGCTTCACATCTCCTGAACTTGGCAGGTGGTTAGAGCTGGTGTCCTTGAGCGGGCCGGGTAGATGATAAAGTATACTTTTTCTATCCTGGGGCATTTTCATGGCATTTGGAATTTCCCCGCTGGACTTCTACAGTTTCCTTTCTCAGGAAGCTGCATCTCTGCCCTGGGAAGTCAGACAGCTTTTCAGCCCCTGTGGAACACATCCAGCTTCTCTTTGCTGAGCTCTCTTTGTCCACCACAGGGCTCTAGTAGGAAAACTCAAGACTCCCCACCTGCTCCCCACATCTGTCTTGACTAGTTCCTAGCTCTGGGATCACAGGCACACAGCCCTCCGGTCATATAGGCAGGTTACTCCCCCTCACCCTCTAGATTTTTCTAGCAAGATGGGTTGGGGGAGCCCAGCCCTGGCCCACAGTCCTCCTGTGCCTCCATGGGCTCTAAGTTGCAAGAACATACTACATATTTCAGAGGAGTTCCCCAGGTAGCCCTGTGGAAGCAGGGGGTTCAGAGCAGGGCTCATAGAAGAGTTTCCTTAGAAACTCTTCAACAGTGTCCTCACAGGCTCTGCTCTCTCATCCCTCTCAGTATTCTTGACCTTGTTGTGGAATCCAAGAATCACAGAACAAGTTCTCCTTCGTGCCGTGCATAAATTCGGAGAGCGGGGACAACTATGTGTTCTGTCTCACAATTACTTTGAATCTTGGTATATGTCCTATTGGTTTCTATTCCAACATCAAGTTATACAGGGTTTCTGTAGAGAACAACCCCTTTCCAGGCCCCTTGCTGTGTGCTGGAGAAGCCCAGAAAACAAATTCAGTTGAGCATGATTATATCACATTTGTTGTGATAGCCTCCATAGATTCCCTTATGTGGCTCTCTCTGACTTCATGAGTGACGCATCCATGAACCGTGCTCAGGGCTAGAGATTTCTGCTCATCTCATCCCTTATGTGTTGGTTCTTAGTAATTTTTGTCTCTAGACAAAAATTTTGACCTGCTCTTGGGCCCCATGCATTGAATCAGTAGGTAATTTTGCTAATAGCATGCCAGATTAAGACTTATTTGGGAGATTGGAAAGAAATGGACTTAATTTCTTTCCAAAGAAATTGGAAGTGGGCAGTAACAAAGTTGAACATGAAAAGAAGCTCATAATAACCAGGTGATAGATTGTGTGTTATGTACAAGATGTGTATACATATGTATATGTGTTTATATTTATCTGCCTCTCTCTCTCTCTCTCTCTCTCTCTATATATATATATATATATATATATATTTGCCATAATCAAACCTTATTTTATTTGATTCATTTTTTTAAATGTTTATTTATTTTGAGAGAGAGAAAGAGAGACCAAACATGAGTGGGGGAGGAGCAGAGAGAGAGGGAGAGAAGACAATCCCAAACAGGCCCCATGCTGTCCACATGGAGCCCAACGTGGCGCTCGAACTCACGAACCATGAGATCATGACCCGAGCTGAAATCAAGAGTCGGACACTTAACCAACTGAGCCACCCAGGCGTCCCAAACCTCTTATTGTAGATAGATATTTTACTTTTACTTCAATAATTACTTGTGAGATACTTCACAGAGGATAAAGCCAGTCCCAGAGCTCTGCCCAGACCCCCCAGGGACGTCTCCAGATCCTTAGCGTGTGGCCTCTGAGACTGCCGGGCTCTGCCATGCTCGGTTCTTGAGGCTCACTGTGCTCACCCCTCTGTACCCTGAGCTGCTTCCCCCACACAAGGGAAGCCTTTCCAGCCTCTGAATCTCTCACTTACGCTTTCTCTCCCTGGGATGTGCTCCCCTGGCTCATTCCTTCCCACCAGTCAGGTCTCTGTGAGCGATGCTTCCTCAGAGACGCCTCTTTCCCCACCTTGTTTCTGAGGTAGTGCTCTCTCCGACACCACTCTCCAATGGCATAAAGACTTGCCTGGCTTTATTTTCTGTTCGTGGCACCCATTACCCCCAAAATTCTCCTATTCCCTTGGGGCCGGTTGTCTGTGGTCTCCCCACGTTAGAATCTAACTATGGGAAGACCAAGAACTTTGGTTTGTTCACTGCTGTCATCCCACGATGTAGAACAGCGCCTGGTGCCTGGTGGGCTTTAGGAAACATTGTTGAATGAATAAGTGAAACCAGCCTGATCCTCACGTAGAGATGGGGAGGAAACGAGGACACTGGTATTTTTACCTTCACTGGGTCTTGAGATGTTATATAACCTACCCACGTTGTACCTGGCATTCTTTTTGAATGAGTTCGTTTGACCCTATGATTAACACCCTGTTTTATTTAAATTCTGTTTTATCAAATTTTTTCCTGTGCGTGATTGAATTAAACTTTCTGGTACAAGGCTTAGTTCAAAAAAAACAGTAGAATCTGCCCTCATTTTCTAGTCCCTCGAAGCAATCACTTTTGACTCTTTTAGCTATTTTCTTAGTAACACGTTCCTTCCTAATTTTGTGATTAAGAGGATGAACATTACCCTGGCTGCCTGCAGATGTGGACACACAGCACAGATGCCACATACTGGATGCTGCAGCAAGTCGGCATGGTCACCTGGGGGACAGTTGTGTTGTGACTTGTATCACATCAGTTGGGTGTGATTGATTCTTGCTTTAACTAGAGCAGATCTGGCGGCCAGGATGCGTAACAAGAGAATAGCTGTCATGAGAACAGAGGCATTCGGTCTTCATAATGCCCAGCATGCACGTGTCAAGGTCATTTGTCGGAAAGTGAAAAAGCCAAACTCTTGGCCCTTTCAGTGCGAGTTGTGACAGTTTTGTTGATCGTTCATGTAGTGTAAAGTGTGGGTCATTCTTTAAACTTGTGTCAAATTCGTTTCCATCTCTAGACGGGGTCTTCAAGTGATGCTGGAATGGTGGAGAACCAAGCCCAAATCCTCTGCCACTTAAATTTCTGAAACTTGAGAGTTTATGACCTTATTTATTTTGCTGTAGATGAGTGGTTCCCAAACCCAGCTCACCCTGAGATCATGGTGACCTATGGTGACCTCAAACAGAGTCCTAACGGCCTGGGCCCCCCTTCAACATCCTCAGAATCTCTTGTGTGGGAGGCTCAAAATCTGCCAGGGATATGTCAGTTTGTCCATGCGGGAGATTGACTTAATAGGCGTTTTTTAGGGCTTTTGGAACGTGTGGGAGGAATTGGCCAGAGATTTGAAAACAAGACAAAAGAAAAATTTTCAAGAAAGAAAATGTAGTGATAACACACTGGTTTGGCTCAGCAGCAAATAATATTTGTGCCTGTAATAATGAAAGCACTGGCTATACACTTAATCAAAAATGGATGAAGAGTCACAGGGGAGGTGGGTGGGGGGATGGGTGGGATAGGTGATGGGGATTGAGGAGGGCACTTGTGATGAGCACTGGCTGGTATATGGAAGTGTTGAATCACTATATTGTACACCTGAAACTAATACTACACCATGTATTAACTACCTGGAATTTGAATAAAAACTTAAAAGAAGAAAAGAAAAAAATGGATGAGGAGGGAAGACGAATGTGTGGGGGAAGGGCGACCTGGGCAAGTTCAATCTACACCTTCCATAGCGGCAAGGCAGTAGGTATCATCCAAAACTGCAAAATCAAGGAATAGCCTATTAAGTGTGTTAATTAGATATTTTTGAAGCATGAATACAGAAGAAACACCTGAAAGAATTGGAGTGGTGACTTCTGGCACATGGGAAGGGGAATGAGCATGGGGCAGTCTGGTATTAATGGCCTGATAAAACGATTCACTTTTAAAGCTATGTGCGGGTATTAATTTGGTATAAATAAAATTTAATTAACAAAGATATTTTGTCTTGGGAGATAGTTAAGCACAAGGACAGTGAGAACAGTTATTAATAAATTATCCAATTCCTAGGCTTTTCTGCTTTTATCAGGATACCTTTGGGAAGAGTGTTAATTATGTAAAGACACTAATATTTCTTCTAGCTAACATACTCATTTCCTTCCATGAAAAAATTGCATATTAATATTACTCGATTTTCAGTCTCTCCACATAAAATGATGAATCAACTGAATTTTGCTAGATTTAATTTGGTGTAACGACAAAGGCTTTGGGGAGCCTCATAATGGTTTTAAGGGCTGTTCAGGCAGGGCGGGAAACCTCTCTGCCTGCTTTCTGACTTAGCCTCTCTCTTCTTTTTTAACCCTCTCTGTTCTTTGATAGCGTGTGGTAATATAAAGATTAAAGGAAGAGCGAATGGCTAAAAATCTGAAAGCGTGTCTCAGGTTAACCTTAAAAATCTGGAAGGAAGCACAGAAGTAACCAGTGCCAGAAGTCAAGCACTTTCCTTCTTATTGGCATGAGGCGCGGGACAGATTTTATTATCGCAGCTTGAGCAAATTTGGGCCAGTGGGCTGGTTGGCACCCAGACAAGCTGGCAGCTCCCTGTCTTCCAGAGCAGACAGCCGCAGTGCTCACAGGCACCCAAGTAAAACCATTTTGCTTCCACTGATGTGTTCTCTTTGCTCTTTAAAAAAGACAAAGCCAAACAAAAACAACTTAAACTGAAGAGAGTATGGTAGACCCTTTGTTTTCACTGGTTTTGCATTCACATTTTGATCTACCCCATCTAGATAGTTCTAGGGCGCAGACTGAGTGTCCCGGACTTTGAGAGACGGGACGGTAGGGAGAGTCACATGCCGGCCGGACAGGAACAGCCAGGGTCCATCTCTCAGCCGGCTTCGTATTATGTATTTGTTGCATATGCTGGAAATCTCTGGAAATAGTAACAAGACTCTGGCATGCTAACTAGTTATGTGACTCCCCTCCTCCCCCCCAGCAACAACAACAACAAAGAAACCTTAAAAACTTTTGTATTAGTGACAAAGTAACCTCTCTGAAGGAGGTAAACTACTAGGGCTGACAATGAAACAAAACGAAGGCAAAGCGAAGCGTTTTATGAAACAGAGGTTATTAGGCAGAAGATAGCTATTTAGGATCAAAGAGTAGAACACGGGACTAACCTTACAGTCTGGATCTATGTGAAATAGTCCACATAGCTCCATGTTCTGGGGACACTGTGTGCTACTGTATTTGTGTCTTGGGAGAATTTGGAAATGTCTCAGGATGTATGGCTTGCTGATGTCAGGGTCTGCTCCTCATTCATTTATACAACTGGCGTCTAAGAAACATTTATTATATGCATTGCCCTGTGCTGGGTGCTGGGGTTATAGTGGTAAATACAGCAGGCTCTGCCCTCTAGAGCTTACAAAATATCTAAGTCAGGTGCTACCAGCTAGGCATGAGCATTTTGGCTTTGGAGTAATTGGGGAGGCTCTATGAGCGTGAGACTTGAAAGATAGGAGGAGACAGACCTATGTATGATTTAGAGGGGATTGATTCCATGTCGAGGGAGCAGCTGATGCATAGGACAGTGGGAAGGAGTTTGATGGGAAGGAGGGTCAGGAAGAAGGTTGTTGCGGCAGGAAAACCAGGGGTGTGAGGGTAGAGTGTAGGAGATGAGATTTGAGTGGCCGGCAGGGGCCTGGTGGTAAAGGGCTCCATAGGACAGGGTGAGAGGTCTGGTTGTATTCTAAGTGCGATGGGAAAGTATTTAAACAGGGTTGCTGTGATCTGAGTTTTGTTTTGCTTTTTTCTGATTTATGTTTTTGCAAAGATACCCGATGGCTTCTCCATGGAGAATGGATTAGAACGTGAAGGTGAAAGCAAGACAGTTTCCATGAAAGAAATGGAAATGATGCTGCTTTGGATCAGGGTAGGAGGTAGTGGAGAAAGACAGGGGTGGGTTTGACATGTGATTTGAAGATAGAATGGATGTCTTGGTGTCTTCGTGGTGTCTATTTTCGTATACGCGCGTCCAAAGAGAAAAATTAACTGTACTTGTTCATTGAACTCCTTGGCCTTTCAGACACTTAGTTCAACCTCATGGTATCCACTTACTTACCACGACTGTGATGCATAAAAAACGCAAATGCAGCTATTCATTTCCCCTCTGGTGGGTAAAAACAATCGGTCATAAATTATTGATCACTAAATATTTTGCTTCCACGGGCACATAAATATTTAATCCTTAAAGTTATTGACATCTGCATATTTTACTTTCCTGAGTGCAGACATCTAACCTTGATATCCGTAGCATTGGTAACTATATTTTTTAGTTGCATGTGAAGAGCCGTGATTAAAAGTATGCAACCAGTAGTCATATAATTCGCTGCCAAAACATTAACATTTGTTTACTGCTGAAGCCATTGGCATCTAGTCAGAAAATCTAGGAGAAAAACATCCAGTCTCATTTATATGGTCATTCCCCACTCTACCCCCCGCCCCCAGCCCCCTAGAGTCTTTTGAATCACCTGGAAAAATTAAAAGAAAAATACAGAATTTTGTTTCTTATTCCATACCAAATCAACATCTCTGGAAATGAGGTCTAGGAATCTGTGTTCTTTATCAGACTTCCCAAGAAATAATGGTGTGGCTAGTCTTGGGAGTGAGGGGTATTGGGAATGGCTCCTAGACGGTCTCTTATGTGGCTTCTGCCCCTAATGTTTTATGTCTTAATATAAAATCTCTAAGTTCTATCATGGGAATTTATAGATAGATCTTCGGTTTTATATCCTGTTATTGCTTGTGTGTATGCCTATGATTTATTTCATGCTTGGTCTTTGGTAACAGAATATCCAATTATAACGTTATGCCTTTGGGAAAATAAAATCCTCTTTAAGACATCTGCCTTGTGACAGTTTCCAAGAATGTCTCATGTTGAAATTAGAAAACTGTTTGTAATTGGACATGTGAATTTTGATGATTATTTCACAGGAATTATGCAATTAGGGCATTTTTTCAGCCACATGGGCACAGTTTGGTCTTTCAGGGACATTAGTTGTTGGACTAATACAGCATCTGGTGATGTCTGAAAGTGTCAGAACCAGAGACCTCCGCTTAGAGCAAGATTCTTATTACTTAGCTGATGCCGAGCAAAAGCATGGATCTGAGAGGGGTGAGACAGAAATTCTTCCTCTACTGTCTCCACCCAGCAGCACTTGTACCCAGAATGCACATTCCCTGGGAGGGGAGGGGGATGTACATGTTGTCATAAAACTGTACAAGTGTTGAGGCTGAAGGGGGTTTCAGGGTTCCTTAATTCCGCTGTCTGCTGCAGTGCGCACGTTCCTAGACTCCTTTAAAACAGTCCCATTAGATTCCCCTGTGGCCAATGACTGCAAAGCTCCTGGTTTTTCAGGGACTGGAGTCTTTGAACCATGATCAGTTAGGGCGGCCCATATTTCTCTTTATTCTCAAGGCCACTAAACTCTAGTTTTTATTTTCATCCATGCCATCGAGCCGTCTGTAGGCTTGTTAGCTACGTCGTGCCATAGTTTGAAGGGAAGGAACATGTTCACACTCTCATTTCCCAGGTAGCCTATTTTCAACCTCTCGATTCAGTTTTCCAAATATTCCCTGGTTGGGTCACCAGTATATGGAGAGGAATTGAAAGCATAGAGATGAAATGAGCCTTTTTGCTTTCCGTGGCAACCACTTTACCTCTGCTTTTGCTCATCCTATATAACTTTGATCCTTTTAGTGAATGCTGTGTCTTCATATTGACAGAGGGTAGCAGGACACCGTGCTGCTCACACAAGCGGGTGATTTTGTCAGGTCGCGGTCAGTATATGAAATGGTGGCTGGTAATTGTGGTGGTGAGGTAGTGTGTGGTGAGTTTGGGGACATGGGAAAGATTTGTTCAGCTTACATATGGAAATATGGACTGGGTTATTATTTTTTTTTAATTTTAATTAAGGTCAAGTGTTTTCCACCCTTGTTCCCTGTACTCATAGCTCCTGCCCCTTATTTTCTAGCCAACATTTTTGTTGTTGTCATCCCCTCCTCCTCCTCAACTGCTTTGTGCATTTCTGTTATGAGTTGGACAAAGTATGTATCTACTTGGTAACACCCATAATGCTCTACTTTATATCACGTCATTTCTTGGAAGAAAGAAGCTGCAAGTTGTTGTATACTAGCAAACTATTCTGAAATACTCTGACAGAAAGAACTTCTCTTGTCATGCACAAAGGCAGGTCTAATATTATACATTTCCATGCTTTGCAGAAATAATTGTGGCCTGATTTTGGCAGGGAGAGCCACAACCGTAACCAAACTGTCTACTCCCAAATTGCTTGAGAAACTATGGTGTAATGGAAAACCCTGGAGGCAGGCGGTCAGTGAGAGCAGAGCTGACTCGTTAGATGTGTGACATTAGCACTGTTTCTGAACCTCATTAAGTTTCTTTCCTCATTCGTAGTATGAGGATAATTCCAATTTCTGTAGAGTGTTTATGAAGTTTTAAGATAATTCATGTAAAGTGCAAAACATAGCCTGAGGCATAGTCAATGCTTAATAATAATGACACTTATTAATATAACCTGAGAGTATAATGATTATGTTCTAACATTCTTTTATTATCCTTTTAATGTCCATAGGATCTGTGGTGACGTCCCCTTTTTCATTTCTGACAAATAATTTGTATCTTCTCTCTTTTTCTTAGTCTACCTAGAGGCTTATTGATTTTACTGATCTTTTCAAAGAACCAGCTTCTGTTCCATTGATTTTTCTGTATTAACTTCCTGTTTTCAAGTTCATTGATTTCTGCTCTAGTTTTTATTATTTCTTTGCTTCTGCTTATTATGGATTTAATTTGTCTTTTTGTAGTTTCCTAAAGTGGAGACTAATGTTATGATTTTAGATTTTTCTTCTTTTTGAATATATGCATTTAATGCTATAAATTTACCTCTAACCACTGCTTTGTCTGTATCCCACAAATTTTGATACATTGTGTTTTCATTTTTATGCAGTTGAAAACTTAAAATTTCTCTTGAAGTTTTTCTTTGACTGATGTGTTACTTAGAAGTGTGATGTTAACCTCCACATATTTGGAGATTTTCTCTGTTTTTGATTCCTAGTTTAATTTCATTGTGGTCTTAGAGCAGGTATTGTATGATTTCTATTTTTTAATCTTTTGCTAGGGTGTGTTTTATGGCCAGAGTGTGGTCTATCTTGATGAATGTTCCCTGTGAGCTTAAGAAGAGTGTGTATTCTGCTGGTGTTGGATGCAGTAGGGCACAGATGTCAATGATATCCAGTTGGTAGATGGTGTTTTTTCAGTTCAAGTATGTCTGCTCATTTTCTGCCGGCCAGATATGTCCATTTCCAATAGAAGTGTGTTGAAGTCTCCAACTACAATAGTGGACTCATCCTCTCCTCCAAGCAGGTCTGTCAGTTGTTGCTTTGTGTAGTTTGACAGTCTTTTGATAAGTGCCTACATGTTTAGGATTGCTATCATGTTTTTGTTTTGTTTTTTGGCTTTTAGTTAAAAAAATTTTTTTAATGTCTATTTATTTTTGAGAGACAGAGAGATAGAGCATGGGCTAGCAAGGGCCAGAGATAGAGGGAGACACAGAATCCGAAGCAGGCTCCAGGCTCTGAGCTGTCAGCACAGAGTCTGATGCAGGCCTCGAACTCACAAACCGTGAAATCATGACCTGAGCTTCAGTTGGACGCTTAACCGACTGAGCCACCCAGGTGCCCCAGGATTGCTATTATGTTTATATTCAAATGAGCTAATGTAAAGTTAAGGAGCAATGATAATAGGATTAAAATAGACTTAAAAGTAGACTAACAGAGATGGTTTTTGGGTAGAGGAGATTTCTTTCCTTTTTGAGTAGGCTACTGTCTTCCTCACTGGTCCAAGGGCTCCATCTACTTTGGGGGAGAGTAGGACTGTTATAGAAGAAAAGCTTGACCTTTGTATTTAAGACATTCATAATAGGATATTTCCTGTAAGATAATAACAGCTTTCTAAAGTCAGATGGTTCTCTGGAGGGGATTTTCTACATTTCTTTGGTTTCCACTTTAACGTAAGGGAAACTAAGACTAGAATACTTAGCTTGTAGACTTCTTCTTCCTCTCCAGAAGCGACTCCTTCCAGTTGTGACAGCATGGTCAAAGGCCTTGCTTCTCCAGATGGTAGAAGGAAGGGGAAGAAGCCTTGCACTTTCTAGCCCTCGGTGTTGTGGGGCAGGAACAAGGAGGAAGAAGAAAAGGAAGGTAGGTGCCAGTGTTTTGTATTTGCCCTTGTCAATCCCAAATCCTGCCTTCGGGTCACATTTTGAAGTGGTGACTTTAGAAATATCTCCATAAGTTGAGGAAAATACAAAGACAGGTGTGTCCTGAGCTAAAAACGTGGGGTCCAGCATAGTTAAGTGGTCAGACTGGTGTGGCCCAGCACGGGGCTTCTGGTTTGTTCTCCAAAGCCTGTGTGCTCTCGTGTTGGATGTCTGCTTAGTGAGAGGGTGCGGAATATTTGCTGGCCAAGGGGAGAGGAGAGCCCCTGTCCAGGTTCTGGCAGAGGGTGTGAACAGAGCACTCTGCTTTGCCCAGGACAGCCCCACAGCGCCAGTGTCCTCTCCAGTTAATGCCCTCTGCCACTCTTACAAGTGTCCTGGTTGTACCGGGAGTGATGTGATCATCCTCAGAGAGGTGTGCGGACTCCCGTGAGCAGTGAGTGGGGCTGATCCTTCAACAGAGCACCCCCAGCCCTGGCAGGGCCCCTTGAGGACCAGATCACACATGACATCAGGTGTCAGCCTCAGCTGCAAAAGCCGCAGGATATCCCCCCCGAGATCAGAGAAGTCAGAGGGCACCGCACAGTTCCAGAACCTCTTTCCCACTGTCACACATGGTCATGGAAGAGAGGTAGAGAGGGAGGTAGGCTTAGGGAAACTGCACAGACATTTTTACCTAGAGAGAATGAATAGCATCTAGGAGGACTGTTTGGAGGTTTTGCATCAGATTGGGTTGAATCTATTGTTTTCCCTTTGTGCCCCGTTGATGGAGACTGATGAGAAATACTGGATCAGTTAGTTACACAGAAGATACATTTCATTTCCCATGAAAGGTCTGAATTGCACTTATGTGAGCAAATTTTGCATCCCTGTCATTGAACAATTAATTGCCTTGTTCTGCAGCTTTTTGCATCTTTGTGGGGCTTTCTTTTCTAAGGTCTCTCAAGCTGCTGAGACAAGATCACTGTAAGCCTCACAGTTAGGGGTCCAAACTTTTCTAAAGGTAATTAGCGCCAAAATGGAATAGACACAGCCCCCCTTTTTCATGGTGTCGCATTTTCCTGCTCATTCAGTACTGGCCACAGAAGTAGGCAGTCCTTCCTGTGTGGTTGGGGTTCACCTTACATCTGCAGTCCCTGTAAGTGACCTTCAGGGACACACTGTAGTGTTTATAATTGGGAAATGCTTAGAGGTCGTGTGTTTTTTCCTTTAAACTTTTTTTTTCTTCAATATATGAAGTTTATTGTCAAATTGGTTTCCATACAACACCCAGTGCTCATCCCAAAAGGTGCCCTCCTCAATACACATCACCCCCCCCCACCCCCCATCAACCCTCAGTTTGTTCTCAGTTTTTAAGAGTCTCTTACGCTTTGGCTCTCTTCCACTCTAACCTCTTGTTTTTTTTCTTTCCCCTCCCCCATGGGTTTCTGTTAAGTTTCTCAGGATCCACATAAGAGTGAAACCATATGGTATCTGTCTTTCTCTGTATGGCTTATTTCACTTAGCGTTAACACTCTCCAGTTCCATCCACGTTGCTACAAAGGGCCATATTTCATTCTTTCTCATTGCCATGTAGTACTCCATTGTGTATATAAACCACAATTTCTTTATCCATTCATCAGTGGATGGACATTTAGGCTCTTTCCATAATTTGTGTATTGTTGAGAGTGCTGCTATAAACATTGGGGTACAAGTGCCCCTATGCATCAGTATTCCTGTATCCCTTGGGTAAATTCCTAGCAGTGCTACTGCTGGGTCATAGGGTAGGTCTATTTTTAGTTTTTTGAGGAACCTCCACACTGTTTTCCAGAGTGGCTGCACCAATTTGCATTCCCACCAACAGTGCAAGAGGGTTCCCGTTTCTCCACATCCTCTCCAGCATCTATAGTCTTCTGATTTGTTCATTTTGGCCACTCTGACTGGCGTGAGGTGATATCTGAGTGTGGTTTTGATTTGTATTTCCCTGATGAGGAGCGACGTTGAGCATCTTTTCATGTGCCTGTTGGCCATCCGGATGTCTTCTTTAGAGAACTGTCTATTCATGTTTCCTTTAAACTTTTTTTTTTTTTTTTAATTTTTTCAACGTTTATTTATTTTTGGGACAGAGAGAGACAGAGCATGAACGGGGGAGGGGCAGAGAGAGAGGGAGACACAGAATCGGAAACAGGCTCCAGGCTCCGAGCCATCAGCCCAGAGCCCGACGCGGGGCTCGAACTCACGGACCGCGAGATCGTGACCTGGCTGAAGTCGGACGCTTAACCGACTGCGCCACCCAGGCGCCCCACCCTTTAAACTTTTAAATTGAGGTATGATATTCGTGAATTTCACTAATTTTAAGCCATAGTTTTAAGGCTATTGATTAGTTTTATGGGTCAATAAATTCCTTTTTTTTAACATTTTTTTAAAGTTTATCTATTTTGAGAGAGATCACAAGCAGGGGAGGCACAGAGAGAGAGAGGCAGAGAGAGAATCCTAAGCCAGCTTTGCAGGGTCAGCACAGAGCCTGATGCAGGGCTTGAACTCATGAAACTGAGATCATGACCTGAGCTGAAATCAAGAGTCAGATGCTTAACCAACTGAGCCACCCAGGCTCCCCTGAATCAGTACATTTCTATGAAGGGTTTTTCTTAACGACTTCCTTCTGCCTTGGACAGCAAGGTGGGTTAGGGCAGTCTCTGCCACTCCCTGACCTGTTCATCTGCTTATAGGAAACCAGAATGTGACTAGGATTAATTCAGAACTCACAGAGTTGCATTTAATTTCATAAAATCCAGTAAGGTGAATTAAAAAAAAAATTTTTTTTTTTCAGTTTATTTCTTTGTTTTGAGAGAGAGAGCACGAGCTTGAGCCGGGAAAGGGTAAAGAGAGAGGGAGAGAAAGAATCCCAAGCAGGCTCCACATGATCAGCTCAGAGCCTGATGTGGGGCTCGAACCCACGAACTGTGAGATCATGACCTGAGCCTAAACCCAGCGTTGGACACTTAGCCGACTGAGCCACCCAGGCGCCCCCAGTAAGGTGAATTTGATGGGGTGTCTGAAATGTTTCATACAGTGAGAGGGGGACAACTGTCTGAACTCAGGCTCCACATCCAGGTGCTGCTCACGGTCCTACTTTCCTCCCCTTTCACTCTTACCAACTTCAGTCAACATAAGCGCCCCTGAGTGGGGGGGCCCACGTCATCATTTTCCACTGGAGAGACAACGGTCATATTGGCGAATCTGTGTGAACAGAAAACAGTCCCCTTACTTACCTTCTCTCCACCTTCTGTCATTCTCTCTTACGACCTAAACCCTCCGAGAGCCATGTCATGGCCATCTTTGTCTTCTCACTCCACCGCTCCCTCGCTTCTCAGCTCCCCACTGGCCCCCTCACTCCCCTGAAACAGCTCTTGCTAAATTATCAGCGACATCCCAGCTGCCAAATCCTTCTTGTTGCTAAGTAAGATGAAGGCATATTCAAGCCCTCATTCTGTTTGACTTCTCAGCAACATTTGACTTTGCTAAGTCTTCCTTCCCCATATGCCCTCTTGTCGGTGCTTCTCCAGGTCAACACTGCTGGGTTTCTCCTCTGTCTACCCTTGCAAGGACACCCTTCTCTAGCTGTCCGTTAAATGTTGGAATTCAGCTGGATCTGATGCCTTCTCTGTTTCTCACTCTACATTCTACCCCGGGCCAGTTTATAATCTCATCAGTCTAAATGCCTCCTTTTTATAACAACATGTGATAAAAAAACAAAAAACAAAAAAACAAAAACAAAACAAAAAAGACAACATAGGGGCACCTGGGTGGCTCAGTCGGTTAAGTGTCTGACTCTTGATTTCAGTCCAGGTCATGATCTCACGGTGTGAGTTTGAGCCCCATTTCGGACTCTGTGCTAACAGCATGGCACCTGCTTGAGATCCTCTCTCCCCCTCTCTCTGCCCCTCCCCTGCTCGCACTCTATTTCTCTCTCTCTCTCTCAAAATAAATAAACATTTAAAAAAATCGTATACTGCTCTATCTGTAATACAAGGGAAAATAATTTCTGTTTGGCGGGCATTTCATTATGTGTGTGCTTGGTCATACGGAAGGCATAATGAAGTAACCAAATGCTTGTGCCTCTGTGTTGAATCAGTGACTGTGAATGTGGTTATTCTTTATGTAAAGTCTACATTATAGACCGACAGAGGAATGTTGACCTGGCACTCAGTGACCACAAGCAGGGATGTGATTTTCCACAATGGTGAATAGCTCTGGAGAAATACTAAAGAGCAGTCCACTTTTCCTTTAATTTACATGGTTCTTACATTCCTGGAAAATTTGATGTAAATTGAAACTAGGCAAGAAATACAAGCCTTGGTGTTTATGTGGAAGATGAGGTTAGATTCTAGGCTCAGATAATTAAAAACAGGTTTTTAACTTTCATGACATGTGGGGCATGGGACATTTCTTCTCTGTGAACTCTGCCGTGCATTTCAAGGTGTCTAGCGTTTGGGGTCCCCTCCCATTGAGTGGCAGTGGCACTGTGAGACACCTGTCCTCATCTCCCCACCCCGGAAAATTCCAAACATCCGGCTGGGGGTCCTCCTCAGTAGTTGAGAACCACTGCCCGAAGGCAAGGTCGTCCTTGACCTTCACTGCAGCCCATTTGCAGGTAATACCTGCACTTATATCTTTATTGTGGACCTCTCTCCTGGTTTTCATATCGAAACATCCCGTTGTCTGCTTGGTATCCGTTTTATGGATCCCAAAGTCACCCCGGACTTAGGTAATGGTTGCAGTGTCCATCTGTTTAAGCAGGTCAGGAAACTAGATGTCACGCTTGGAGACTTCCTCCCCTGTGCCCTCCATGGATATCCAACTCACAAAATTCTTTGTTGTTGTTGTTGTTGTTGTTAAGTTTATTTATGTGTAGAAAGTGAGAGTGCACAAACAGGGGAGGGGCAGAGAGAGAGAGGGAGAGAGAGAATCTGAAGCAGGCTCTGTGCTGTCAGTGTTGAGCCAGATGCAGGGCTCGAACACATGAACCGTGAGATCGTGACCTGAGCTGAAATCAAGAGTCAGACGTTTAACCAACTGAGCCACCCCAGGCACCCCTCATCGTAAAATTCTTTTGATTGTATTTCCTAAATATTGGAAATATTTTCTGTTGTTTTGGGATCTCTCCACTCTCCCAGGCTCTAACTTACCATCTTTACTCTAAGCTGCCGTAACCTCTTACTTGGACCATCACAGTGGCCTCTGGCTCACCCAGCCGCTCCCACTCAACTTCTTCGCTGCTTCCCCTGGCTACACTGATTTCCTGTGGTTGCTCGTAGTTAGTGGGCACCCTCCTACTATAACACATGCTGCTTCCCTTCTGGAATGTTCTTCCTCCTTCTTCATTCTGTTTATTCCAGCCAGCCTTTAATCCCAGCCATGTCACTACCTCCAAGAAGCCTTCCCTGACCTCTCTGATAAGATCAAGTCCCTTATTATAGGCATTTCATAACACATGTTTGAGTTCTGGCATTACCTTCACTTCTTTTTTTTTAATTTTATTTTTCTTAAAACAATTTTTTTTAATGTTTTTATTTTATTTTTTTGACAGAGTGAATGACAGAGGAGCGCATGCTGGGGAGGGTTAGAGAGAGGGAGACACAGAATCTGAAGCAGGCTTCAGGCTCCGAGCTGTCAGCACAGAGCCCGACACGGGGCTCGAACTCACAAACCGTGAGATCATGACCTGAGCCGAAGTCGGACGCTCAACCACCTGAGCCACCCAGGCGCCCCGACATTACCTTTATTTACTTCTATGATTAATTGATTAATGCCTGCCTTTTCCACTGAACTGTAAGCTCCCTGAGAGCAGGGCCATTTTCTGATTTTGCCCACTACTGTATCACCAATACTTACCACAGTGCCCCCACACAGTAGGCCCTCAATAAACGCCCGACCATCATGAAACTTGAGAGATTTTTGTGGCCAGAACATGACCTGTTCTGTTTTGTAACAAGAGGGGGCAGCAGAGAGCCGCCAGAGGAGAGGTTAGAAAATCCAGTTGTCAGGTTGTTTAATCAAGAGTGGGGACAGGGAGGGAAACACGTCCAAGTGGAAACAGAGAAACAAAAGAACAGATTTTGCAGAAGAAAAAGGGAGCCAGAGTGAGGAACTTGGATTTAGGCGGAGGGGGCAGGAAAGGGATCTCTGATGTGACGCGGGCAGCAGTCTGTGGCTTGGCAGATTGCTTCTCCCGAGACCTGTCTAGGGCTGGAAAGAATCCCTCCCGAATACACCGGAAAGCTGTAATGATGCAGACCCGGAGTAAAGGAAGGGAAGAGTCAGTTTCTTGTTGGGGACACAGCTTGTGGCTCTGCAGGTGGTGGCAGTCCTATCCCTTGCATGGGCTGTGGGACCGGCAGGTGGGGCCGTGGGCACTGGGGGGAAGGGGAGGAAACTAACACTTCCCAAGTATCCTCTGTGCTACAGGCACAAAGTGGTCCTGTCAGGTGAGTATTTTCCTCGTTGGAGAGATGAGGGTGCTGTGGCTCGAAGAGTTACAACAACATGGTCCAAGTCATAATCGTGAGGCTAAACTAAGTTTTTAGTCCCAACTCCCTTGCCTCAGAAACCCATGTTCTTTCTCAGACACTCTGGTGCCTTATTAAAGATTTTGGTAATGGTTGGTTTTTACTTGCTGTTTCTGAACAGAAAAATACCCTTTCCGATTATGTGCCCTATTGGTTAGATTCAAAAGTTACACTAGAGGGGCGCCTGGGTGGCTCCGTCGGTTAAGCATCCAACTTCGACTCAGGTCATGATCTCATGGTTTGTGAGTTCAAGCCCTGCGTCGGGCTGTGTGCTGACAGCTCAGAGCCTGGAGCCTGCTTCGGGTTCTGTGTCTCCCTCTATCTCTGCTCCTCCCCTGCTCGCACTCTGTTTCTCTCCCTTTCAAAAATAAACATTAAAAACAAAAAAACCAAAAAACACTAGAAACTGTTACCCCTGTTTATGGATTTGTTGGCTCTGGGGAAATGAAATGTACCATAAGTGTAAAATATTGCATCTTCAGTTGGCAATTTGTAATCTCTAATTTCTAAGCAAAGACTCAGAATTTGAAATGTCCAGGTTTCATACGGCATATTTGTAAGGATCAAAAATTACATCCTGATTTTGTATTGAAGGATACAAACTAATGGTGAGGTTTTCTTAGTCACAGTATTAAACAAGGGACTAATACTAATGTGGGAAATAGGAACCCTGCTCACACACCATGAGCCCAAATTAAAATGCCCTTAGAGCTAGTTAAAGAATTTCTCACCTAGGGGGCGTTTGGGTGGCTCAGTTGGTTAAGCATTCGACAATTCGGTTTCAGCTCCTGTCGTGGTCTCATGGTTCATGAGATCGAGCCCTGCGTCAGGGGCTGCTATGTGCCAATAGCACAGGGTCTGCTTGGGATTCTCTTTCTCCTCTCTCTCAAAAATAAATAAACACACTTAAAAATTTTTTTTAGAAAGCAGTTTATGGCGAGACTGATTAACTGGCATCAAAAAATTTGTTTTCTCACCTTCAATATAACTGCCAGAAGAGGAAAATTCACGTGGAAACTTCTAAGAGCGCACTTCTCAGTGGAACACAGACCGCACTCTTGTAGATATTGATGCTAGAATGACTTAAGCACCCCCATCCAAGCCTGTCTCTTTGTGATTAGCAAAGCAAGTGTGCCCCAGGGTGGGAGGGGGGCAGTGACTGTGGAAATGGTTGAAGTCAGGGGATCCCCAGGGTTCTCTCCCTGTTATCTCATAGCAGAGGAAGAAAATCTTGGAACTGAATGTTTGTCAACATTTTGGCAGAGAGGAATGTGTGATTTTTATCAAATAGTAACTAATGCTGAGGAAGAACATGCATTCTTCTCATTGCAAAGAAAGGAGTGTGGTGAAAAGTGGGTGTTTTGGGGTTTTTTGGTTTTGTTTTTGTTTCCTTTCAGGTGGGGATGGAAGACATCAAGGTGGACCTTTCGTCTTAGATTCTATCATCTGTGTTGCCATGTCCGTATTTGTTAGTTTGGTTCGAATAGTTATTAGTAACAACGATCACTTTCCTGTGTGCTGCTTTCTCACCTCAGATTGCCCACAAATAGCAAGATGAGTTCTGAAACCAGTCACTTGCCAGACTCCATGTTTTTCGAGTGTCTGTGTGTCCACCTTCTGTCCAGCATGATGTTAGATTCTGTAGGCATTTACCCTCTCTCAGGGAATCATGGAGAGGGCACACAAGTGGGTTCTTATTCCCAACTGAATAAACTGTTGTTTACAACTCAGAACACACACCCCTCCTCCCCCCCCTTAATCATGACCAGGTCCCAAAGTCCTTCCATCAAAACCTTTGAATCTATAATGAAGCCATACTATCAGGGGTGCCTGGGTGGCTCAGTCAGTTGGGCGTCCCACTTCAGTTCAGGTCATGATCTCACGGTGAGTTCGAGCCCCTCATTGGGCTCTGTGCTGACAGCTCAGAGCCTGGAGCCTGCTTCAGATTCTGTATCTCCCTCTCTCTGCCCCTTGCCCACTCATGCTCTGTCTCTGTCAAAAATAAATAAACATTAAAAAAAAATATTAAAAACGAAGCTATACTATCCAATTAATAATCCAAGTGTGAATTCTTGGACCTCGAACTGGGAGGCTGACCACCTGGAGAGGCTAGAGGATTCGGGATGAAGAGAGAATGTGACATTTGCAGACTTCAGTGAATTTCTAGTTTACAAAATTTAAGATGCTTTCCCGTGAGGTGACACTAGAGGGCAGTATGTACAGTAAAATCTCGTAATGGAACAGCCTACTACTGGGCTCTTACCATTTCCAGCTTTTTTTTTTAATGTTCAAATATCACTCCTTAATCCTGTCCATTTCATTACATCAACAAAGGGAAAAGACAATGAAATTCTATGCCATAATAACAGAATAATCTTAAGAGAATGAAGAATTTTGTGAATGTAGTTTTTAATCAAAGTAATAGTTAAACTTAGCTTAAAAAATCAAGTAGTATTAAAAGGGGTTTTTTGTTTGTTTGTTTTCTTTTGTTTTGTTTTACTTTGGATTAAAAAAAAAAAAAACCACTCCTCTTCCCCTGTCTTCTGTACCTTTATTTCCTGTTGCTTCTGGAATTTATGTTCATGCTTCTAAATAATATTTGCTTACTTGTATTTCTGGAGAAAAACCGTTGTGAGATTTATTTTATTTTATTTTATTTTATTTTATTTTACTTTATTTTACTTTATTTTATTATTTTATTTTTGAAAAAGTTTTATTTATTTGAGGAGAGAGAGAGAACATGAACAGTGAGGGGAGGAGCTGAGAGAGAGGGAGAGAGAGGATCTCAGGCAGGCTCTGTGCTATCAGCACAGAGCCTGATGTGGGGCTTGATCCCCTTGACTTCAGCCGAAATTAAGAGTTAGATGCTTAACTGAGCCTCTGTTTTATTTATTTTATTTTATTTTATTTTATTATTATTTTTTTTATATATATGAAATTTATTGATAAATTGGTTTCCATACAACACCCAGTGCTCATCCCAAAAGGTGCCCTCCTCAATACCCATCACCCACCCTTCCCTCCCTCCCACCCCCCATCAACCCTCAGTTTGTTCTCAGTTTTTAAGAGTCTCTTATGCTTTGGCTCTCTCCCACTCTAACCTCTTTTTTTTTTTTTTCCCTTCCCCTCCCCCATGGGTTCCTGTTAAGTTTCTCAGGATCCACATAAGAGTGAAACCATATGGTATCTGTCTTTCTCTGTATGGCTTATTTCACTTAGCATTACACTCTCCAGTTCCATCCACGTTGCTACAGAAGGCCATATTTCATTTTTTCTCATTGCCACATAGTATTCCATTGTGTATATATACCACAATTTCTTTATCCATTCATCAGTTGATGGACATTTAGGCTCTTTCCATAATTTGGCTATTGTTGAGAGTGCTACTATGAACATTGGGGTACAAGTGCCCCTATGCATCAGTACTCCTGTATCCCTTGGATAAATTCCTAGCAGTGCTATTGCTGGGTCATAGGGTAGGTCTATTTTTAATTTTCTGAGGAACCTCCACACTGCTTTCCAGAGCGGCTGCACCAATTTGCATTCCCACCAACAGTGCAAGAGGGTTCCCGTTTCTCCACATCCTCTCCAGCATCTATAGTCTCCTGATTTGTTCATTTTGGCCACTCTGACTGGCGTGAGGTGATACCTGAGTGTGGTTTTGATTTGTATTTCCCTGATAAGGAGCGAAGCTGAACATCTTTTCATGTGCCTGTTGGCCATCTGGATGTCTTCTTTAGAGAAGTGTCTATTCATGTTTTCTGCCCATTTCTTCACTGGGTTATTTGTTTTTCGGGTGTGGAGTTTGGTGAGCTCTTTATAGATTTTAGATACTAGCCCTTTGTCCGATATGTCATTTGCAAATATCTTTTCCCATTACGTTGGTTGCCTTTTAGTTTTGTTGGTTGTTTCCTTTGCTGTGCAGAAGCTTTTTATCTTCATAAGGTCCCAGTAATTCACTTTTGCTTTTAATTCCCTTGCCTTTGGGGATGTGTCGAGTAAGAGATTGCTACGGCTGAGGTCAGAGAGGTCTTTTCCTGCTTTCTCCTCTAAGGTTCTGATGGTTTCCTGTCTCACATTTAGGTCCTTTATCCATTTTGAGTTTATTTTTGTAAATGGTGTGAGAAAGTGGTCTAGTTTCAACCTTCTGGATGTTGCTGTCCAGTTCTCCCAGCACCATTTGTTAAAGAGGCTGTCTTTTTTCCATTGGATGTTCTTTCCTGCTTTGTCAAAGATGAGTTGGCCATACGTTTGTGGGTCTAGTTCTGGGGTTTCTATTCTATTCCATTGGTCTGTGTGTCTGTTTTTGTGCCAATACCATGCTGTTATTTTTTTTATTTTAGAGAGAGCATGAGCAAGGGAGGGGCAGAGAGAGAGAGAGAGAGAGAGAGAGAGAGAGAGAGAGAGAGAGAAAATCCTAGGCAGGCTCCACACTCAGCACTGGCCTGACTTGAAGCTTGATCCCAGGACCCTGGGATCATGACCTGAGCCGAAATCAGGAGTCGGACGCTCAACTGACTGAGCCTCCCAGGCGCCCTGAGGTTTATTTTTAATGAATTTCCTCAGACACTCATATTTACTCTCCACCCCCCACCCCCCAATTTATCTAACATAGTAAAATTTTATTTCATCAGAAGTCATTGTTTATTATGTGATTGTTATAATTTCAGGTTTTTTATCATTCCTCCAGCTTCCACAACCATCAGTCTTGTCTCATTTGTGTTTTATTATCTCTGCATTCCTCCTCCCTCACCTAATTATTTGAAATGATTCTTAAACATCCAATCATCTCCCCAGCATTGTTTACATTATCATGACTATGAAATATTGCTCAACATAGGGCCAGTGATTACATTTCCTTTTCTGATACTTTATTTACCCAAGCTAATAGCCATCTTTTTTTTTTTTAATTTTTTTTTTCAACGTTTATTTATTTTTGGGACAGAGAGAGACAGAGCATGAACGGGGGAGGGGCAGAGAGAGAGGGAGACACAGAATCGGAAACAGGCTCCAGGCTCTGAGCCATCAGCCCAGAGCCCGACGCGGGGCTCGAACTCACGGACCGCGAGATCGTGACCTGGCTGAAGTCGGACGCCCAACCGACTGCGCCACCCAGGCGCCCCCAATAGCCATCTTAAAAAATTGCCTAGTATTTATATATATATATATATATTTTTAAGTTTATTTTTATTTATTTTGAGAGAGAGATGGAGAGCAAGTAGGGGAGGGAGAGAGAGAGAGAGGGAGATAGAATCCCAAGCAAGGCTTCACCCTGTCAGCACAGAGCCTGATGTGGGACTTGAACTCATGAACTGTGGGATCATGACCTGAGCTGGAATCAAGAGTCAGATGCTTAACCAACTGAGCCACCCAGGTGCCCCCCAAATTGCCTAGTTTTTATTAATTATTTGCCATTAATTTTATCTTAGCAGTATTTCATCAGCTGTATCCAATCCTGTATATGGATGTGGAATTTTTACACGTATGTGCATAAGATACATTTTAGGTACATAAATAAAGTTGAAATAAGTGGTCCAACATGTCAGGTAATCTGCCGGTTTTATTTCTCCCCCAGGGAACCCTTGTTCTGCTGTCCCCTCCTGCTTTAAACCGGACTTGTTGGGGGGTGCCTGGGCGGCTCAGTCGGTTGAGCATCCGGCTTCGGCCCAGGTCACGATCTCGGGGTTCGTGAGTTTGAGCCCCACCTCAGGCTCTGTTCCGACAGCTCAGAGCCTGGAGCCTGCCTCAGGTTCTGTGTCTCCCTCTCTCTCTGCCCCTCCCCCACTCATGCTCTGTCTCAAAAATAAATAAACATTAAAAAAAAAATTTAAACTGGACTTGTAGGTTGCTAGTCCTGGTGAATGTTCTCATCCTACGGCTTCAAATATCCTCAGGAATTTTTTTTTTCCTGTTTTCTGATGGACTCCCTGTTTCATAGGTCTGTTTTTAGCATTCTTGATGTACTCCCTTGAGTGGCTGCAGACCATTTTCTGTTACCTAAGGAGAGTGCAAGGGTGCTTTGGAGTTTGAAGCCCAACATTTTCTTCCCTCAGAATCTTGAAGGGTTTGCTCCATTGTCTTCTAGAAGTCTGATGTCATTCTTTTTTTTTTTTTTCTAATATTTATTTATTTTTGGGTGGGGGAGGGGCAGAGACAGAGGGAGACAGAGGATCTGAGGTGGGTTCCACGCTGACAGCAGGGAGCGCGATGTGGGGCTCGAACTCACGAACCGTGAGATCGTGACCTGAGCCGAAGTCGGACGCTTAACCGACTGAGCCACCCAGACGCCCCAAATCTGATGTCATACTGATTCCTTCTCCTTTGTAAGTGAATTCTGTGACCAGTCACACAGGCCAGTTTGACTTAGGGACATTGGATCGCTGACTTGGGCTAGTGACCACAGAGCTTTATGTCTTTGAGGGAAAGCCTCCGTCAATACTAACCGAAGAACAGTGGAGTCTGGAGTTGGCTTCATTTTTCTATCAGGTTATTACTCTTTGTGTCTGGTAGCATTGTGCTTCCCATTCCTTGGCAAATAACCTGTTTTCTGTAAATTTTGATGACGTGACTTGGTTTGGGACTTTGTGTCTCATGGCGGCTCATGTCATTCAGTTCTGAAGATGCATCTCATACTGTTAGTCAAGTCGTCTTCCCTGATCTCTGTTTGTGAAACCACTGTTCAGTGGATATTGGGTCTCCTAGATTTTGTACGTTTTAATTTTTTTTCTCTTTTCGATCGCTTTGTCATTCTGTTCTGCTTTCAGGAGATTTCGGTTTTATTTTCCAACGGTCCCATAGCACTTAAAACTTTTGTTATGTTGCTTTTAATTTAATAGTTTTCTTGTACTGTTTTTGTTTTACGGAGGCACTAACGTAACATAACTAACTACTGTTAGTGCAGTAAGCGTGGGCCATTTCTCCGGAGCTGCTCGGTTTCCGAAGGGAAGTGTTTGAGTAACATAACCTGGCTGTCCATGTTCTGGGAGCTAGTGGAGAGAGGTCCTGGGGTTTCCCCTCCTCACCCCACGTTTTCCTCCAGTCTTCCTATTTCTAGCTCCCGATGCCATTCTGCTCTGTACTGTGCCCGGTGTGACCAAGTATGAATACTCTCATTTCAGAAATCTAGAGAGAATGAGTCTTGCAGTGACCTGACTGGGGGTGTGTTGGTCACAGGCCAACATGCGTCACATGTCCCAGCTCATGTGTGAGAGAGAGGGAGCCTGGGCTCCTGCTGCCCTATCATTACATTTTTCAGTAATTCCAGTCTTCTCATCCCTCACCTCACCTTCCACAGTCCCCGTCCCTTCCTCCTACCCTTCCCCCGCCTGCCCCAGTACGTTCCTCCAGGACCCACCTGCTCCACACTGAAATCCCTCCCCGGACTCAGCCTCTTCTCCAGTTCTTTGTCCTTGTAGGTTTGTGTCTTTGGTCTCTCTGTCCTTGTCTGGTCATTTTAGTGGGATTTGAGGATGGGGAAGAGGTGGCCTTGTGTTTGGCCAGGAGGTCAGTGCTTATCATGATGAGCCAGGTCCTCAGCTCTTCTTTGCTAACCCCGGGCGTTTAGGCGTTGCTAAAAAAAAGATTATTCATGACACTTTTGCCAAAGGTGGTAAGGAGGACTTGATTCGAGGGAGGACGCACTTTATTCAGGGTGTGGGGACCGCGGCATTGGGGTCTGGCGGTGAGAGAGACTGGCCTCAGCCCCAGATACAGCGTGGGCAGGTGGGGATTTGCAGCTGGGCAGCACGTGGGGGTGTCAGTGGTTGGAAAATTGCCAGGAGGAAACAGCAGGGTGAGGGAGGTTCTCGTTCAGCTGACCTAACAGGATTTTTGCTGAGGGCTGGCCGGGGGTGGGGTGGGGAAAGGATCAGACCCCCTGGGGGGGGGTGGAGGATGAGACACAGGGTCAGACCTCAAGGGTGATAGATAGGGACGACCCTGGCTGAACTGACATGAGATTCTTGCTGACCCTGAGCAACTCAGGGACACACCCAGAAGCTCAGAGGTCAGGGCCTAGTTTAAAAAGAGCTCAGCCGAGGATGGTTAGCGTCTGGTCAAGAAGTACTGGGTCAGTGTCCAAGTCAACTTGGGGGGAATTGTTTTTTAAGTAAACAGAGAAAGAAATAAGGTAAGGTATTATTTGGGAATAAAGAAGGGAGAACACAGCGAAAATAAGGAAGACTTGTTTTATTCGATTTGGGTTAATAGCTAAAGAGCTTATGCCCCTTGAAGGAAAGATACTTACTAAATATGTCAAGTTATTCCATTTAGCTCATTCTGGAGGGTGTGATCTAGTTATATACATTGATGGCATGTATTAGATTGATTACATTAAATATACGTATAAGGAGCTGCTTTATTTATTTTTAAATGTTTATTTATTTATTTATTTATTTAGAGAGTGCACATGCATGAATGGGAGCAGGGGAGGGGCAGAGAGAGAGGGAGAGACAGAATCCTAAGCAGGCTCCATGCTGTCTGCTCAGACAGAGTCCAGCTGGTGGGCTTGAATCCACAAACCGTGTGATCAGGACCTGGGCCCAAATCAGGAGTCTGGTGCTTCACTGACTGAGCCACCCACGTGCCCCAAGACCCCGCGTTATCTGAGGCACTGTTCTGGCAGACTGTGCTTACGTCTTTGTACAGCATCACCGTGGCCTCCTTCACTGCAATTCTCCCTGCCTTATTTGATGCAAGTAGTACATTTGTTCGAGTGGGCAGAGAAGGATAGACGTGGTGGTGAAGAGAGACGTTTGATACTTTTCCAAGGCATGAGTGCCAGCACTTAAAAAAATATATATATATAAATGAATGAACACATGAGTAAATAGAATAAGCAAAGCTATCAGGGATTTGTGTACCCAGGAAGTGGAACGTCTCTCGTTTTGTGCTTCTGCTTTCCCTTGTGCATGGACCGTTCACTCCAGTGCCTTTGTGCCCAGGGTTTCCTAGGACGGCAGAGTAGAGGCATGATGCGTGATATGGGCAAATACAGAGTACTTCCTAGTGGTTAGCCTGACAGGCTTCGGGAGCAAAAATCGTGGCCCAGGTGCGAACGGCTCAGCAAAACCTGCCGCTGCGGCCGGGCTGATGCCTGTGAATCGGGCACGGGATTTTCAGTCTTGGCCTTGCATGGCTCTGTAGTTACAGTGAGTTGACTGAATCAAAGTGCAGCTCTGCTTGTCTAATCATTGCTGACGGTCAGTTTTTGAGGCCTTTTCAAAATTTTCGTACCGGCTTACCGTTTATTCCCAGCGCTTCACTTTCTGTTTGCTTTGGCCCTGCACTGGATGCCTCTGAAGACATTTTGAGACCTTATTCAAAACAGTAATGTGGTAACCTTGATTTCGGAGGTTGTAAGCTTCACTATTATTGAGGATCGTATTGTCCCACTTCTTTAGACTAAAGATCTTGAAAATGTACATTAAGTAAAGATGGCTTTAAAGCTGATGCATCGTGATGTAGCCGACACGCAAATGTTAACTCCACGGAAGCGGTTTGTGTGGCTGGTGTGGCCTGCACAAGGCAGACGTGGCTGTTGTTGTCCATCCAGTGAGTGAGGACTCAGGAATCATCAAATACCCGTCCTGAGCTCAGACGTTGAAAGCCCTGGCGAGTACAATGAAGCGTGTTTGAGATTCCGAGCTCTCTGGTTGCTGCCCAGGGAAGTTCACACGTGCTTGACTCAGAGCCGGTCCCAAAATGTTGTTCCAGATCACTCTCTCTTTGCATGGCGGATTGTTTTCAATCCAAAATGAGGTTCCTTTTCGTATTGACTAATGGTACTCCGCAGTCTTTCGTTGTGAGAGAGAGCCATTCAGTAAAGCTGAAACCAGCGCGCGGTCGTCCGCGTGTCTACTAGGGAACAGATGAATAGAAAATAAAAATATTCCCCCATGGTTCATTTTGGCCCGATTCCAGCTGTGCTGTAGATGAAAACTGCTTCGGCATTTCCCTCTCTCGCTCCTTCATCCTGATTCTGTGTTATTCTATCTTAATTTTCTTACGTACCTTGGATCAGTGAATGTGCTATTTTTCTCATGACGTCATCCACCGTCTCTAATCTGATTCCTTTCATGCAAGCTCCAGGATATCTCTGTGGTGCCATTATTTTTCCTGAGTGCTAGCTCCAAGTTACTGTGGGAGGATTTATTTTCAAGCCTTGGCATCTGAATGGCCTGGCCCATAACACCCAGCGGCTAGCCCCCGCTCATTATGAGACAGGGGGCTTGACGGTAGGCTAGGAAGCCAGAGTGAAATGGCCGTGAGGGGTGGTCATCAGTAACAGGCGGCTGCCCGCAGGATCTGGTTCGGGCTGGTTTGGGCAGACGGCGCTGCGTCGGCGCCCCTGCATGCCAGCTCAGCTTTCGAGTTGCGGGAGAAAGGGTTGGCTGTGATGTTTCTCGGGGCTCTGTTCTCAGCTACGTACTGGACTTCATTACATACCCTCAGATGGGAGAGTCAACCCAATAACTTTCCAGTTCCCAGTTGGGGAATAATTCTGGGAAGACGTTTGGCTCTAGTGCAACAGCTGCTTTACTGGGCTAACAGGAACCGGCAGACATTTGGCAAATGGAAACGCACAGGCCCACATACACCCAAGGCTCACGAGTCTTAGCCCTTGCCAAACATGCACCCAGTGGGAGACTCTGGATTTTCACGTGAGAGGCTTCCAGTGTTAAGTTCATGGTCACTTCCCTACAAGGCCTTTTGAAGATTGGGCCGCTCTCTTCTCTGACAGTCACCACTAGTGGGCAGCACCTCCCCTCCTGTGGGTGCCACCTGCCTGGCTCAGGCCTGCTTAGCTACCAAGCCGATGCCTTCACTTCCAGCCTCAGATGCCAACTGTTTGCAGGGCATACCACTCCTCTGGGCAGTACTGGTATCGCAGAAGAGGCGGGGAACTGTAAAGTGATCGTTTCCTTGGATCAGGACAAGATGACACTGCAAAAATAAAATATTCGAGGGCTATTTCCCTCTAGAAGGATCACTGAATGATGCATTGAAGGACATCTGTCTGGGACCTCTGATCCCCTCCCGGGTACTTTGGTCCTGGAAGCCTGTGCCTCTGTTCCCTAGTAGCTAGCCAGCTCTCAGGCATTTCCTTGAAGTAAGTAAATAAGACACCAAGGTCAGAACGGAGACTACCTCCTGAACCAAAGGCACGTCACACGTTTTTATTAGATTAGGTTCCCACTGCTGGGGTTATCTCTGTACTAGAAGCTGTTTGTGTTGGGCCGGTCTGCTGCATTATTTAGAGGCGCTGAAATCTGCACCACCTTCCTCCCCCACCTACTGCGCCTCTGTTCTTCTAGTCACTTGATGAGTTTATAGTTGTAACAACAAAAACCTCGTAAAATGCGAGAACGTTAGCTATGCTTTTCTTTCAATATTTCCAGAGAAGGAATCCGTGCAATTTCCTGTGATGGATGACTGCACAAATTCTCTGTGAATTTTGCATGTATTTTACATAAGGGAGCGAGGTCCTGTGCTGTCCCCTTGGAACCCTCCAAGTGCAGAGCTGAAAGTGACCACAGCCCTTTGATCTGCTCCACGCCTCAGAAACCCTTCTGACCACATCCCTAAAAAAAAACGTTTCAGTCTGTCCTGAATCTTTTGGGTGAGGGAAGATCCCACTCTTATTTTTAAAATCAGCTCTTGAAAGGTGAGGTTTACATATAGTAAGTGCACACATTTTAAGTCAGCAGTTGGTGAATTTTGACAAAAGTCAGAATCAAGATATAGAGCATTTACTTACTCCGGAAGGTTCCCTGGTGCCCCTGTTAGCCTGCCCTTACTCCCCACCTCCCCACTCCCACCCCCACCCCCCCCAGGATACCACTGATGGGATTTTTGTCGGTAGGTTAGTTTTGCTGGCTCAGAGACTTTATATGTTGAATTGTACACCAAGCACTCTCTCTTTTGTCTGGTTTCTGTCACACAGCATATTTTTGAGATTCCTCTATTTCCCAATCAGGAAGGGACGAAACTGAATTTTAACCCCCATTGTACTTGACAAGGAATAAGACTTGGTTGAGCCTAATTCATGCCTTTTCTGTCCAGGTGGAGGCTACTGAGGGCCTGGGCTTTGTTTTCTTTGTTAGGAGTTTGGCCCCGGGGGTGACTGTCCTGCATTTGCCCTGGATTCAGGGAGTTCCTCAAATAACAGGAATTTCAGTGGTAAAACTGGACAGGTCCCAGGCAAATTGGGACAAGTTGGTCACCCCAGCTCCCTCTGGTAGGTACTCTAAAGCACCAGAGATATGAGCTTCTAAATAATAAAGGAAGGGCAAGGAAAATGGACATTTCATGTTTGTTCACCTTGAGGCTGTCGGTGACATGGGACCCACCTTGGGGAGAGTCCCTCTGGAAGCTGTCCAGCTGCGGGGGTGGCTGAGGCTTGTGTTGATGTCAACTCCTGTTGTTGTTGTTTTTTTAATACTTCGGATTCGTATTTTATTAAGGGCATATTATGTTTTATTACTATTCTGCTTTCCAGTATACTATTTTAAGAGCTCTGACATTTAAAAGTTTAAATGTAACCAAGATTACCAAGTATGTATCTGAAAGCACTAAGATTAACTAGTAATTATTATTGTTTCAAGGTGCCTGGTGTGATGGGCTCCAGCTTGATGATTTTGATGTGCTTAATTTTAAAAATCCAACCAAGTTTCCAGCTGAATTGCAAGGCATTGCTCTAACATGGCTTCTCTGAGGACGTGAGCTAATGTCTCATTTACATATGAAATAATTCATTAGCTGGATGTGAGCAAATGTCTTCACCTGTTGATGTTCAAGTAAACTGCAATCTGCCAGCTTTCTTTTTTGGGGGTGGATGAAATGCCTGGCATTTAACTGTGCCATAGAGTTTTCCACATGAATTCTGAAATACGATACTCTTATAAGCATGCAGGATTCCAAGGGCAGTATTGCCCTTTTTTTAAAAAAACGTTATTTATTTTTGAAAGTTGGGGGGGGTGGGGAGAGGGGCAGAGAGAGAGGGGTACAGAGGATCAAAGCAGGCTCTGCGCTGACAGCAGAGTGCCCGATGTGGGACTCAAACTCACGAACCATGAGATCATGACCTGAGCTAAAATTGGATGCTTAACCTACTGAGCCATTCAGGCACCCCTAAGGGCAGTATTTTCTAAGTAGCACTGGAGATGTCATGGCAATTTTGGAGTATGTTTGTGAGCCTTTGCGTATTATACAAGGTTTGTAAGATTTTTTTTATGCTTCTTTTCAGAGAGGTGTGTTGTTTTTTTCCTTTAATTTTTTGATGTTTACAAATTACACAAGGAATGCATAAATATGTTCACAATGGCAAATTGTAAACAATAAAGAAGCAAAAAATGAAATCTCACCTTTACTTTCTCAATCCCTGTCCCAGTCACATTAATGGCCTTCCTTCCAGAATTTTTATGTATAATTGAATTCAGCCTGTAGTTTTGAATGTTTTTGTTTTTTTTTTTCTCTTAAAGCGAAGCATACCATAGATATATATTGGTTTTGGTTTTTCCATTTAAACATATGTTTTAAATTTTGGGGGGGTTAGAATATATCAAGTTTACTTCATTATTTTTAAAGCTACGTTGATTCAGTAGTATGAAGGCACCTAAATGTATTTAATCATCCCCCTGTCCATGGCTATTTAAATTATTGCTGTTTTTTTGGTCATGTTACTATAAACTTACTTGTATGCCTCTGTTCATATGTGCTATTATTTCTCTAAATATCTGAGAATGGAGTTGCTGTGTCAATGGATAAATTAAAATTTTGCTACATGCTGCCAGATTGGCCTCAAAAAAGCTGTACCATTACTCCTCAAAGTTTGAATTCTTTTTACATGTGAAAATTTGAAACAAAGTAGAAATGGATAGTTAAATTTTGCAAGCTCAAACAACAAATTGGGAATTTACTCTGCTTTTAATAAAATCTGATTTATTGCTTACTTACACATTTGACTTGTATAAAAGTTCTCAGAAAAACTTGCCACTTGGGTATTGATTTATTGACCAGTTATAATCTTGTGGACTTTACATGAGCTCAGGATTAGAATCAATTTTAACGTTTTTCCATGACTGACTGATAAGATGTTTCCATCACAAACTCTAAGGAAGACGTGACCGGCGTGGGATGGTCAAGACATGACCTTCACCCATACCGAAGCTTAGGTTAAGAGCCTAGTTCTTTAGCATTTCCTTAATATCTCCGTTTCCATTTTTATAACTCACTAATCCCTTCTCAAATCATTGACTCTGTCAAGAAATTTTTTTTTTTTGACAAGAATTAGTAACGCGATGGCAAAATGTTGCTAAGACTTCACATTATTTTTTTATGAGGTGATAGTATCCCTGGTCCACCATGATGTATTATCATAAGTCTCTAAAATAAAACTGCTGCACTTGTCAGAGCACATGAGGCAGGTGAGTGTTGCTAAGATAATGTAGGGGTTTTCCCATCACTTCATTTTACCCACTTCTCCCCCACTCGATGTGTCCTTTTATGTTTACAGAAACCCATTGACCTCATTGGGTGCAGATCAAGTCATGAAATCAAACAGCTAGGAATGTGAATGGCAATTCCTATTTTGCGATAGGACTGATAACATTTGCAGACGACACTTGTGCGAAATGAAGGGCTTTTGATGCTTTGATGTAATTGTAACGCTTTTTTAGAATTCTCAGTGGTTCCACAGTTGAGCTCTATCCCTTTGACCATACTTGCTGTTAGCACCCAGTTTCTACGTTTACTTCCTGCTCTTTCTCTACCTCTTATTGCCAAAGTAAGCCAAGGCCTGACTTCTGCAAAATAAGATCGGAAAATGCATTTATTTATTGTCCAGATATCTTTGAGTACGTAGTACGTCACAGGCATTGTGTTAGGTTCTCCAGGCAAAGATTAACAAGACATGGGTCCCTGCCTGTTGAGAGGCTAGATGGGTGCACACGTAATCACAGTTGAGGACACTGAATGCTGTGGTTCAGGTCCATACCGAAAGCCACAAGATACCTGAATAGGGAACAACCAACACGAGGAGGTAGGCAACTTGGGAAGCCCTTCCTGCAACAGAGTTCACCTCCTAGAAGTCCACGGGGAAAGGTCTCCTAAAACTGCTTCTCCATACAATAGCAGACAGACTTCCCAAATGTCGGGTCACAGACTAATGTCAACGCTATTCAAATGCATTAGGCTGTAAATATCAAAAAACCTGGCCAAAAGTGGTTTAGCAGTCAAGGCATTAATTTGCTAAATCAGCTGGGAATCCGGGGTAGGTAGGCCTGTTTTGTTCAGTAGTTCAGCGTGTCACAGATGACATGCTTCCACGCCGTCATTTTCCCACATGGTCATTGGACGGCTGTGGGAGCTTAAAGCTCTGTGACCTCACCTACCTGAGCACGTCCAGCAACCCCCAGACTTTGATGATAGCCCTCTCTGAGCCGCTCCTCATCTTGTACTTTGTTCCCCTGGGCCTGCTCGCTGGCTGGCTGGCTGCTCACACGCACTGCCGCCTTGGAGGGCAGCGGTAACTGAGCCCTGAAGCGAGGCGCCATGTCTACGGGGCTTCCCTTGTCAGGGCCCGAGTTTCTGAGGGAGTTTTCATTTCCAATTTTGAGGCCCGTTCTGTTCTCTGAGCCATTGTTTCTACAGGATAGGGTGTTTAGGGACCAATTTCATCTCTCTTTGAGTACGAACAATCAAGTATAAAGTAATATCAACGTAGGAGCTCCTGGGAGGGTCAGTTGGTTGTGTCTGACTCTTGATCTCAGCTCAGGTCTTGACCTCAGGGTTGTGAGTTCAAACCCCACATTGGGCTCTGTGCAGGGTGTGAAGCCTACTTAACAACGACAACAGCAACAACCTAATATCACCATAAATTCTTTTATTTTTCCCACTATATCAGTAGTGATTATACTCAAGTGTTGTAATAAGTATGTTCTTATTTGAATTGTTCGTGCACTAAGACTCATACACATTAATAAACTCAAAGACCCCTAATGTTAAACATTGCTTTTCTTTGGGAATATGGCTGATGTTTCTTCATCTGTATGTATGTATGTATGTATGTATTTATTTTGATCTCCCCTCCATCTATTTATTTATTTATTTTTGCACAGTAGAACTTCTTGTATTGAGCATGTGTTTTCTAGTGTTTTCTAGAATTTTGATAAAAAATTCAACTAAAATTAAAATGATAGGAAAACGTTTATGTCCTTTGTGCACTTACAGTCTTACTCTTGTTGACTGCCGTAGGAGAGGTGGATCTTACCTGTTCAAAGTATTAAGCGTGCGCCTATAAACTATAATTTATACATCGTATTAATGAGGGTTCCTCACGTGGACCTAAAATTCTTGACCGAGTTTGTGGCTGTTTTGTTGTTTCTGCAATGACACACGTGCGTTAGGAAATCAAGCTGGGTGCCCCGTATGCATGATGAACTTTGGAGGGCAGAGCTTTCTTCACTGTTTCTCTCTTTGGGGAGAGAGAGAGAGAGAGAGAGACTCTAAGATGATTAAATGGACTGGGGCACTGGAGACTTTGAGAATAAGGAGAGTTTATTTCTCTAGGTCATAGCTTCCCACTAAGGTCAAATGTGGCCCAAGGGCTAAGTGGAATAAAATGATTTGGCAGTCCCATATCTACCAGGTGGTTTGGTCAAAGTACTCAGTTGTCCGGATCGTTGGTTTCAGAGGATGTAATTAGCTTGGAGATTGATTGCTGTCTTGAGGATTGACTTCTGTAAAATGTCCCTCCAGCAGAAAGTCTAAGCACAGACTCCTGGGCAGCGCGCACTGAAGTTTTAGTTGCTAGTGAAGACGTCAGCGGTAACAAGTTCTGTAGGAAGCGGTGCGGCCAACTTGGGAAGATAGCTGTTTCACGACCCACTTTACAGAGTTTAGTTTTTGTCCCACGACGTGGAACAGTCGGGAGAACACTGAAGTGACTACATACATACACTAAATGGAATAGTCCTACGTGATCGTCAAAAAGAATCGGGCGCTAAATGGAACAACTCCGCCTTCACTGACCTGGAAATAACCACATGGTAGTTTCGTGGAAACTGCAGGTGCATGTGCTGTGTCTCACGTGTTTTCATTTCTGTGAAAAAATTTACTTCATTGTAGTTTTGTTGAATGTTTATTTATTTTTGAGAAAGAGCACAAGCGGAGGAAGGGCAGAGAGAGACACACACACAGAATCGGAAGCAGGCTCCAGGCTCCGAGCTGTCAGCCCAGAACCCGTGGGGATCGAACTCATGAGCTGTGAGATCACGACCTGAGCTGAAGTCGGACGCTCAACTGACTGAGCCACCAAGGCGCCCCAAAATTTACTTAATTCTAAAAAGCATTTTTCCCGTTCAAATTTTAGCATCCCCGATATCACCATGTATTTTATAGTTGCTAGCCTCCCTCCAGTCACCGTCGGCAACAGCAGGGAGGTAGTTGTGATGGCCCTCATGGCCACGAATGGGCCCGTCCTTCCAGTCTGCACGAAGGGAACTGCAGCCCTTTGATGTTTCAGCAAACCATTCAAGGACCATTTGAGGAAAGAATATAGGTCAAGTTAATGCCTGAAAACGTTCTCTGACACCTGGTAATGCCAAGCAAGCATGGACACCAAAACTTGGGGATTGTGTCAGTCAGTGGTTTGGAAGGAAACCCCAGAGATGATGGTGCTGTGTGCTTTTAAGCAATGCTGTATCACTAACAGCCTTAATGGCACAGAGCAAAACATGGTAGAAAACATAGGACATCACATATTCAAAAATGATTCAAAGAGTTGGACTCTGAATCTGAAGACATTTTAGATGCTTTAACCAATTCAACTTTATTTTTCTAAGTATTCACAAGAGTGATAAATGACAAAAATCTGTAAGCAAATCTAAAAGAGCTCTTCTACTAAGTATAAATAAAAATTCTAAGAAATCATTAGATCATAGTTTAATTGCAAATACTTTTCTCAGTGACATAAAAACTTAATGGTCCATCTTATAATTTATTTTTCCTAGATTCAGTTAAATGTGCTATTTTCCCTTCCTCCCTCCTTTCCTTCCTTCCTTCTTCTTTCCTTCCATCTATGTATTTTTTTAAAAAATGCAGAACATAAAAAGAAACTGTTAATAGAGGAAAGGGACCTGGGTTTCTGGTACACGGGAGAGGGAGACACTTTTCCTATATAATATTTTATTTTAGTCCTTATCAAAGCTATACATACTCCAAGTTTAAATAGCAAGTTTGTGTTAGCTTCTCAGGTTACTTAATGGTTTTTCAGTATTAGGCCTTATCTACTGGCTGTATCTTGGAAACTACTGGCTATATCTTGGGTTGATTCTTTTATCCTTTCCTACTCAAAAACTCACCCTTCTTGTATCCACACCTTCCACTTATATTATCGTATTTGATAGATTAATATTCACTCTACATTTTTATGGCTATGCAAATGATACTCATAGATGAACCAGCTGGTTCACTGTTTACTTATTTGCCCTGAGTTGATAATGGAGTCTTATTTATTTTTTTAAATTGCTTTGGTTTTTTTGTTTTTTTTTTTTCCTGTACTTATAAGCAGTTAAGCCCCAAACTCTTTGACCAGTCAGAAATAATCATTCCATTCTTTCTCCTGCCAGGGCTGTTTGCATTTCTGTTCTTCTAGTTTGAACTTTAGCTAATGGCTTAACATTTACATTCATAATCATAAGATCCCTGGAGCTTATTTTGTTCATCTGTGAAGCCCCAGAGTTCCCAGTTTAATGCTTTCCAAATAGTAGAACTCAGTAAAACCTTGCTTTTTAGGGGTGCTGCTCTGAGTCAGTGGCGCTGCCTCCTGTCTCCAGGTGTGTTGGCTGCAATAGAATCAGAACGTGAGACGTAGAAACCTCCACATGTGGCTTTTTAATAACGAAGAATAAATTCTTTGCGTGCCTTGAGAGATATCGCAAACCCTAATGCAGGGTCATGTAGCCTTGCCATGAAAGTGGCAAGCAGGGGTTTAGCAGAACATTCTAGAACTCTCTGAAGTGGCTTTGCCAATAAGCCCTGGGCGACATTTCAGCTCCTGTCTCCTGGGGGGCAGGGGGGTGGATAGTGCCTTAAGCTGCCCTGCAAACTGTCAGTCCTGCTCTGGTTTCTTCTTCATCTTCTCATTCGTTCTAATTGTTACCATGGAAGAAATGGAATCCCTTTCGAGATTAGGCTCAGACGCTGTCAGAGGTACCTTAATGTGCTTGTGAAGCTTATTGCAGACAGCGGTAGCAGGGAGGTAGCAACTGCAATAGTTATCTCAAACACTGGAAGTTGTTTGAGTTTCATGAAGCAAATGATTTAATCCCAGGCAGGAAACGACGACACACTCAGTGATGCCATTGTGACTTTCGCTGCCGCTGAGTCGTTTAGCAATAGGGTGATTTATGAGCCACGGCTGTCTGCCGCGGTTGTGTTTCGCCCGTCGTTTCACAAGCCTTAACATCTTGTAGCCACAGAGGTGTTCACTTTCGACGGGTAAAAGGTTCCATAGTAAAATTTTTCGCGGCAAGAAAGTCTTCATCTTTTTCTTACGTTAAATGTCAAGAAACACAGTTGAAGGGGAAAAACGAACAGCCAAACACAGTGGAGAGGATTTGTAGTTTGTGATAAAACTTCTGTTCTCCGTAGCTACCTGGGTCATCAGCATTCTGTGTATTTGTGTTCGCAGCTCAGAGAGGCATTTACAACACAGTACCTGCACCAGGACTGGGCTTCCCCGTGTCAAGCAGTTGGATGGTTCCTTTTGTACGGGGGGGGGGGGGGGGGGGCCTCATTCTCTGATTTTATGTTTTCCCTCCTTAAATAGGAGGCTTGTGTTTTTTCTCCTTCCCCACTCTCACCAGATGGACTAAGAGGGACATAAACACAAAGGGGGACATAAAACCCTGGGATGGTGATAACAAGGGGATAAGAATTGTGAAGAAATAGTATTTTTAGGAAAATCAAGGAGTAAGCGAGTAAGAAAAAATCTGCAACAGAAGTTGGAATAATAAATTGCAGTCAGATGGAGGTCTCAAGGTTTTTTATTTTTTAATACTTATTTGTTTGTGAAAGAGAGAGAGGGACAGAGCGTGAGCAGATGAGGGGCAGAGAGAGAGAGGGAGACATGGACTCTGAAGCAGGCTCCAGGCTCTGAGCTGTCAGCACAGGGCCCGACGCGGGGCTTGAACTCACCGACCATGAGATCGTGACCTGAGCCAAAGTCGGACGCCCAACCGACTGAGCCACCCAGGTGCCTTGGAAGTCTCAGGGTTTTGAAATGGGCTTCTGTATTAATCGTTGTCTGATAGGTGTTCTAGGTGTTTCAAACAATGGGATTTATTATGGGAATTGGTTGGTTACAAAGGCTTGGAAGGGTTGGTGGAGCAAAAGAACGTGAGGGAAGTTACGCGGAACAAGTAATGGGAAACAGCTACCATCCGTGGGCTGGAGAAGCACGGCGAGGAGATTGGTTGACCCAGAATGCAGGACAGCTGGCCTCCAAGGTTCTGCTGTTGGAGGTGAGCAGGAACCTGTGCGCTGGCACTGAAAGGTCATTGCCACTGCCGCTGGGGCTGTCACCACAGTCTTGGTGGCTGGTGTCTCCACTGCAGCTGATACGATCACAATCCCAGGTGCTGCTGCTCTCTCTGCTAGGGGAGAAGCCTGTAGAAGAGGCTCCTTCTTGCCCTTCCACTTCCCAGCCTCCCTACAGCGCTCCCATTGGCGGGACCTAAATGTAGGCAGGGGGTCCTGAGAAATGAAGTCTGCAGGGTCTCTCCCTTCAGTGCGGAGCACAACACACAAAGATCGGAATGGAGCTGAGAAGCCAGCAAGCCGGTGACTAACACGACCTCCTTTTAGAAAAAAGAGCTCCGGGCCCTCTGTGCCCTCCGTGAACCCACTTGCAGCCGAGAGTGCTGTAATCTTGGGCCAAACCCATGGTAATACTAAGCCCAGTATTTGAATTCTCGAAGGAATGTGTGTTCTGTTGGGGGACATTGGTGTGTCTGGAAGAAAGTAGTCTCCAGGAGAGAGAAGGTCTCTACTTTAGGTTCTCTGCTTTCGTGATGGATTTATATAAAGCATTGACTCCTGGATCCATTTTGGTGGAAATTGTCTACAAAATAAAAGAAAAGGGCAAAATCTTCCATGTGCGTGTTCTGTTCTCCATAGGAATTTGTAATCGGTATTATTTCAAGTCACTCCGGGAAAAAAAAAAAAAAAAGCGCACATAAAAAGCAACTTTATCTGGTCACATATAGCGTCGGCCTGGCATGAGAAAGCCGGAGGATTGAGCGGATCTCTCGGCCGCAAGCTCGGGCTGACAACCCTTCTGTACAGGCTGGAGCTGTGTGTTGGCGTTAAGATTTCAAATGCCCGTGACTCGGAGTTTTCTGTAGGTTTATGCTTGGCTCATTGGAGTGAGTGTGCCATGTACCAAAGGTTACGATTCACCCAATTCTGTGCACCTGAGATGTACTTTAAAAGGAAAAAAGCTGGGGTGCCTCGGTGGCTCAGTCAGTTAAGTGTCCACCTCTTGATTTCAGTTCAGGTCATGGTTTCGCAGTTCATGAGATCGAGCCCCGAGTTGGGCTGTGCGCTGACGGCACAGAGCTTGCTTGGGATTCTCTCTCCCTCTCTCCCTGCCTCCCCTCCTCAAGTAAATAAACAAATAAAAAAATAAATAAAAGGGAAAAGGCAAAGGAAGGGTTATACTCAAAGGTAGAGCACCTAGCTTACTCTAAGAGGCTCAAACCAACCTTGGTGGTGATGTAATGGAGACAAGACACGAAAAGGGACTGGGCTTTAGGGGAAGATGGCTAGTTTAGTCAGGGCATGGTCATTGGTGATTTTCTCTGGGCTTTCCAAGTGGATATTTCTAGCATGCTATTAGATAATCTGGTTGGAGCTCAGGGGAGCAGTCTGGATAGAGTATAAACGTAGGATCTATCAGTAAATAGGTTTAGTTAAAACCTGAGTAGGGTTGGGAAACAGACATGTTGGCATAGTTTAGACTAAATCATTGAAGAGGATTCATTATAGGAGAATGTGCTAGAAGGAAATAGTCATCCCCCCGTTCCTCCTCCTGCCCAACCATATTGGATGTCATTGTCCAGAGGTTTAAAATCTGAATTTGTGTCCTTGGTTTAAGTAATCACACACAGTACGTCAGGCCCCTGTTATACCAGAGCATGAATTCTAACCTGGAAGCAACTGTGCTGGGGGACGATGATTGACAACTTAAATCTGGACAATGGAGCTTTTGGACTCGGCCCAGAGGGGTCAACTCTGGCTTTCTCCAGCTGTGCCCCTTCATACAGGACGAGGAGTCCATAGGCTAAGGTCACGTTCTCACCTGTGGCCATAGAGCCCGTGCCTCCCCCTTAGAGGTCACACTCCAAGTACCAGGATCCCAGAATTCCCTGCCCCAATGGCCAAAGTGGAGCTCACTTCCAAAGCCCTCAGTGGCCACTTCTCTGTTGCAGGTATGCACCCCTGGGCTTCAAGATTGGTGAAGGGGTGACTACAAAGGTGTGGAATGTAAAAGAAAAGTTTTACACTGGATACTTGTTAAGCTAGATTTTATCCGAACTGCTCTAGTAGAGGAGAGAGACTTCAGTATAGAACTGAGCTCAATTCTGGGGCGTCTGGGTGGCTCAGTCCATTAAATGTCCGACTGTGACTCAGGTCATGATCTCATGGTTCATGAGTTTGCACCCTGTGTTGGACTCTGTGTTATCAGCTCAGGGCCTGGAGCCTGCTTCAGATTCTGTGTCTCCCTCTCTCTCTGCCCCTGCTCTGCTCATGCTCTGTCTCTCTCTGTCCCAAAAAAATTTAAAAACATTAAAAAAAAAAAAGAACTGAGCTCAACTCTAAATACAACAAAGACTGTTGGGGATGTCTAGCCAACAAGCAGGGTGAGGCAGTCAGTGTGCGGAAGGTTACTAAGAGGACAGCAGGGGTAGGAAGATGTTTGCTAAACTGGCTTCAGGATTCATGTTGGAGGCAGGTCAAGGACTTAGACATCAGTTGTGGGGGATGAGGGACTTGGTTAAACATCAAGGGTGAGGAGGGGATTATCACCAAACCAACACGGCAGGATTCTTTGCCGAATCTGGGCTCTGGAGGCCGAGGGCAGGGCAGCCGGCCAAGGTTGTGACATAGTGAGAAGAGGGCTCAGAAGAGCCTGATTAAATTTGGTCAGAGAGGGAGTTTTTGTCAGGACAGAGCTTGGACTTACAGGTTCAGGTGTCCATGTCTGTGTCACAGGGTCCCTCATGGTGTGGCTCAGAGCCAGGGGCAGAAGGAAAAGGGGCCAGGCACCCTGGCGTTCCGGCTTGGAACCCTGAGGAATCTGAGAGGTCTCAGTTTGAACCTGACTGCCCAGCCAATGATTCTTTTGCAAGAGTCTAAAAGGCTGATGCCTGAAGGGATGGGGCAGAGACTGTCTGATGGGGACTCTCAGCTGAGCAACTCAGGAGCTTCTGGAGGCACCTGGACAGTGGGGGTGGGGAGGGGCAAGACCCAGGACAGGCCACGAGGGAGCCCCCCACCTCCCACCAAAGAGGCAGGGAAAATGGCGTCTCGCCTGGGGTGGTGCTGACTGAGTGGAAGGGAAAGCCTGAGGGGTTAGGTGAGGCTGTCTGCGAGCCAGGGAGAACCTTTCCCTTCTCTTTTCACCCTGTGCCAGGCCCCAGTGAGAATCACGGCCTATGGTAGAAAACGGTGTCGATTTTGAATACATGTTCTCCACATTTGGTGTGAACTGTGACTTTGCACATTAAAAAATATATATATCCATGAATGGGGGCGCCTGGATGGCTCAGTCGGTTGAGCGTCCGACTTTGGCTCAGGTCACGATCTGATGGCTCATGGGTTCGCGCCCCACATCGGGCTCTGTGCTGACAGCTCTGAGTCTGGAGCCTGCTTCGGATTTTGTGTCTCCCTCTCTCTGCCCCTCCTCCACTCAACTCTCTTTCTGTCTCTTCCTCCAAAATAAACATTACAATTTCTTTTTAAATCTTAAAAGAAAATCCAGGAATGTATATATGTTAAGGTGGAAGGATAAAAGATCCAACACTCAGAATGATTTACAGGTGCTGAATGTTTAGGCATATGGTACTCCGGACCCCGTTTTTACTCTTGCCTCAGGCTCTGCACTGCCAGGAAGGGGCTGCAAAGTTGCTGACTGGCCTAGAGCACAGGCCCAGTTAGGGGGCGTGAGAAGTTTCCAGGCCCAGGGGCAGATGGACAGATGCCTGATTGAACATGTGCGATTGAGAGAGGGCTACACGATATAGGATCGATAAGGGGCAGGTAGGACTCATGAAGAGAGGTGGTGGAGAAGAGGGGGAGAAGATGGGTCTAGAAGCTAGTGCGGGAGTGCTTGGAGTCCAGTGGCCTGCCCACACACCCCGACTGGGCTGGAACCAGGCCATCTGCAGAGGTGCATGTATGGCACCCCTCCTGCCTTTAGTTAGAATTTAGCCTGGGGTGATCGGGGTCTTTCCCAGGTGCCAGCACCATTCTTTCACATTAAAAATTTTTTTTTTACCGTTTATTTATTTTTGAGAGAGAGACAGAGCACGAACACGGGTGGAAGGTGGGGGTAGCGCAGAGAGAGAGGAAGACACAGAATCCGAAGCAGGCTCCAGGCTCTGAGCTGTCAGCACAGAGCCTGACGTGGGGCTGGAACCCATGAGCCATGAGATCGTGACCTGAGCCCAAGTTAGATGCTCAGCCAACTGAGCCACCCAGGTGCCCCGCTTTCACATTTGGAGTTAGCCCTCAGAACCTTAGAGAAAATACATGACCTGATGGGGTTGTGTGGGTAAGTCAAGAAAGTTCACGTGAAACGGCTTTAAAAATAGCAACAAACTACGCAAATTCTGGGTGGTAATATGTGGCCTAAATTGTTTTTCCCCAAGAGCTTTCCTATATTGAGGTATTCTTTGTGGGGCACACAGTTTTATGTTAGAGTTCTCTTTAAAAACAGGGATTACTAGGGTGCCTGGGTGGCTCAGTCGGTTAAATGTCCGACTTTGGCTCAGGTCATGATCTCACGGTTGGTGAATTCGAGCCCCGCTTCAGGCTCTGTGCTGACAGCTCTGAGTCTGGAGTCTGCTTCGAATTCTGTGTCTCCCTCCCTCTCTCTCTGCCCCTCCCCTCCACACACTCTGTCTCTCAAAAATGAATAAACATAAAAAAAACTTTAAAAGAAAATAAAATCAGGGATTACTTCTGGAGGACATTTTGAGGGGGCACTTTTCTTTTCCTAAATAAGGTATGTGTTCTCCCCAAGCAGGCTAGGTTTAAGCCAGGTAATGTTTTGGTGGGGGTACCTGGGAGCACCACGAGCAAATCGTTCAAAAGAATCAAGCGTTGTAGTGGGGCCACTGATCTTTCCGGTCCTTTAGCATTAGCCAGTCGGAAAATTCTGCTCCCCACTAGAGGTTTCAGCTCCAGATAAATGATTCAAACTTCGTTAGTAGAGTGCGGCTAATAATACGTGTTGCCTTCTGTTTTCACCAGTCTGGGTAGGAATGACAAAAAAAGAGTTTGTGTGCTTGCAGAAGGAAAGGAGCACATAAACATATCATAAAGTATAGTCAGTCTTCTGCTTGTCTGCCACTCCAAATTCAGCCTCTGCAGTTAGCAATCTGGCACCATTTGCCAGCATTAATTTGATTCCATTTGTATTCCAAGTTGCAATTCCCTTTACAGTGCACTTTAGTGCTTAAGATCTATTTGTCAGCTGTTATTTAAGGGAGCGAATAAATTTTTCAGTATGCAGTAAACGCAAAATAACCCAGAGAAATGAAAGTTTGAAGCCGAAGTTGTTAAATGGGAGAGCCAGTGAAGAGGACTGTGTAAAACTAGTGAGCTAATGGCAGGCAAGTTAGTCATGTTTTTATGGATTTGCCATAGTTTAATTGACTTTGATTTCTTTAAACGTTCCAACTCTTGGGGCGCCTGGGTGGCTCAGTTGGTTAAGCATCTGACTCTTGATTTCTGCTCAGGTCACTATCTCACAGTTCGTGGGTTTAAGCCCTGAGTAGGGCTCTGTGTTGACAGTGTGGATCCTGCTTGGGATTCTCTCTCTCTCTCTCTCTCTCTCTCTCTCTGCCCCTCTTCTGTTCACACACTCTGTCTCTCTCTCTCTCTCTCTCAAAATAAATAAATAAACTTAAAAAAATAAGGAATGTTCCAACTCTTGTTATAGTGGGTATTGCCCTAGAGTTGGAGAGAAGTAAGGAACTCAGTTGTTTCCTGAGCCACCTATAGAAATTGTTCAGTATCATCATTCATATTCTATATATTTTTTTATGTTTATTTATTTCTGAGACAGAGACTGAGCATGAGTGGGGGAGGGGCAGAGGGAGAGGGAGACACAGAACCAGAAGCAGGCTCCAGGCTCTTGAGCTGTCAGCACAGAGCCCGACGCAGGGCTTGAACTCACAAACCGTGAGATCATGACCTGAGCCGAAGTTGGATGCTCAACCGACTGAGCCACCCAGGCGCCCCATCATTCATATTCTAGACCATGATATCCTCAGTGAAATACGGTGGACCCTTGAACAATGCAGGTGTTAGGGGCACCACACCCCACACAGTCGAAAAATCTGCGTCTAACTTTGGAACCCCCAAAACTTAACTACTACTAATAGTCTGCTGTTCGCTGGAAGCCTGAAGGATAATATGAACAGTCAGTTAACACATATTTTGTATATTATACGTATCATATACTGTATTCTTACAATAAAGTTAGCCAGAAAAAAAGAAAATGGTATTAAGAAACACATAAAAGAAAATACATTCACACTATTATACTGTGTTTGTTGAAAACAAATCCACAGGTAAGTGGACCCACAAAGTTCAGGTCTGTGTTGTTCCAGGATCAGCTGTAGTTTAGGGCTTTTATGGTTCTTATTTCAGTCTTCTTGAGTGTTGACCATCTGAAGCTGTAGGTTTAGGGAAGGAGCTCACTGGGCAAAATGCCATCTTTTTAAAAATCTTCCCCAGAGAATTTTAGTGTGGAAGAATCTGATTAAAAGCCTACTTTAATATGATTTTGTGTGTGTCTGTTGTGTATGTGTTTTAGGGAAGTAGCTAGGAAATACTTTTTAAGGTAAAAAAATAATGGGAAATGTTTCTGGAAAGTTAGGTCCCTTTAACTTTCCTCTCTGTTAAAAAGGTATTCCCGCACTTTTAAAGATGGCGTCACTCCTACAAACTAAACAATTCAGATGGATGTCCTAGAACCTCACACTCTCGTTTTTCAAAAGCCGTGTTCTTTTTTAGAGCATGAACATACATGGATGTATCTTGCTTAGATTCCTCAGGCTTGTTTTACTACTAAAGATTGCATATGCACGGAACCCCGTGCTCTTCTCCCCTTCCTTCCTTTATCAGGGTTCCAGTAGAACTTGGCTACCGAGCCGGCAAGCCCTCGTTGCAGTGAACGAATGGCAAGCCCTCCCAGTTACAGTGAATGAAGGGTTCATAATTGCTACCAGTCTCAAGTCCCATTCATGTTACGAGTACAATCTGAGTGGACCTAGAAACTGGCCACAGAAAGATCTAGACAGAGCTGTTTTTGGTGCCTGTTACCCTTAACTGATGTGAACGAGCAGAGATGATGCTCAGGCCATCTCCATTCTCTGGAGCACAGGAGGCAGGCGTTGTGTCCTGCTGCTGTCCTGTCCTTTGGATCTTTGCCGTGGCACAGCCAGGGCGAGGCAAATAAAGGGTCACCTGCGTGCCATATAGCAGCAGCCTCCAGCCACTGCTGGCACCAGCCACTCACTCAAGACACCTGTGCCTGCCCCCCTCCTGAGTTAAGTGTGGACCCACTTCTGTTCTAATCGTACGCCACCAATCTTAATCTTGTATCTTGATCACTGTCTCTGACTCCTGTGGATTGGACTCCAATTCTTCTCTCCCAGTTAAACAGCCTTGATTCCTGTTATGCCTTCAGCGGAAACTTAATGCTCTAACGCAAGTTCCTGGGTTCCTGGTCCTGTTGACCAGCAACCACTTCATGTGCGAATGGCCTTTCTTCTCAAATTTTTCTACTCTTTCACATCTTCAAGTTTATCTGTTAACTTTTGCTGACCACCTAACTCTATGTGTCATTAAATTCCCGGTGTGTATGTAGGTGAGCATTCTTTTTTGTTTTTTTAATGTTTATTTATTAATTTTGAGAGACAGAGAGACAGAGCGTGACAGGGGAGGGGAGGGGCAGAGAGAGAGAGAGAGAGAGAGAGAGAGGGAGACACAGAATCCGAAGCAGGCTCCAGGCTCTGAGCTGTCAGCACAGAGCCTGATGTGGGGCTCGAACCCACAAACCGTGAGATCATGACCTAAGCCTAAGTGGGACGCTTAACCAACTGAGCCACCCAGGCACTCCTTCATTCTTTTTTTTTTTTTTTTATGTTTATTTATTTATTTATTTTGAGAGAGCACAAGTAGGGGAGGATCAGAGAGAGAGATAGAGAGAGTTCCAAACAGGCTGTGCACTGTCTGTGCCTGACATGGAGCTCAAATGCACCAACTTTGAGTTCATGACCTGAGCCAAAATCAGGAGTCAAACGTTTAAACAGCTGAGCCACCTAGGCGCCCCTATTGTTTTTGATGCTAAAGGTCAAATATGGCAAATGCCAAGTAAACAAATACATAATCATTTTTTTTTTAATTTATTTATTTTGAGAGAGAGGGGGAGAGAGAGAGAGAGAGAGAGAGAGAGAGAGAGAACAAGTGGGGGTGGGGCAGAGAGAGAGAGGAAGTGAGAATGTCTCAAGCAGGCTCTCCGGCTGTCAGCACAGAGCCCATCATGGGTCTTGATCTCATTAACTGTGAGATCATGACCTGAGCCGAAGTCAGACGCTTAACCGACTGAGCCACCCAGGCGCCCCAATCTTACTTGATCTTTAATTGTTTACAAGCCTTTCGTGATTAAATGACTTCTCCTTTCTGTAGTGTTGGCACCAAAGAGTATATACTTATTTGAGAGAGTGTGTACCAGCATTAAACAATTAATTTTTATGAATTCTACTAGAGAATATGTTTTGTTCCTCTGGAAGCATTTATTTGGGCTTTTTTTTTTTCCCTGCAGATAGATTTTTTTTGTGTGTGTGTGCCATTTCCTTACATTTAAAAACTCAAATCAGGGGCCACAAAATCATCAGTGTCAGCAACACTTTAGAAATTCTGTTACATATTGTGGTATTGTCTTAATCCTTTCTCGGTTAGGAGCGGCTGTGTGGCGCAGTCGGTTGAGCGTCCGACTTCAGCCAGGTCACGATCTTGCGGTCCTGAGTTCGAGCCCCGCGTCAGGCTCTGGGCTGACGGCTCGGAGCCTGGAGCCTGTTTCCGATTCTGTGTCTCCCTCTCCCTCTGCCCCTCCCCCGTTCATGCTCTGTCTCTCTCTGTCGCACAAATAAATAAACGTTGAAAAAAAATTTTTTTTTTAAAAAATCCTTTCTCGGTTATAGAAATAACTTCTTCCTGATTGAGTCTCCATCCACAATGTCAGGAAACAACTGCTTACCACATCCATCACTTCTGTCTGCACAGGATCGTGTTTCAAAGGTTTCCCAATTAATCCTGTGGAAGTTAGAATCACTCATAATTATAATCCTGTTATGCCTTCTTTATTTCTTGATGTGCCTGTTAATTAACGTCCATCCTGCAGCGGTCTGTAGCATGGTGCTATTATTGGCTGTTTTGTCTTTAAAAGCCTCTTTTCTACCATTTGGACTAAGATTGATTCACTGTACTTTGTTGAAATCGATCATTTTAGATAAAAAAAAAAATCTATACCATATATTCATTCTGGCTACTTTTGCATGATTTCACTTTTTTTTCAGTCCATCAATGCCAAGCTGGTTGCTTACCCCTTTTTGGCTTCCTTTCTCTTGCTCTTTTCTTTTTTAAGAACTGTCTATCTCTTTCTTTCTCCCGCCCTCTCTGAGACAACACCCCTGGGGAGAAAAGCCAATTGGCGGAGGCAGCAGAATAAATTCTGACTTCAGAACCAGGCTACACACTAGTCCCATTTCTCTTTTTATAAAATCAGGAAGAGGGTCCCTCTGCTTGGTGATCCTCCCCCTGAACAGTCTCTAGGGTGACAGCGTCATGACGGACTGCGAGGCACTTTGCAAGCGCTGTAGTGTCCTTCGTTATAGCCTCAAACTCCTCTGTATTCTAATCTCACCAGGTAGACTCCAGACGAGCACTAAAATTCTTGCGCACAGGGGCGCCTGGGTGGCGCAGTCGGTTAAGCATCCGACTTCAGCCAGGTCACGATCTCGCGGTCCGTGAGTTCGAGCCCTGCGTCGGGCTCTGGGCTGATGGCTCAGGGCCTGGAGCCTGTTTCCCATTCTGTGTCTCCCTCTCTCTCTGCCCCTCCCCCGTTCATGCTCTGTCTCTCTCTGTCCCAAAAAAAAAAAAAAAAAAAAAAAAAAAAAAAAAAAAGTTGAAAAAAAAATTCTTGCGCACATACTAACGTTTTCTTTTCTTCTTCCAGGCACTGACTTTAACATAGATAGCTTACCTCTGCCTCGGAAGGCCCATCACGACTGGGCCCTTTTTCACGAAGAGTCTCCGAAAAATAATTACAAGCTCTTTCACAAGCCAGTCATCACCTTGTTCAACTACACTGCCACGTTCAGCCGACATTCCCACTTGCCACTGACCACCCAGTACTTGGAGGGCGTAGAAGTCCTGACGTCACTCAGATACCTGGTCCCTTTGCGGTCCAAGAACATCCTTCGAAGAAGACTTGCTCCACTGGTGTATGTCCAGTCAGACTGTGACCCGCCATCAGACAGGGACAGCTATGTTCGAGAACTGATGACTCACGTTGAGGTGGATTCCTACGGTGAGTGTTTACGAAACAAGGATCTCCCTCCACAGCTAAAAAATCCAGCTTCCATGGATGCTGATGGCTTTTATAGGATCATTGCACAGTATAAGTTTATCCTTGCCTTCGAGAATGCGGTGTGTGACGACTACATCACTGAGAAGTTCTGGAGACCTCTGAAACTGGGGGTGGTCCCTGTGTATTATGGGTCCCCCAGCATTGCTGACTGGCTCCCAAGTAATAGAAGTGCTATTCTCGTGTCTGAATTTGCTCACCCTAGAGAACTGGCAAGTTACATCAGACAACTGGATCACGACGACAGACTGTACGAGGCCTACATAGAATGGAAGCTGAAGGGTGAGGTCTCGAATCAGCGACTTCTCACAGCACTCAAGGAACGGAAGTGGGGAGTACAAGACGTCCACCAGGACAACTACATCGATGCATTTGAGTGCATGGTGTGCAGCAAGGTGTGGGATAATATCCGGCTTCAGGAGAAGGTGAGAGAATCAAGGTTTGGCGAAGAGGCTCTAGGAGAGCCATCTTGATGGCTTCTGACATTTTGCATCCTTTTTTTAAAAAAAGTTATTATTATTATTATTATGTTTTAAAGTTTATTTATTTTGAGAGAGAGCAGGAGGGGCAGAGAGAGAGGGAAAGAGAAGAGAATCCCAAGCAGGCTCTGTACTGTCAGCACAGAGCCCGACACGGCACTCAAACTCAACAAACCACAAGATGGTGACCTGAGCCAAACCCAAGAGTCAGATGCTTAACAGACTGAGCCACCCAGGCGCTCCGCCATTTTGTATCCTTCTGTAGCGGCCCCTTCGTACTCCTCTTCATTCCCATTAGAGAGACCAGGCTCTGCAGGAAGGTGAATATTTCATTCTTCTCCTTTCAGGACTTCATTCCTCATGAAGTTTACTAGTCCTGTCCTTCTTCCCGAAGGCCTTAAACTCCCCTTTATTGTTTCTTCTGAAGGACACCATGCTGCAGGTGCTGGGCAGTGATAGAAGCAGGCTGCAGGAGAGGGAAGAAAATAAAATATGGGAAAGTTCTAAATCTCATCCACATTGTCAGGTCTTTAACTTTTCCATCAGTGGTCTGATTTCTGTCAGACTCCTTACACGTTTGCCTCACAGGCTACTGCTTGGAAACTTATTTTCATTTCACATGTGTAATCTAACACCTCTCTCTCTCTCTCTCTCTCTTTCTCATTCTTGCTCTTTCTCTTTCTGGCACATGCTTATTAATATAGAGAAAATATTCAAATAATGATGGAATAACCCTTAAAATATTTCTTTTTCTTAAACTATTATAAAGAAATTTCTTAGTAATGTCTTCAGATTTCTTGATGCTCTTAACATTTGCTTGCTTTACTTATTTATACTGGGAATGGTCTCACTTTATATATAACTAAATTTGTTAGAAGGTACCTTATTGAAAGAAAGAGAAAGATTAGTTTAATTTACCTTTGAAATTAAAAGAGAGTGGTGCCCAGGTGGCTCAGTCAACCCCTAAAAGTCAGCCAACTTTGGCTCAGGTCATGACCTTGCGATTCATGGTTTCGAGCCCCGTGTCGGGCTCTGTGCTGACAGCTCAGAGCCTGAAGCCTGCTTCGGATTCTGTGTCTCCCTCTCTCTCTCTGCTCCTCCCCTGCTCACACTCTGTCTGTCTCTCTCTCTCTCAAATAAATAAATGTTTAAAAAAATTGAAAAAAAAAAGGAAATTAAAGAAGAAATGAGATGGCCCACTTATACTATACTACTTGGCCATCACTCATCAGTCCCTTGTCCTACTCCCATATACACGTAATGTTTCATCTAAGTTCTCTGGAGGCAAACAATTTTTGTTAAATACTGAAATGTTTATTTTGGACAGCGTATTAATTTCAGGTCAGACATAAACCTGAACAGTTTGTTGAATTATTTTTGTGTATTGTATAGATAAGGCTCTCATATGCGAAATGTGTGTATTTTTAGACAAATTTTAAAATATTTGAAAGATTATTTTCCTCATTTTAACTAGTATAAAAATTTAAATTGTTTTGTCTGGTTTTATATAACAAAGATTTATTCATAAAATCATTTCTGTTAAGCCAAGTGACTTGGTTGCTGCACGAACAGTATTACATCATCCTTCTCAGAGAATGCATCCTGACTGGCAACGACTTCCTCTTTGACCTAAGTTACAGGGCCAAGTTACAGCAAAACCCAAAATCTGCATACTGCAGAAAACATGAAAAAGTAGAGACCACATTAATTACCCATGCCATCCTAATTATTTATTCTGAAAGTCTGTTAAAGCAGAAAACAGAACTTCTGAGGGTGGTGATTTGCCCGGGGCTGCCGATCAAGATCCTTGCCAGGCTTGGACATGACAGTCACAGAAAAGCAAAGAACCCCACAAGCCCTAACTGTGTCCGTACCTCACAGACGCCCTTTTGGAATGATTGCTGGGGACTGGAAGAGAGCGCATGACGACGTTGGTGGATAGCTTTGTAAAAATTATAGGAGAATGTGTATATTCCTGCATTTCCAAAAAAAACAGCTAACTGTGGTATTTCCGAGTGCCTGAAGGTGATGTAATTACATGTCCTTCTCTTTGGAGTCTTTGAAGAAAAGTAGATGGAGTAGGCTGTCCTTTGGCGTGTTCTTATTCCTCCCCGAGAAGTGGTCAGTGAGGATGATTAAAAGGCTTTGCTTGCATTTCAATGGATGAGCTACAGTTCTCAAATGCTAATGTGCTCATTATTGAAAAGCAGAACAAAATGTACCGTGAAAGTAAATTAAAAGGGTATTAAGACTAGTTCTTTACACTGGCATTTATTCATTTGTTTTATAAGATTTGTTACAGCTTCCATATGCCATGCCTTAAAGTAAGCTGCTTATATATGTTTCTTCACTTTTTCTCTTTCAGCCAAAGAAAAGCAAAAGAAATAATTTGATTTCCTCTGACTGATTATTTTTCATCTTGTGGCTGGCAATAATTTAATCATTGTATTTGGATGTAGAAACTACCGTAAGAATATCAAACGTATCTCCCCTTTCTCTACTCTGCTTCTCCCCTGCTCTCCCTCCACACAGACCTAGTGAGTTATCTATTGCTGTGTGAATAATAATGTCACAGACTTAGTGGCTTAAAAACCACACATATTTATCATCTCACGGTTTCTTGTGGGTTAGCTCATGGCTTAAGTGGGTCCCCCGGAAGCCTGCAATCAAAGTATCAGTCAGGGCCGGGTGTTCACCCGGAGGCTCAACTGGGGACAAGTCTGCTTCTAAACTCGCATGCTTGTTGGCAGATTCAGTTCCTAGAGGCTATAGGACTGAGGGCTTCAAGTTGCTCGTTGGCTGGAGGCCGGAGACTGCCCTTGGCTCTGAGAGGCCACTACATTCCTCGTCCATGCGGGCTTCCCCAGCATGGCTGCTTACTTCCTCAAAGCCAGCAAGGGAGTGAGAGAGTTCAGCAAGATCAGTGCTGCAACCAGCATATATGATCATGTACACACAATCACATACATTCTCTCACCTTTGCCATATTGTATTGGTTAGAAACAAGTGAAGATACCTTGCACGCTCAAGAGGAAAGGAATACAAGGGCATGAATACCAGGAGGCAGAAATCACGGGGGCCATCTGGAGTCTGTCCACCACACCTGTTGAATCTGAGTAGGCTTGTTCTCTATGGCGTTTGCTTTATTTACCCCATGTAGGGGGAAGTCTTTCGGTATTGACTTGACTTTAGTCTGTAAAAGAACATTTACCGATACACCATCCTGTCCTCAAAAAGGCCATAATAGGGGAGACAGCATATAATCGTCAGAGATCTAACTTCACAGGGGATAAGCTTTTAAAAAATTAGCTTTGAGGTATAATTGATATACCATAAACTGCACATATTTAAAATGCGTGGTTTGATTAGTTATGACCTATACCTGTGAAACCATCACCCCAATCAAGATGACAAACATTTCTTTCCTCCCCAGGACATGAGTTTCCTCATGTCCCTCTTTAATCTATCCTCTCTCCACCCCCTTTCTCAGGCAGCCACACATCTGCTTTTTGCCACTTCTGACAAAGAAGCTAAGGCACTTTTCTAGAATTTTATGTAAATGGAATCCTGTAATGATTCTCTTTTGTGTCTGGCTTCTTTCTATCCACATGATAATGTTGACAGTCATCCACAACACTGCGTATCAACAGTTCCTTTCTCTTCATTGTTGAAGTTCGCACATGCCAAAATGGCCTTATCCATTCAGCTGTTGATGGACATTTGAGTTGTTTTCAGTTTCTGGCTATTACAAAATAAAGCTGCCTTGAACATTCACGTACAAGTCTTTGCGTGGACGTATGTTTTCATTTGTCTTCTATAAATACCTAGGCGAGGAATGGCTAGGTCATATGGTAGATGTCTGTTAAACATTTTGAGAAATTACCAGATTGTTTTCCAAAGTTACTCTGTCGTACATCCCCACCAGCATTGCATGGAAGTTGCATTCATTAACAGTCGGTGTGGCAGCATTGCATGGGAGTTGCATTCATTAACAGTCGGTGTGGTCAGTCATAGTTTTTGCCATTTTGCTGGGTGCGTAGTGGTATCTCACTGTGATTTAATTTACATTTCTCAGCAACTAATGATTTTGAGTATCTTTTAAATGGCTTATTTGCCATCAATATCTTCGGCGATACGTCTCTTCAAATCTTTGCTCATTTAAAAAAGATTGAGTTATTCTTGTTACTCTTGAGTGGTGACAGTTCTTCATATATTTTGAACAAATAACAGATGTTTTCTTCCAGTCTTTGGGTTGTTTTTCCATTTTCATAACAGTGTCTTTTAAGGTGTAAAAGGTTTTAATTTTGATGAAGTCCAGCACATTTTTTTCTTTTATATTTGTGTGTTTTGTGTCCTATATAAAAATATTTGTGTAACCCAAGGTCACTAAGATGTGCTTCTGTTTTATTCTAGAAATGTTGTGGTTTTAGCTTTTACACTTGGGTCTGTTTTCCACTTAGAGTTAATTTTTGTAATGCAGCGTGGTGTAAGAGTTGAGGTTTGTATATTTGGATGTCCAATAGGATCGGCACCATTACTGGAAAGATTATTTTTTCATGATTGAATTACCTTGTTGTTTTTTTCTAAACTCAATTGGCCATATATATATATATATATATATATATATATATATGTTAATTTCTGGGCTGATCAATATGTCTGTATTTAAGTACTGTAGCTTCATAATAAGTGTTAAAATGAGATAGTGTCAATCTTCCAACCTTGTTCTTTTTCAAAATTATTTTCACCATTTTAGGTATTTTGCTTTAATATATAAATTTTAGAGTCAGTTTGCCAATTTATATGAGAATGCTTGATAGCATTTTCATTGTGATTGTGTTGAATGTAAGTATCAATTTTGGGAGAATTGACAACAATATTGAGACATTTAACCCATAAGAATGATATATCTATCCATTTAAGTCTTCTTTAATTTCTCTAGACATTATTTTGTAATTTCTTGTGTACAGGTTTTTTTATAACTCTTTACTCAAATTTATCACTAAGTAGTTCACATTTTTTGATACCATAATAAATGATATATTTTTTTAAACTATATATTCTGATCATTTGTTGCTGGTATATAGAAAAAAATTGATTTTGTACGTTGACTTCATAGACTGCAACCGTGTTCATTACACTGATTAGTTCTGGTATCTTTTTAAAAGATTTCTTAGGATTTTTCTACATAAATGATCATGTCATTTATAAAAGAAGATGATTTTATCCCCATCTCCAATCTATTTGCTTTTTATTTCTTCCCCTTTTCTCCTTTACTGTACTAAGACCTTCATTATAACTTTGAAGAGTACTGTTGGGACCATAGTTCCCCATCATAGAGAGACTTGTTCTTCATCATTGTCTCATCATTGTTTTTCATCATCGTTTATGATATTAGCTGTAGGATTTTGGTTGATGCCCTTTATCAAATTGAGAAAGTTTCCTTCTGTTCTTACTTTGATGAGAATTTTTTATCATGAGTGGATATAGAATTTGTCAAATGATTTTCTGTCTCCATTGAGACAATCATGGTTTTCCTTCTTTATTTAATGATGAATTACAGTGATAATTTTCAAGGCTAAATGACCTTGCTTTCCTGAGATAAACTTCACTTGGTTATATTATCCTTCTTAGTTATTGTTGGATTTGAATTGTTAAAATTTTTGTTAGGAATTTTTGCATCTATGTTCATGAGGTAGACTGGTCCATGTTTTTCTCCCAGTGCCTTGGCTAGTTTTCATATGTGGTAATGCTGCTCTCATGTTCCCTCTGCTCGTGTTTCCTGAGTTTGTGGAGATTTAGTATTATTTTTTCCTTAACTGTTTGTTGAATTTACCAGTAGGCCATCAAAGTTTTTTCCTTGTAGGAAGGTTTTTAAGTATAAATTGAATTGTTTTAATAGACATAAAGCTGTTCCTGTTATTCATCTCCTTTTGAGTGAGCCTTGGTAGATTGTGTCTTCTAAGGGATTTTTTTTTCATATTCTCCAAGTTGTCAAATTGACTAGCATACCATTGTCAGCATTCCTTTATTCTTTCAATATCTGTACTATTTGTATGTCACCTCTGTCATGTCTGATATTAATTTGTGTCTATTTTTCATGATTAATCTACACAGAGATTTATCCATTTTATTGAGCTATTCAAATAATTAGCTTTTGATTTCATTATTTTTTCTTTTGTTTTATATCTTAATTATTTCTGTTCCTTATTTTAATTTTTCTTTTTTAATTTTATTTATTTATTTAATATAATTTATTGCCATGTTGGCTAACATACACTGTATACAGTGTGCTTTTGGTTTTGAGGGTAGATTCCTGTGGTTCATCGCTTACATACAACACCCAGGGCTCATCCCAACAAGTGCTCTCCTCAATTCACCCTCTCCCACCATCAACCCTCAATTTGTTCTCTGTATTTAAGAGTCTCTTATGGTTTGCCTCCCTCTCTGTTTGTAACTCTTTTTTTCCTCTTCCCTTCCCCCATGGTCTTCAGTTAAGTTAATTTTTCTTAAATTGGACTTAATTTGCTCATTTTCAAATTTAAGGTAGAAACTTGGGTCATTGATTTTAAACCTTTATGCTTTCATAATATACGTGTTTACTGCTATAAAATTCCTCTAATCACCGCCTGAGCTACCTCCTACAAATTTAGGTTATTGTGTTAATGTTAATTCAGCTTAAAATATTTTCAGTCTTCTGCCCTGCTACCAGTCTCCTTCCTGAGCATCTGATGGAGGTCCATGGAAAAGAGCTTTTGAGTGGATTTGAACTCTTCCTTTGTGTCTGGGACTCCTAGGTATTCCAAACTGGCATGAAAACCCATACTTCACCTTTAAGAATTTGTTTAAAAATGTAACTCGGGGCACTTGGGTGGCTCAGTCGGTTAAGTGTCCAACTCTTGATTTTGGCTCAGGTCATGATCTCGCGGATGGTGAGATCGAGCCCTGCATCCCTGTCAGCACAGAGCCTGCTTGGGATTCACTCTCTCCTCTCTCTCTGCCTCTCTCTCTGCCTCTCTCTCTCTCTCTCTCTCTCTCTGTCTCTCTCTCTCAAAATAAATAAGTAAGCATTTTTAAAAAATGTTAACTGATTTCTTATTACCTGTTGGTATGACGACCACCACTTTCTCCTGTGTTCTGTCAAAGGTTAAACAAATCATGTATCCATCTCTCCCTGGAGGGGCTTGTCACTCTGGAATTTGGTTTACCTGGTTCCTGTGTGATTTCGGTTCCCTGATGGCCTCAAGGAAAGTTGTGAATTTAGATTACCTGACTTTGTCCTTATTGTTAGAATAGGAACCATGTTCTCTTTGGAAGCAAAATATTTGTTAATCATACTTTAGAAACAGCTTGTTTTTCTGCCCAGGACCCCAGCTGGAAAGGCAATTTGGGATGCTGAAACTTAGTCGCTTCCAAAATGTCATAACTATTTCATCAGACACACTTCCTTCAGGTCATACTATGAACTATTTCTACAAGAACACTAGAGTTAAGAGTCCATTTCATAAGATTATTTTCTTTGTGATATCCCCTCAGATGGAACTTTATCCTACACTGCTGAAAGGACTTTTGAGTGGGCAGGCACGCAAACAGATATCAGTACTGGCTTTCTCATATAAACAGTGACGCAGCACCAGGGTTGGGAAGGCCATCCAATGGTATGTGGTCAGTATGGCTACCAGCTGACTGGTTCTAGCATCACGAACAAGCCGTCTGCTGGTTATCTTGGAACATTTCCAGTGCTGGCGATTGCATCATTTTTCAGGGTAGCCCATTTTATCTTTTGTTAGTTTTGACAGTTATATGGTTCTTTCCTTTGAACCCGGACTTTGCTTTCTCTAGTCCATTCTTAGTTACCTGCTTCTGACTCTTTAGTTCAATGGGATGTAGCCTCGCATCTCCACATGTTAGTCAATAAATATGAGCGGTGACCTTTCAAAAGTTTGCATCCTCCTTTCTTGATTCTGTTCTGCTCTTGCTTCAAATACAGTCTCTGACCAACCATGATCCCTCACTAAAGTAACCCCAATTTTGAGCCCACCTCTAGTTTTCTGGGGGAAAAAAATGTATTGCTATTCAGACTTCCCAGCTTTTAAGTCTTAGCATTTCCTAATGGTTTGCTGTTTGGATTTGTGTTCTGGGTCTCTGTGCTGTGTTGTCTTGGTAAAGAAATCTTGCCCTAGTTCCAGACCCTTTTAAGCCAAACTGCATGGTCATTTGTCAGTGGTCCTCAAGAGTAGAGAGGTATATCCTTCACTCTCTTCCAAACATGTTAATGCATTCTTCAACTTAGAGTCCCTTCAGATGCTTAAAGGAAGCTTTATATGCATTCTAGGTCATCTTTTTTTTCGGGCTACACCCTAGTATCTTCTCCTGTGCTTCCTATGGGAAGTTTAACAAAAAAGGGAATATGTTGATTCAACCACAGGTAGGCACCCAAATTGTTATATTTCCAAATTGGTTTTTCTACTCTGCTTTCTAAATTTGTGTTGGATGAGAATTCTAATTATTACAAACTCAATACATTATAAACCCTGTTATCTTCACATTAAAAAATTTTTTTGGAAAAAGATAC